>NW_021703779.1:42343604-42665057 GCF_005190385.1 Monodon monoceros
CTCCTCCCCCTCTGCCTCCTCCTCCTCTTCCTTCTCCTCCTCCTTCTCCTCCTCCATGTGACAGATCCAAATTTTGAGATGCAGGGAGACCATGGTTTTGCCCGACCCCAGAAGTCAGCCTGTATGTGGCCCCCAAGGACACCCCCAATCAGCCTCCTCCCCGCATCAAGCCTGGGGCCCAGTGTGGATGCACGTGCTCTTATGATGAGGGTCCAAAATGACTTTTTTATTAAATTTCCAGTCTCTCTTTTGTTTCTCTTTCAATAATTTTAAAAACTGGTTCTAAAGCAAAATCCTGGGAATTCCCTGATGGTCCAGTGGTTAGGACTCCGCGCTTTCACTGCTGAGGGCCTAGGTTCAATCCCTGGTTGGGGAACTAAGATCCCACAAGCTGCACAGCGCAGTCAAAAAAAAAATCCTATTCATAGTAGAGAACTGGGAAAATGCAAGGACATGTGAGAGAGAACAGTACATCCATCACAAGAAAACAGTTCTGAGCTTTATTCACCAAGACCCACAGTAAAGAACACATTTTACAAGTGACTCTAGAACAAATGCTTCACAGAACAATACTGACCCTTATACATGTGATACTCTCCAATATTTTCTATTCTGTTTTATGATGTGCTATGTTATTTCATTCTAATTCATTTAAAATGTGCAATTCTGGGCTTCCTTGGTGGCGCAGTGGTTAAGAATCCGCCTGCCAGTGCAGGGGACACGGATTCGAGCCCTGGTCCGGGAAGATCCCACATGCCTCAGAGGAACTAAGCCCGTGCGCCACAACTACTGAGCCTGCGCTCTAGAGCCTGCAAGCCAAACTACTGAGCCTATGCACCACAACTACTGAAGCCTGCACGCAACTAGAGCCCGTGCTCTGCAACAAGAGAAGCCACCACAATGAGAAGCCCGCGCACCGCAATGAAGAGTAGCCCCTGCTCGCTGCAACTAGAGAAAGCCCACACACAGCAACGAAGACCCAACACAGCCAAAAATAAATAAATTTATTAAAATAAATAAATAAAATGTGCAATTCTATTCAGGATCCATAAAATATTTTCTTGACCACGAGTCACAACCTGTGGAAAGTCCTTCTCCAGGGTACCAGTGTGTGTCCACCAGGTGACTTGCTGCTCTGGGTCCTGCAGGGAAGGTTCAAGGAAGCCTCATGATGTCCCTCTAATACAGGGTCCCCTGAAAGGTGCTGACCTGGAGGCTTCCTGCTCCCCTGGCACAGGCCTGACCGGGGGAGGGGTGTATGGAGGGGTAGGCCATCCCAGATGTCTGGGAAAAACACTCCTATGTCTCTTTCTTACTCTCACACTACTACCACACCCACAACACTTCTGGGACGTGTGGGTTTTTTCCCCATACCAAAGCAATTCTCTTTGTCATCAGCTGGGTGTCCTACAATTCAATTCAATCCTGACACTAATGGGAGTTAGCACAGACCCAACAGGTTAAGGGCTCAGTCCCACAAGACTGCCCCTTCCAGCTCAGATGCCAACTGATAGTCCCAGGTTGTCACCTGTACTTCTGACCAACCAGCTACACATCAGAGGTTCCCATGACCCCCTTCTCAAATTCAGTCATTTGCTAGAATAGCTCACAGAACTCAGGGAAACACTTACTTACATTTACTGGTTTATTATATAATAAAGGACATGATAAAGGATACAGATGAATAGCCAGGTGAAGAAATACCTGGGGCGAGGTCCGGAAGGGTTCAGGGCACAAGAGCTTCTGTCCCTGTGGCATTGGGGTGCCCAGTCTCCCAGCATGGATGTGTTCACCAACCTGGAAGCTCCTGGAACTCCATGCTATTGGGATTTTATGGAGGCTTCCTCACATAGGCATGATCAATTATTAACTCCATTTCCAACCCTTTCCCTTCTCTGGAGGATGGGGGCCTGGGGCTGAAAATTCCAAGCTTGAAATCATAGCTTGGTCTTTCTGGTGACCAGGAGCCCACCCAGAGTCGCCTCATGAGGACAAAAGGTGCTACTAGTGCTCTTATCACATAGGAAATTATGTGGGTTTTAGGAGCTCTGTGCCAGGAACCAGGGGCAGAGACCAATATATATTTTTTCTGTTATTTCAAAGAAAGCATCATCCTTTTGGTGGGGAGGGATACCAGCTCAGAGTAGATTGGGTTATAAAGAAATGACAGACAATAAGAGTTTATTTCTCACTCATGCTGCTTGCCCACCGCAGGTAGACTGGGGCTCTTCTCCACATTATCAACACCCTCATGCTAGGTCCCAGGGACACAGAGGAGCCATGTAGATGGCCCGGCAGAGACAAGAGAGTGGCTAAGCATGAACTGTCTCATCAAATGGTCAAGTCTGACCCTCGAAGGGGTGAGAGAGTGCGGTCCTCTGGGAGCAGAGAGAGCTAGGATATTTGTGAACATTCTAAAGTTAGCCACAAGGAGGGTGTGGCATCATAAAAGTGTGGTGTGGGAGAACTGCCTAACCCAGTGGTTCTCAATGGGGGAGAGCGGGTGTGGATCTTATCCCCTAGGGGACATTTGACAACGTCTGGAAACATTTTTGGCTGTCATGACTTGATGGGGGGAAGGTTACTGGCATCTAGTGGGCAGAGGTCAAGGATGCTGCTAAACATCTTACAATGCAGAGGACAGTGTCGTCCCCCCTCCCCAAGAAAAAATATCCAGCCCCAAATGTCAATGGTGCCAAGGTTGAAACCCCTGGCTAAAGGGATGCTACTTAAATGGAAAGATTTCAGGCATTAGACAGAGGCGATCTCTCAGCGAGGGTAGGCAAGAAGGAGAATGGTACAGTTTTTCTCAGTCAATTTATCACAAGGCACTTATTAAGCCTTGACTGTGTACAGAACTCTGTGGGAAAGGCTGACAAGGTAAGAGAGGGGTTCCTGTCTTCATCTTAAGGGAGAAAGTTGATGGTGAATGTGTCCTCTTGTTCCCACTGCTCTGAGGGCCATCTCAGCTTAATGTCAAGGGTGTCTGCGTATGGATCTGTCTCTCAGCTTTCTTTTCTGTCCCACAGTCAATCTGCTGATCCCTGTGCCAGCACCGCCCTATGTCAGGGACCATAGCTCCACAATATGACTGGCTGTTCAGAAGGCAAGTTCTTCCTCTTTGTCCTTCTTTAGGTCCTTTGCACATACAGGTACATTTTAGAATCTGCTGGTCAAGTTCCAGGATTGAAAAAAAGGGTCCCTGTTGGGATTCTGACTGGAATTTCATTGAATTTGTCGATCAACTTGGGGGTTAATGACATCTTTACGCTGTTGAGTCTTCCCACCTAAGAACCTGGGTTTTGTCTCCATTTTTAAGAACTTTCTTAAGTCTTCCATAAAGTTTTATAATTTATTGCATCCACAGTTCACACATTTTTTGTTAGATTTATTTTCTGTTATTGTCTCTATTTCTCACAAGAATCTATGGGGTTGGTGTGGACCTGAGATTCAGAGAAGTGGCCAGACCCCGCTCTCCAGTTCACAACTGAAGGAACTGTAAAAGAGGACAGATTTATTCTTCCATTAGAGACAGAGGGCTTGGGGTGTGCTGCTGGGGGCAGATGCCATTTGCACTGAAAGTCAGCCAACCAACCACACTGTAGAAGAAATTATATGGGAACCACAGTAATCATATTTCTACTTTCAATGCAACACTAGACTTTAGAAATCTGGATGGTACTGGGTGGGGGACAGAGGCAGAAAGGAGACTGAGAGACAATGAGAAAACTATACTGGCTTCATAGTCTTACTTTGGATTTAGTCCAGTTCACTTTATTTTGTTGACTTAATAAATTAAGATTTATTCTCCCTTAGGGAAACACATGGTCTTGTAGGAACACAGTTTTTGAGCCCATGACAAAGGCCAATGATGCTTTGGACAACATTTTATGTGTTTTACAGTTTTATCTGAATATTATATTCATAAAATGCATGGATCAAAGTATCGCCCGTTCAGACTCTTCATAAGTGGGTAGGACATCTGAGTATCCTGTTCGCTTTGGGGTGATTAGCCATGGGACAGACAGGCTGGAAGCGGTCCCCTCTCTACAAATGTGTTTCTCTCTTTCATTATTACTGTGGAGGCTGAAGGTACCTCAGGCTCTAATTTGCTTCTTTCTCAGCATTCCCCATACCTATCCTCGGGGCCCTTCCCAGATAGCAGGTAGGGATTTCACTGTCATTAGAAGTCATTAAAGTGCTGTCCACCCCGTGTAAGGGTGTTGAGGACCCAACTAGCCCTGTAGTTCTGGGGGTAGTTCTTGCTCTTTCTATCCGTTTACCCTCCACCTACAGTTTCTCTGGATATACTCTTAACCTTCTTAGTTGTTTCTGCCCTCTCCTTTTGGCTTCCGGTTCTCTTCACCCTTGTAAATCTTATCTGAAATGCTTTCTCTTTCTAGGAATTCTTCACAATTTCTGGTTCCTGGATGGCACCCTTTCTTCTTTTCCAGTACATTATGAAATTTTTCCATCATTTCAGTGGAGCAGTGGGGAAGTAGACAAGTTTGCTTGAACAGCCATCTTCAGATAGTCTTTAAGGGTGTTTTTTAAAGTTCCTAGAGAAAAGTGGTTTTCGTTTTATTACATTGTGTTCAGAGAATGTCCCTTGTATTCCTCTACTTTTTGCCAGGGGTGGTGCTGTTGGTGGTGGAATTTATCAAGATTGTATTTATGGCCTATTATGGGTATTACACAGAAGGTTGGGCAGACTTTTCACTTTCTTTAATGAGCAATTCTTGGACTTTCATCTTAGAGGCGAAAGTGATTGATACCAGCCAATCTGTGAGGTGTGGGAGGGGAGTCTAAAAATGAACCTTTAGATTAACTTAACCTGATTATTCTAAGGCCCACTCCTGCTGTTTCTCCCTTTTGATTCTAAGTTTGGAGTTTTTCAGAGGCTTGGTTACAAAGCACAGCTCTTGCCTCTGGTGATTTGAGTTGCGATCTCATCTCCTCAGATTTCTCTACAAGTCTGATCCCACCTTTTCTCTATCTCCCAGGAGTGCCTCAGTATTTCTGGTGCCCACAAGCACCATTTCTTGTTTTCCTGGACTGTTAAGAATTTATGCTTAAAAACACTTCTCCTCCCAAATCAATGCGATGTTGGGTGGGATGTGAGGTGGACATATGAGCTGTGTCTGTCACCTTGCTCCAATTGTCTCTTTTTGGGTGTGTTGTGCATTTTTGTCACTATATGAATGTAATTTTTCTCCATTTTATTTTCTAAATGGTTATTATTGTTATTATTATTACCTATAACAAGAAACATGTGGGGTTTCCCTGGTGGCGCAGTGGTTGAGAGTCTGCCTGCTGATGCAGGGGACACGGGTTCGTGCCCCGGTCTGGGAAGATCCCACATGCCGTGGAGCGGCTGGGCCCGTGAGCCATGGCCGATAAGCCTGCGCGTCCGGAGCCTGCGCTCCGCAACGGGAGAGGCCACAGCAGTGAGAGGCCCACGTACCGCAAAAAAAAAAAAAAGAAAGAAACGTGACTTGCTCAGGATCCTGTGGGTCAGCTATTTGGGCTGGGCCAGGTGGTTTTTCTGCTGGTCTTGCCTAGGGTCACTGATATAACTACAGTCAGCTGGCAGGTGGGTTGAGGCCTCATCTAGGATGAGTCCTTGCTTCTTGTGGTCTTATCCTCCAACAGGCCAGCCTGGGCTTCTTCACGTAGCAGGCTTAGGTCCTCTGAGACCTGCTGCTTCCCCAGGCTCTGCTCTGCAGGTTCCCTTGCACCAAGTTTGGTGCAGGACTCAATCTGTTTTATTCTCCAAAAAAAATTCATTTCACAAGACAATGGTTACAGAAGGATACTTCATTGAAGATTTCATAGGGAAGACTGGTAAAAGTGAAGGAAGTATATATTTTACAAAGCTAAGCAGTTCACTGCAAAAATCACCTGAACTTCCTTTTTGTCCAAAAATATCACCCTTAGTTATTCTACAACTGGGTTCTTCTATTGCTTTCCTCTATCCCCAATCCTCAAAATGTCCATTTTCTTATTGGGACAATTTTACTCTCTCCAGACCTGGGTCCTCCACACTCAGCACTTAACACTGTCTTAAATGCTCTTGTTTTAGCTCAGGTTCCCAAGGAAACAGCCTTTGGGCCATATAGGACATCTCCACACAGACTATACATAGAAACCCTGCTTGGAACAGTGCGTGAGAGGGAGGAAGAAAGGAGAATTTAACTGCCAGGCTCACTCCCAGTTTCTTTTCTTATAGATCAAAATGTACCCCATAGCCATTAACTCCCCCACACTTGCATCATCTGGCCACTTGGGCAGCTCTTTGGGAAGCCAGATCTCACACTTTGAGGTGTAGTGTTTCATACAAGCCAAAAGTGGTGGGAGGGGCCAGAAAGTCCAGGCGTGCTGCTCATTTGCCTGGCTTTACAATGACATTTAAGGGTGAGAGCTAAATACTCCCAGGCAAGTCCTAAATTCACCTGGCAGTTGGAGTAGCCATCTGTGCTAGCTAATTGCCTGTATCCGAAGGAAAGATTAAAACTCCTGTCTCTAAGACTAGCAGGTGCTTACAGCCTGGAGCCGGGCGCCTAGGCTAAACTCTCAGGTGACAGGGAGCCAGGGCGCTTATCTTCCTCAACATCCACATTTCAAAGAGATGGCTCCAAGGCTTTTAAGAAAGACATTCCTGGCTTATGGGCTGGCAAGAGGCTTATTTAGCTTTTAAAACTATGTACATACATATCAAAGGGGCAGAGGAAGTATTCACAAATACTAGGTTTCTCAAGGAAATGCTTGATGAAAAATGAAGGGGAAGTGTCTTTCCCTTTTGACAACAGGGAAAATTCAATTTTGTGTTTATTTACCCTAACAATTTTCCCCTTTGGTTATTCTTTTATAGTTACACTACCATTCTTTAATTATCTCCGTTGCCATTTCTGCCTTTCTCTGGATAGTTTACAGCGCCTAAATATCCAGTAAGTCCATAGCAAGACACAAAGTAAAGCAATCATCAGAAATACAATAGAATGAATTTTACAGTTTAAGATAATACTCACCTTGGGAGAAAAAAAACCTTAAATATGTCATACAAATGATGAATGGTTAATGCAGATTCTTTATTGAGCAAATGTGCAAAGATTCTCCTTCATCATACATTAATTGTACTGCTGTACTGTCTTTAATGCTTGTGCTTTCTCTGTCTTAAACCTTCCGAGACTCTGCATGCCTGAGACTGTTGTTATTCCGCCCAATATAAAAGTTCCTTTCTTTCAACACTTTGGAGTTATTACACCACTGTCTCCTTGCCTCCACGGTGTTGTCTGAGAGATCTGACGTCAGTTTAATTATTCTTCCTTTGTAAGTAAGCTACTCTTTCTCTCTGAAAGTTTTAAAAACAATTTTTGCTTATCTTTCATAATTTTACATTTCACTGTGTCTAGGGATATGTAGAGGGGGTATAGGGGTGGGGCTGTTATTTGTTATAATTACCTAGCCCAGTGGGTGGAGGGAGTGCTAGGGAAGGAATAGTTAGTTACCAGTCGGCCTGACTGCACTTTTCTATGAGCTTTCCAACCCCACTATGCCTTGATGTGACCATGCCACTTTGGACTGGCACTGGACCAACCCAGCCACTTTTCTGCTCTGTGGTGTTTAAAGGACAGGTAATGAGCCTTCTAGAAAATATGAGGAGAAAAAGGAATGCAATTAGAAAGCTCCATCTCAGCTTATCCTCCATCTGTGGTCTCTGGCCTTTTCCCACAAACCATCAAGAGTTTTGTTGCTGGGAGCTGTTCTGAAATCCAACCACCTTCTCACCTCTTCAAGGTCACACAGCTGGTAAGTTGCGTGCGAAGCCAGAATTTGAACCCATAAGTTCTGGCTTCAGAGTTTGCACTCTAAAAGGCTAATGTCTTAATTATTCTATAATTCAACCATTAATTAGCAGCCTATCCATCCCTTAAACAACACAAGAACTTCTCTTTTCTTTCTTGTCCCTCCCTTCATCTTCCATGCTTATAGTACCTGAAATTGTAGTTCAAGATTGTAATTTTTTCTTATTTATTTATTTTTTTGCTGCATTGGGTCTTCAGTGCTGCGCACAGGCTTTCTCTAGTTGTAGCGAGCGGAGGCTACTCTTCGTTGCCGTGCACGGGCTTCTCATTGTGGTGGCTTCTCTTGTTGCAGAGCACGGGCTCTAGGTGTGTGGGCTTCAGTAGTTGTGGCGCACGGGCTTAGTTACTCCGAGGCATGTGGGATCTTCCTGGACCAGGAATCAAACCCGTGTCCTCTGCACTGGCAGGTGGATTCTTTTTTTTTTTTAACATCTTTATTGGGGTATAATTTCTTTACAATGGTGTGTTAGTTTCTGCTTTATAACGAAGTGAATCAGTTATACATATACACATGTTCCCATATCTCTTCCCTCTTGCATCTCCCTCCCTCCCACCCTCCCTATCCCACCCCTCCAGGCGGTCACAAAGCACCGAGCTGCGCCACCAGGGAAGTCCCAAGATTGTAATTTTTAAAATTTACAATCAAACTTATTTAGATTTTTCAATAAATTTTATTGTTTTCCCCCTCAGCATTGCTTTACTGGAACCCCTTCCTTCCTCCTAAATCCTTTTTTTTTTTCTTCTTGCTGGATCACATACCTTAATCATACTTTCAGAAAGGGTAAGTGTATGATGAACTTTCTGAAATATTTTTTGCTCTCGTCTGGATTATTTTGGCTGGATCTAGAAATCTAGGTTCAAAGTTATTTCTCATCAGCTCTTTGAAGAACTTCTCCATTATATTCTCTCCCTTTTCTCCCTGGAAACTTTCAGGATTTTCCCTTTATCTTCTGGGTTTTTATCTTTAACCTAAAAATTTTATTTTGTGTGTGTATGTGTATGTGTGTGTGTGTTTGAGTCATGCTCAGAACTTAGTGTCTCTTTTCAGTTTGAAGATTCATTTCTCTCTTCAGCTTAGAAAATTCTAGAACATTATTTCTTCATGTATTGCCTTCTCTCCAGTCTTTCTATTCTCTATGTCTGGAACTCCTATTAGATGAATGTTGAAACTTCTGGCATCTATTCTCCATTTCCTTTATTTTTTTCCTTTCATACATTCTACTTCTTAATCCATTTGTGCTATACTGTGAAGTAATGCCATTACCCGAACACATTTTTTTCATTGGTTTGCTCCAATTTCTCTTACTGATTTGTAAGAGCTTTTTTATATATTAAGGATAGTTGCTTTTAATTTGTTGCATATTGTAGGAGAATAGAATATGCCACTCTAAAATATGCCTCTCTGGCATAAAGATTACTTTAAGCTGATTATTTTGAGAAACAGCGAACACTGGAGAAGTTCTAGAGAGAAGTTACTCTTTTGTAAGGGAAATTTACATTTATAAAGGAAATCTCCATTTGTAAGACTGTCACCTTCTCTGTGCTAGGAAGAGAAGGATGACTGTAAATCACAAGAAACTCTTACCCATGAAGAAAGCACTGACTTAAATCTGCATAACAAATCTTATCCTTGTTTACCATACTTGCCCTGGTCACCCTCCCATACCTTGCCTCTCAACCGGAAGCCCCAAACCCCTTTTTCCTTTGTTTTAAGCCAAGTTGCTATCTGAATCCTAGCTCTAGCCATCACTTTGAGTTACTCATCCCTGAGTCTCTCCCATCTGTATGTGATTTACACATATTAATAAACTTCCACTTGTTTTCCTCTTATTAATGTCTTTTGTTACAGAGCCCCAACCAAGAACCTAGAATGGTAGAAGGAAAAGATTTTTTTCCTCCCCTACAACGTTTCAACATTTTCCTTCAAATTTGCTTTTCAAATGGTTTGTCTATGGTGTCTTTTGACTTAGGTAACACTTTAATTTTTACATCTTAAATATGTCAGATTTGTTGCTCTTACCCTTGGTGTAATGACAAGAAATGCCATGCCACCTCAAGATTTATCATAATATTTTCCTAAATTTTATTCTAGTTCTTTATAACTTCAAATTTTCACATGTAAATCTCTAATTTTTCTTGAATTTATTATTTTATGTGGTAAAGGTAAGAATTTAATCTTTATTTTTTCCAAATGGATGGACACTTGTCAAACTATCATTTACTATACAATCTGTCTTTTGCCCACTGTTTGGAAATGCATGTTAAAGTTTTGTATATAGGTCAGCTTATTTTATCATTTTGTTTCACTAATTGTTTCTCTGTGTATTAGTTTTCTCTTGCTGTTATAACAAATTACCACATACTTAGTGGCTTAAAACAACACAAATTTATTAGCTTATACCTTTGTAGGTCAGAAATTCAAAATGAGTCTCACTGGGCTAAAATCAAGGTGTTCCCAGGGCTGTGTTCCTTTCTGGAGGCTCCAGAAAAGAAACCATTTTCTGGCTTTTTCCAGCTTCTAGAGGCTGCCCACATTCCTTGGCTCATGGCCCCCTTTCCTCCAGCCATGAAGCCAACACATAACACCTCTCTGACCCTGCTTCTGTCATCACATCTCTTTCTCTGACTCCTGCTTCCATCCTCCACTTATAAAGTCCCTTGTGATGACCTTAGACCCACCCAGATAATCCAGGATGATCTATTTTAAAAGTTTAGCAACCTTAATTCCACCTGCAATTTTAATTCCCCTTTACATATAGCAACATATTCACAGGTTCTGGGGATAAGGATATGAACACCTCTGTAGGAAGAGGCACTATTCCAGGCCCCTTGCTGATTTTTAAGTACATCTCAGCATTTGTTAAGTCAAGAATACCCTACTATTCTTTTGCAAAAAAATCTTAGTTATAAAATAAATAAATCCTGGTGATGTAATGTACAGCATGGTGACTATAGTTAATAATATTATACTGTATATTTGAAAGTTGCTAAGAAAATTGATCTTTTTTTAAAAATAAATTTTATTTATTTATTTATTTTTGGCTGCATTGGGTCTTCATTGCTGTGCATGGGGCTTAAGATAACTGATCTTAAAAGTTCTCATCACAAGAAAAAAAATGTGTAACTATGTGTGGTAATGGATGTTAACTTGACTTACTGTGGTGATCATTTCACAGTATATACAAACATTGAATCATTATGTTGTACACCTGAAACTAATATAATGTTATATGTCAATTATATCACAATTTAAAAAGAAGAATTCAGGCTTGTACATCTGAGTATTTTCTCAAAAGAATAAATAAAAATGTTTCATAATTGTCTAAACTTCAAATAATTCATAAAAACTAAAAATAATTCTTGGCTATTCCCATATATTTATCCTTCTGCCACTTGGTTTTCCACTGGCAAACTTTAGAATCAATATGGCATAATCCAAAAAAACCCAGTCATAATCCAAAGAAAATCCCACCTGGATTTTGTTTAGAAATTGCATTAAGTAGAAAATTGCAGTACATAGAAATTGTATAAAATAGATATCAGAAATGACATCTGGGGACTTCTCTGGTGGCGCAGTGGTTAAGAATCTGCCTGCCAATGCTGGGGACACAGGTTTGAGCCCTAGTCCAGGAGGATCCCACATGCATTGGAGCCACTAAGCTCGTGCGCCACAACTACTGAGCCTGAGCTCTAGAGCCCGTGAGCCACAACTACTGAGCCCATGTGCCACAACTACTGAAGCCCACGTGCCTAGAGCCCGTGCTCTGAAACAAGAGAAGCCACTGCAATGAGAAGCCCGCACACCACAACGAACAGTAACCCCTGCTCACGGCAACTAGAGAAAGCCCATGCAGCAACGAAGACCCAATGCAGCCAAAAATAAATAAGTTAATTAATTAAATTTTAAAAAAAGAAATGACATCTGTACAATATTGAATCTCCTCATCCAGAAATAGAATATTTCTGCAAATTTATTCCTATTTTCTTTTCTATTCTTGAGTTCAGTTTTATAGTGTTGTTACTACAGTCATGCATATTTCTGATTCAGTTTATGCTTAGTTTTTTTTAACCATTTTATTGTTGTTGTAAATGGAATATTTTCCCCCGTTATAATTTCTATCTGATTATTGCCAAGAGGTAGGAATACAAGTTGATTTTTGGATATTTATTTTGTGTCCATGCCAACTTACTGAATTCTTTTTTCTAATTCTAATAGTTTTGTTGATTTTCTTGGACCTCCTAAGTATATAATCTCATCATCTGAAAAAAATATTATATTTGCCATCATTTCAAAATATTTACCCCTCTTATTGCACTGGGCATCATGTCCAGATCAATATTGACGAATAGTGATTAATAGTGGGAATAGTGGGCAATGGACACATGAGGACTGAGATTTAAAACATAATACCATTTACAATTGCTGCCAAGAAAATGAAACACTTAGGTGTAAATCTAATAAAACATGTATAGAACTTGTATGCTGAAAACTACAAAATATTGAGGAAAAGAACCAGAGAAGATTCAACATAGTAAAGGTATCAGTTTTCCACACTTTGATATACAGACTTAATGCAATTCTTATCAAAATTCCAGCGATATTGTAGCTATAGACAAGATTACTCTAAAGTTTATATGGAAAGGCAAAGGAACTAGAATAACTAAAAACAATTTTGAAAAAGAAAAAAGTGGAAGGAATCACTCTACTAAATTTCAAGGAATCAGAACTGTGATGTTGTGGAGAAAATAGACACATAGATCAATAGAACAAAATAGAAAACCCAGAAATAGTTGCACACTGATTCTTTTACAAAATTACAAAAGTAATTCAGTGGAAGAAGGATCGTCTTCCTAAGAAATGGTGCTGGAGCAACTGGATATCCACGGGCTCCCCAAAAAGAACATTGACCTAAACCTCATACCTAATATAAAAATTAATTCAAATGGATCATAGATTTAAATGTAAAACATAAAAATTTAAAACTTGAGCATGATGAAGAGTTCTTAAACATGACACCAAAAGCACAACCCATTAAAAAAAAAGATAAATTAGACTTCATCAAAATTTAAGTTTCACTCTGCAAGAGACCCTGTTGAGAGGATGATCTCTTTGGGTGGTGTTCAATATGAAGATTTACATTTTTAAGGCCAGGCACTGGAATTTCAAGTTAGCATTTATTATTAAAAAGCAAGCTTGTTGGGCTTCCCTTGTGGCACAGTGGCTAAGAATCCACCTGCCAGTGCAGGGGACACGGGTTCAAGCCCTGGTCCGGGAAGATCCCACATGCTGCAGAGCAACTAAGCCCATGTGCCACAACTGCTGAGCCTGCGCCCTAGAGTCCGCGAGCCACAACTACTGAGACCCCGCACCTAGAGCCCATGCTCCACAACGAGAGAAGCCACCACAGTGAGAAGTCCGCGCACTGCAACAAAGAGTAGCCCCCGCTTGCCACAACTAGAGAAAGCCCGTGTGCAGCAATGAAGACCCAACATAGCCAAAAATAAATTTTAAAAATAAATAATTTGTTTTAAATAAAGCAAGCTTGTTGTGCTTCACTTTAGTGGCAGTAAAGAAGGAAGGAACAGTGAAACAAGGAGTATACAGAAGTAATCAACTCTAGTCAACTGCCCCATTTCTAAATATGGAGAGGAGAAAAAAGATTATATGACTGTAGTGGCTTGTATATGCATAAAAATTATCTGAGAAGACAAATGAATGTCTCTTAAACACCTGAAAACTTCTTTCATAAAGAAACACATGTGAATTTTAACAGCAATTCCATTTTCACCTATTGGGGGGCAAAATTCCATGTTGGCAAGGCTGTGGTGTAATTGGCTGATGGGAGAGCAAAATGGCCAACCTGGCTCCTCCTTGGACCTGTTATGCTTGCTCCTACCTCAGGCTCTCTGCACTTGCTGCTGCCTCTGTCTGGAACTTTGTCTAAATAACCATGGGACTTGCCAATCGAGGACCCAGCTTCTTGTCCTTTCCTCAGTGAGGTCTCCCTGACTGCCCCCACCCCCCGCCACCACCCTTGGCGTCACAGTCATCACTCATTTTCCTCATAGTGCTCATGATTATCTGTTTTCCTCTCTTCTACTAGATCAGAGATCAGCAATTTTTTCCTGAAAAGGGCCAGATAATAAATAGCTTGGGCTTTGTGAGCCCTATGATCTCTGTTGCAACTCCTCAGCTCTGCTGCTGTAGCACTAAAGAACCATCAACAATGTGTAAATGAACAAGCGTGACTGTGTTTTAATAAAACTTTATTTGCAGACACTGAAATTCAATTTCATATTAATTTTCAAGGGTCACAAATTATTCTTCTTTTTATTTTTTTTCAATCACTTAGAAATGTGCAAACTATCCTTAGCTTGGGGGACATACAAGAAGGCAGTGGGCTGAATTTTGCCTGCAGGCAATAGTTTGCCCTTTCTTGTGTTAGAACATCAACTTCAGGGGTTATTGTCTGCTTGATACATTGCTATATCCCCAGCACCTAGAGCAGTGCCTGGCAGCCAGTAGGCTCTCAAGAGATATTTCCTGAGTGAGCAAGTGAACAGATCTATGAGTTGTGTAGCGAGCTACTGAACTGTGGAGATATGGGTGAACAGATGAGAGCTGGCAGTCCTACTCTTGGGGCCTCAATTTACCCCTGTGTGAACCTAGGAAAGGTACCCCAAGAAGTCCTAGAAAGAGATCAAAAAACTGAAGCCAGAGTTGGAATTCAGCATCTTTATTCTTCCCCTTTAGCTCGAGGGTGATCCTGACAAACAGCTTCTGCCAGGAGGAGGCAGAAAAGACTGGGCTGGGCAGGGGCTCCCCAAGGACCTGGCCTCCCCCTCCTCCCATAGGGCTGGAGTTGGGGTTAGGGCCATGATCCAAGCTTGGCATCCCCTGGGGAGGAAGGGAGAGGACCACTCTTCAGCCTCTGTAGCCCCCTACCTCCAACAGCCATGTTGATGGGAACCAGCCACCTCCACACCCCAGGCAGGAGGGACCCGGGTGAGCAGCCCCATCTTACTCCACGTGCGCAGGCACATGCACACGGGGGCCCAGGAGGAGCAGGGCTTGGTCAGTGTCCAGATACATGGCTCTGGCCTGTGGCCCAGTTGGCAAACATGAAACCTAGACTGATCGCCATGAAGAGGACCCCCAGGATACCAAAACACAGAGCCTGTGGATGTGAGGGAGAAAAGATGGAGCTGGTTGGGTACCTACACCCAAGCTCCTCCAAAGGATGTTCCTCAAGCCCTCCACCCCCTCCAGAGAGTGCCCCATTCATTCATGACCCTCCTTTCCTGCTCCCTCTCCTTCCTTAAAACCAGCGCCTTCCTGTGAATCCTCCTTCCATCTTCCTAGAACCCTTCAGGGAGTACTCTCCCGCATCCTCCTTGAAAACATTCCAACCCTCTTCTAAGAGTGCTCCTTCCATCTGTCTGAAGAATGCTTCCTATAAGCCAGCCCCCTTTTGAGTGCTTCCTGTCTTCTTAGACCCTTCTTGTGCTCTGTCTGCTCAGGCCCTTCCTATGACAATCTCCTTCATTCTTCCAGACCATCTGCCCCCCTCCCCACCAAGCCTTCTCTTGAAAATGTTCCTTCAACTTCTAGCCATCCTGGAGTGCTCCCTCTGCAGAATGCTCCCTCTTTCCCCAGCCCTCCCCCTGGAATGCTCACCTGGATCTTGGGCCACGAGTAGAGGGGCTCCACCTCAGAGGGTACAATGCGGAGGTAGAAGACGCTGGGAAGGATGAAAATGAGGCTGGGGGCTGAGGTGGACCCTGAAGGACAAGCAGGAGGGACAGAATCAATATAAGTTTGGGGTACAAGGCCCATATTAGGTGGGGTCTGGGACTGGGGTTGGGGGTACTGACCGATAACCCCAAAGATATCCCGGATAGTTGGCACGCAGATGACGAGGACATTGACCAAGACAAGGAGGATCAGGGCTATGGCCACATGGCGTGGCCAGCTGAAGGCCTTGCTTGGGAAGAGCAACTGCTGCAGAGCCCGGCGGATCTGTGACCAGAGTAAGGTAGGACACAGGTCAGGGCTCAAGCACTATCTCCCCTTCCATGTAGTCATCTGTCTTTAACATCGCCCTCAGTCTGAGATCCCTGATTTCCCCTCCATCTGACTGTCTCTCCACCCTGTCTGGCCATCCTCCTGTGCTTCCAACTTCTGAATGAGCATCCTGCCTCCCTTCTGTCTGACAACCATGACTCTTCCTTCTGTCTGATCATCCATCTATTCCTCCATTCACTGTCTGAAATCTTGTCCTCCTCCTCTATCCAACTATCTCTGCCTCCTCCTGTCTGACCATCCACTTGTGCTTTCACCCTGAGATCCCTGTCCCTCTCTCTCCATCTGACAACCTCCGTATCTCCCCCCTCTGTCTAGTCATCCCACCTCTCCATCTGAGAGCCTTGTCCCTCCTACACCTCACTACTCCTGCCTCCACCCTTTTTCTGGCCATCCCTATTTCTCCATCCTGAATGTCTATCTGTGCCTCTTCCCTGTCTGACCATTCCTGCCTCCCTCTTCTGTCTAGCCAGACACCTGCGCCTCCTCCCTCCAACTGACTGCCCCTGTCCTCCTGATTCTTTCTGCTTTGCCATCTATGTCCACCTTGTGTCTGCTCATCTATTTTTTCCCTCTCCGTCCATTTGACAACTCTGCCTTCCCCGTCTGTCCGTCCCAACCTCCTCTATCCAAGCATCCATCCACTCCCATCTCCACTGTCCATCCAAACATTCCTGTCTATGCCCTCTACCCGTCCATCCATGTCCCTCCGCTCCATGGGCCCACCCTCGCCCCCAACGCACAGGGAACAGCACGACTGGCACAGTGAGAGTCACCGCAAGCAGCACAGCTAGGCGCACACAGAGGATGAGCAGATCCTGCTGGCTGTACATGTGCAGCATCTCCGCCTCCACGTTGCCTGGGACATGGGACATGGGATACGGGATGTGATTGGAGCACCAGGACCAGTGTCCCAGAAACATATACGTGTGCACGCGCGCGCGCACACACACACACAGACGGTGACAAAATCTCCATGTGTGATGAGTACAGTCCCTTTGGGAGCTGATAGGTCTGAGGGCATGGAGGGAAAGTGCTCAGGTTCCTGCCCAGCAGTCTGCCCAGTCCCCACACCAGCTCCCTACCCAAGCCTGGCCCCAGCCCCACTCACTGTAGAAGGTCAGGTAGCCAAAGGTCGCTGTGAGTGCATACATGCAGAACATGGCCCCAATGGACACGTTGGCCACGGCCTGCATTCTGCGCTTGGAGGGCCTGAGGCATAGAGGTCATAGAAATGTCACGCCCAGACCCCGGACTTGGTCCAGGCCCCTCAAAACCAGCCCCCACCCTCCAGACTCCCCTCCTCCCAGAGCTGATGTTCAGCTAGCACACACTGGGATGCCCATCTCTGCCTCCCCTGTACTAGCCACTCCTCCCTTCTCTGTCCATCCATCTTACCCCATATGACCATCTTTGCCTATCTCTCCGCCCATCTCTGCCTCTCTCTTCCATTAGACTGTCACAGCCTCTCCCTTCATTCTGATCATCCATGCTGTCCCTCTGACTGGTCATCCACAGATCCCCCCATCATATCATCCCTGCCCTCCCTTTGTCCATCCATATCCCTCTCCATCTGACCATCCCCATCTCCAGATCCCATCCACGTATGCCACCCCTCCATCTCATCTTCTCAGCCTCCCCACTTGTCCATTCACACTTGTACTGGATGTTAAAAGAGTAGAATACTTAAGTTCCAATTAGTAAACAGTCACTGCCCTGCATCCCCCAAGGCCTCCTGGCCACCTCAAACCCCTCCCTTGGCACTATCTAGCCACAATCAAGCTACAGCACAAGGACTGTTGTAGGGCTTGTGGCTTATGACTATCACCCCACCTGCTGCCCCATCACACATGCCCACTTGCCTGCCCACTCACCGGCAGAGTTCTGTGTAGATGGGCAGCACCTCAGGGTGGCAGACAAAAGCAAAAGCCATAATGGGCACTGTGTAGAACATCTGGGAGAGTGGCCCAGGTACAAGAGATTAGAGCCTGCAGGGTTCCATCCTCTCCTCCCCATCCCCCCTGCCCCACCACTGCCCTCCATATCAGACACATGGAAGCCCCCAGTGTCTGATACCTGGCTCCACTCTGAGCAGAGTGCACTGTGTGACAGAACCAGAGGACCTGAGTGAGGTGCAAGGCATAGACATATGCCTGCACACCAACCTGTGAGTCAGCTGTGAACATCTGGGCCTCACAGCTTGTGTTGAGGCTTGGGGGGCTCTTCCTCTCCACTTCTGTCTCATTGTGGCCTATAGCACACCCAAGCTGGAACTTCTTATAGATGACCTGGGGGAGGGAGGGTGTGGAAGTGAGGTCATGGGGAAGGCTATGTCCCAATGCCCCAAACTCCCTCCACACTTTTTCATGTCCTTCTCCCTCAGACTCACCGAAATGAGGAAAAATAGCATACAGGTCAGAGAGAGACCACTGGTATATCCCAGGTAGCCTGCAAGGGGCAATATATGGAGCCTCAGAAATCAAGGGACCCCCCCCAGAGCAAATATCAACCCCCACAGGCTGGCCTTCAAGGCCCCCTCACCCCAATTTTGCCACACTTTGCACAAACTTCTACTTCTATCTGGACCACCCCCCCCACCACACACACACGCACTTAGCAAACTCCTATTCATCTGTTAAAAACCCACACCAAACAAGCTCTCCTCTGGTATTCCACAGCCCTTGAAAGTCGAGATTCTTTGAATCTGGCTCCCCTTCTCTAATTCCACCATCCAATGACCAATTCAGGAAGCCTCTTACCCAAGTGTCTCATGAGGGCCAGTGGCAGGATGATTAACACACTGACAATGATGATGAGGAGGTTTCCCTTCAAGAACCAGTCCCTAAGGAGACAGGTAAACATAGTGAGTAGCTGCCTACCAAAGAAAACTGTCAGGCAGACGCTCATAGAGGACAGCTGGACAGAGAGGTTTCTGCATGCAGTCAGGAGAGATGGGCTGACCCCTCAGCTGTGAGAAGTCATCCAGGTGGTTGCAGAGACAAATGGCACAAAGTGATTGATGGAAACAGCCAGACAGATTATCAGACTGTCAGTCACACACAGTCAGAGGGATACAGCTGGAAACACACACACAGCTGGACAAAACTGTGGCATCAGACCTCAGATGGACATACAACCAGATGAGCAAACAATACCCCACATCAGCCAGACTCACATAGTCCAATACAAGGTATCAGACACAGAGAGAGTCATGACCCTGGTATGTCTGATAGGTAGAACACCAGTCTGATGATCTGGTAGGCAGGCAACAATGCAGAATCAGACAAAAAGTCAGAAACACACATGTGTGGTTGTTTGAACAACTCAAGGTTTGTTGAGCACCTGAAAGTGGCAGGGCCGATTTGGCCACACAGTCAAAGATGGAAATAGAGACAGAATCAGCCAGCTGGCCACTCAGTTGGAACCAAGCTCAAAGAAAGAGCAGGATCTGTACAGAGATTGGAGGGAGGTGCCCAGGCAAGATAGTCTGTTAATACAGAATTGGATGAACAACTGCTCATTTATTCAAAAGAATTTTATTAAGTGCTTACTATGCTCCAGGTATTCACACATTCTCTTTCTACCTTAGACACACAGTTACACAGACATGAACCAACAAAGTACCAGTGGTCATATATACAGTGGGAGCTAACCATAATAATTAGACACACCTAGTCACATAGACTGTCAGCTACCTGGATGGTTTCAGGATCAAACCAAAGATCTAACAGTATACACAGAATCAGCTATCATATACAAACAGATGAAAAGTTTCAGCCAGCCGATGGATCCAGAATTAAACAGACAGTCAGCTGGATACATACTCAGAACAACAGGCAAACATACATGGCTAGAACCATAATACAGAAGACATATACAGTTGTAGTTGAGGATCACACACAAACAGCCAGAAAGAATTTGCCAGAACGACGGTCACCAAGTTAAACACAGAAAGTTAAACACAAATCACGTATACTTAGCTGGCACCACGGTACACTGCACACACACGTGCACATACTCTCTTGGAGTCAGTGACCATACACTTATAGCTAGACAGATTCAGCCAGCCTAATGGACCCAGAATCAAACAGAATCCACTGGACAGAGAAAGTCAGAGTAAGCAAATGTCAAACACACATGGTTGGAGCCACAGTATACAGGACACAGCTGTAGTCAGCTAGCATACAGATGGCCAGAGAACCTGCCAGTATAAGAGTCACAGAATCAAACCCACGGACAGAGTTTAGGTCAACTGGATAGGTACAGCCACACAGTCAACATCAGAGTACCCTGCACACACAGAGTCAGCCAGAACAGTCACAAAAATCAACACATGGTCTTACTGGACTCCTACAGCCAGAGCAACAGTCACACATACTACTGGCAACACAACACACAGGAATCGCAGTCTGAACAAACTGGCCTGCCCAGCTGTCTCAAAATGGAAGACCTGGGGGTCAGCTGGTAGCCAGACCTCACGGGCAGAATCAGTGGTCTGTGGGCCAGAGCCAAGGGGTGTTGCACACTCACCCCTCAGGGTCCATGTCCAGGAAAGTGCCGATAACCAGGGGGAGTTCGGATTTGATGATGAACAGGTAACTGGACATGGCTGGTGCAGGTGGGGGGAGGTGTAAGCAGAAGGATCCCTCTCATCTCCCTCCCACCCCAGCCTGGGGAAGCCCACCTCAGCCCACCCTCTTCCCCCAAGCTGACCCCCACCTCCCAGAGTCCTCACCCCCAACATTGTGCAGACAGATGACCGCGGCCACCACTACCTTCCCCGCAGGCCCCAGCGCCCTCTGTCCCAGCTGTTCATAGGCTCGGATGCCTGGAGGGGAGGGGACCAGAAAGGAACAGATTGTGGGTCGAGGAGCCCAGGCCAGGGGTGAGTTGGAGGCCAGAGAGTCTGGGAGCTGGCGAGCTGGGGCTTGGGCTAATTGGGCCTCATTGCTGGGAGCTGGAGGTGAGGGCTAAGCAGTTGGGGTTGGAGCCTGGTAGGTGGATCTGTGGCCAGGGAGAAGGTTGGGGGCCAGATGTGGGTAGTTGGGGTCTTGGGGCAGGATATGGACTGAGGCCATGGCAGGAGTGAAGTCTGAGAGCTGGGGGCTGAGGACCGGCAGTCTCAGGGTTGCGGTGCTGGCTCCCATGGGTACGTGTGCTGGAGACTGAGGGGTGGGGGCTAGAAGTGGCGTGGAGTGGTCTGGGGTAGGGGCTGTGGTTTGATGGCCAGACTGAGGGCTGAGGGCTGGGAACCTGGGAGCCCAGATGAGGTCTGAGGGCCAGGGTGCCGTCTGGGGTCTGGAGCCCAGAGAGCTGAGCATGGTGTCTGGGGTCCTGGGTCCAGGATCTGGGGTCCAAGGTCTAGGTTGAGCTCTGGGTCTCACCTACAACACCAGCACAGGTCAGCAGGAGATGGATGGAGTACGAAGACAGAAGAGCGATGCAGAGCAGCAGGGCCCTGTGGCAGATGGCACTGATCGGACTTGGCCCCCAGGCCTCCCGCCTGCCCACCACACCCCTCCCCCACCCCAGACTGCCTAGGACTCACAAGAAGAAGAGGACCCCTGTGTGGGCCATGGCATAGGCCAGCCCCAGGATGCCGCTGCCCATGATGGCGTTGCTGAGGTTGAACACTGACATTCCAAACGATGTCTTCCCCTCGAACTGCGGGTAAGGGGCAAGGCCCGGGCACACATGGGGAGGGGGACCAGGGAAGGAGACCAGTGCCGGGGCCTGGGAAAGACTAGGGAGGAAGCGACTGGGGCAGAGGAGAAGCCCAGGAAGGGCCATCAGAGGAAGGAAAAGGATTTGAAGAGGAGGAGAGCTGGAAAGGGAAAGGCTAGGTGAGATTTTAGAGGGGAGCAGGTGGAAGTGGAGAAGAACAGGGAAGGGTGGGGCAGCGACCAGAGGCAAAACAGCTGAAGGGAATAACCGGGAAGAGGGAGCAGCAGGGGAGGGGCTGAGCTGGGCAAGGTGCAGCTGGGACAGATCCTGTGGGGTCACTCACATCCATGAACTGGGCTGGCTTCCTCCCAGGAGAAGGACTATGGCTGGGCAGGAAGCCCTCGTGCTCCTGCCTGTAGCTAGAATAGGCAGGGAAATTGAGGCTGATGAGAAGGTAATTCTGATCCCTGACCTCAACCCCTTGGGTCCCCGACTCACTCCACAGCACCCCCAGGGAGGGCTCCGTTCATCTTTGGATCCTGCAGTTCCATCCTGTGGGCAGAGAAATGGGGTGGGGGGTTCAGAGATGGAGCAGGGGGGCTTACAAAGTGGGGAGAATTAGATGAAGGGGGTCGGGGGGGGTCCGATAGTGACAGACAGATAGATATAGAAACAGAGACACAAAGATGAGGTGAGGGGAACAGGAACAGAGGGATTAGAGAGACAGGGAGACAAGTGGAGATAATTGGAGACAAGAGGGAGAGGCCGACAAAGAAAGAGATGGGAGAGAGAGAGAGAGAGGGACTCAGGGGAGAGACGCCAACAGTTACTCACTGAGACATGGAGAAAAAGAGGGCAGCAAGAGGTAGAGGGGTAGAGACAGAGACAGAAAGAGAGAGATACCGACCCCTCAGCAGATGAGATGGCCATTTGGAGCTGGGATAGCCTCTCCTCCCAGACCCCAGACTCACTCTCTCTTGCTATCTGTCTCTTCCCTGCCCCGGTCCCCCGCGCACCCCCCTCTTCCCTCCCCCCTCACCGAGTGGTCATGCCTCTCACTCCTTACAGGGACACGTGTCCGCCTGACTGCCCCACCCCTCCTAACGCCCCCTACCCCCTCCTCCCCGCCTGGGCCACCAGCCTGAGCCCAGAGCTGATGCAACCTGTTGGAGGGGCTGAGGATGCGAGGCGGGCTCAGCGACCCCAGCCCCCCACACCCTGGACGCGGCAAACTGCTCTCTGCCACAACTCTGAATATTCTCACTGGAGGCCAAAAGCAAATCCCCTCCAGGGATAGAAGTGACCCAGGGACCCTCATTTAATCCCCCTTCTAGGGACTAGAGAGGTATTTTCTGGGGCCCTTGTCAAGTCTTAAACACTCCTATTCCAGTAGAAGTCACTTTAGAGACACTTCCAGACTTGAGATCCTTTCTGGGCTTGGGGTGTCTCAGGAACATGGCCAAGCCCTAATTTCCCCTCCTGAAGAGGAGCTTTCTCTGAGGCAATCATCAAAAGCCCCCTCCCAGGGCCTGATGTGTTGTTTCCTGGGGTGGGGTGTCTCTGCAATCCCCACGCAAGCCTGGAGCCTCCCTCTTCTGGACGGAGTGTCTCTGAAGAAGCCCCCAGCCCTGAACTCACTTCCTGGGAATGCCGTATCTCAGAAACCTCCATTCGAGGTCCCCATCATGACTAAAACTCCCTCCAGGAAACCCCCTACTCAAGCCCTGAATCCCCTTCCTGGGTCGGGGAAGGCTCTCAAGGAGCCCCTTCGTCAGCCATGAGCACCCTCTGGAGCCTCCCACCCACTCCTGAATTCATTTCCTGGGATCAGGGTACCAAAAGGATTCCCCCTCCCATTCAATTCCGCACTAGTGCTAAAAATGCCTCCAGGGAGCCCCTGAGCCCTCTCCCAGGACCCCCATTCGTGCCTTGGGGACTCAGGAGCCCCCCTCGATGGCCAGCACCCCCTCCTCACCTTCCTGCTCCTCTCAGCTCTTGAAGCGGCAGCAACTCAGAACTAGGGCTCTGGGACCCCGCCGGGCGGCAGGGCTCCCGCTCAACCAGACCCTGCCTTCGCCTGCCCTCTGACCAATCAACTCCGCCGGGCTTGCTCGGCGGCTAATCAGCACTGCCCGGGCCCCATCTGGCAGGCGGATTTTTTTTTCCTGTAAAGTTTTAACTTTAATTCAGTTTCCCTCTTCTGGTTCTGGGCAGGGGGAAGTCGGGGGGGGGTGCCTCCCTTCATCTGAACCCACACGGAGGGAAACAGAGGTTTCGGGGGGAGGTGGGGGAGATGGGCTGAAAGATCAAGGGAGAGTAGATCCACTCCTAGAGAGAGGGACAGACAGAACAGACTCAGGGGTCAGACATACAGTGGGACGGGATGGATGGCAGGAGAAGAGGCAGAGATAGGAAGAGAAACAAACCCAAATAGAGACAGGCAGGCAGAAGAAACAGCACAAGGACAGACAACAGGAGGGGACAGAAAGGGTATGAGGGAGTGGTAGACAGGCAGAGGGGCAGTCAGCGAAGAAAGAGACTCAGAAACGGTGGGCAAGGAGAGGCTCTCGCAAGCTCCTGGATGAATGCAGATGGACAGGTGGACACAGCCAGACACATCCCCAAACAGAGATTAGGAACAGACACACTGGCTCAAAGGGACACAGCAAGTCCTGCTGAGGCAGAGGGACACATGGAGGGGCAGATGGCAACAGGCAGAGAAAGTCAGATTCAGGCAGAGGAGCAGACAGACCTGGGGACAGCAGTGGGACAGGTGCAGGGAGAGGCACGGCCAGGCCACCAGAGGCTGACCTCAGACAGACAGCCCAGCCGAGAGAGGACCCTAGATCTTGGGGGGGTCCCCAGAGGGAGGCAGGGAGGGCACTTGTAGTTGGGCGGGGAGTGTGGATACACACTGTCTGCAAACTAGGCACACCCTGAAGTCCTGGACCCCAGCCTAGGCATTGGGTGGAGCCTGTCCACACCCTAACGGAGGAGCCCCACTGTCTGTCTGCCTGTCTCTCTTAAATAGGGGTCTGTCAGTTGACTCCATTCGGGCATGTGACAGGCATGTCTGTCCCAGGCAAAGCATGTGTCTCCCGCAGGAAGTCAGGCGGGGTGGACATGGGGTCCAGGCCCGACTCGACTGGGCTGTTTGTGGCCCAGGTGGACAAGAGGCCTCTGTCCCGGCCCCTCCACCCACCTGCCCGCCCCCCACAGGGAGCACAGAATTCCCGGAAAGGCCAGGGGCTGGCTGGGGCTTCAAAGCTAGCCTGGAGGCTCCCACCCCACTCGCAGTGGGAGGAGGGTGAGGGATGGGGCGTTCACTTCCCCACAGCAGGAGAGAGACTCCTGCACACTCAGGGATCACAGCCCCATCCAGGGGCTTAGAGATGGAGGCAGGCTCGCCATCACCCACAGAGGTACAAACTCACATGCAGACTCCCAGCCACACACAGAGAATATAGGCTGACCAATACGAACACGCGCAGATGGCACATGGAGAGCCCAGGCCATGGGACAGCCACATATAGCCACACAGAGTGACTTAGTCTGATAAGTATCATCACCCACTAAGCCGCACACAGAGATCACAGACGGATGCAGTGATAGGCTCACACTGCTTTACAGCCACTACAGACTCACAGACATCATCACCCATGGACTCACAGCCACACCAAAGAGAACCAACAGGCAAATCACACACAGACTCACAGCCACACACGGAGCCAGAGCACACAGACAAATATGATTCCACAGAGCCGACAACATCATACACAGGCCCAGCATCTCCAACACACGTGATTCCAGGTTCAGATGACCCTGGAGGCCAACATCCAGGTTCAGCCTCTATCATGATACCTCTGTGCATGTGAATTTGTGTATGAACTTGCGACCACATACAGCTCTGGTCACAGAGAGAGAGGCACCCACAGGCAGACACGACTGTACAGACAGAGAAGCCGCAGTTACAGACACATGCACAACTGCATTCAAGCAGATAGGTGCACACAGCCGTGTATACACAGCTATTCACACAAATCAAGTCGGGGAAGACATGCACAGGGAATGCACATGTAGGCGCACAAACTGGAAAAACAGGGGTGCAGAGAGTACACTTACTATCATTACAAAGAGGAAATGCAGAAAATACACCTAAAGCTGCATGAAGAGGAAACAAGGGAACATACACTGGCACCAGAAGAAATGCCCTTAGGGAGCACACACCTATAGCCACTCACCGAGGAGAGATGCAAACATGGTGCCAGAGAAGAAAGACACACAGACATCGGAGACACACACACAGAGGAGAGACAGATAAACACACTTCTCACCCACGAGCATTACAAAGGAGACACATAAGCACCCAGGGAACACACACACACACAGCCCCATATAGATGAATTGCGCAAGCAGATGGGACCAACACACAGTTGTCAAAAAGGAAACACACGAGTTGGATAGGCAGCGATAGACACAAGACACAACCAGGCAAGTAACATAGTAAGACACACGTGGAACTCACATACATGTGTTTGTTGCTGGGAACATGTACAGGTAGCTGAGATACCCTCAGGGTATTCATACACAGGCGCGCGGGCACAAGCCAGCGGGTGCACACACACACACCACTCCACCGTCTATCCCGGCCTACTCCGTGTCTCTCGTCTCTCTCCTCTTCCCCCCTGAGAGCCATTAAACATCTGTGCTTCAGGCCAGCCAGGGAAAGAGACACCTGTCAGCAGAGGCCTTGGCCCAAATGACTAAGGGGCGGGGGGACGGGGACTGGCTAGGCAGGTGTCTAGATTCCAAGAAAAGTTTGAAGTGTCCCATCCAAAGAACTAGTGAAACTTCAACAAAAAACAGATGCCCTCACCCACCACCTCCCAGCAGCAGCTTCCTCCTCTGATCATTGTCCTCCCCTCCAAGGGCCAGCCCTGCCCTCCAACATTGCCCAGCACAAGGCCACCTGGGCACACAGCTGGAGGTCAATGAATGCTACTTATCAAGTGTCATATTATCATCATTATTTTTATTTCTGCCAAGTGAACTCTTCTAGGGGAGGGGCAAACCTTCATCCAGCTCTGCACCCCATAGCTAAGTTTCAGGGCATTGCAAATAGCAGGTGTTCCACATATGCTGGTAGGAGGAAAAACAAAGGGAAAGTGAAATCTGGCTGCAGAGGCAGCCTGCTTTAGAAGGAACAGATGTCTTTAAGCTTGACCGAGGCCTTGAGGCCGTGCCAGGGATAAGAACGCTTTGTTCGTTCATCAAAGTAGGGCCCTTTCTCAGGGTCATTTAAGGCTTTTGTTGGTTCATTAAAGCAGACCCTCGTGGGACGCTTGGGATTCCTATCGAATCTATTAAAAGTCAGTTTAGGATCTTGTCGGTTCTTCTAAGCAGACCCCTGCTTTTCATTAAAACACTACTCAGCGGTCTTCAGGGGAGGGAGACACGGAGCAAAGCAGTTAACAACGCAAGCTTTCCCAGCTCTGCCACTTAGGAGCTGTGCGGCCAGGAGCAAGTTTCGAAACCTCACTGTTTCAGCTTCCCACAGGGCTTACTACTGCCTAACTCAGGGCCATGGGGAAGGTTGAATGAATTAATACAGGTGAAACGCTAAGAACAATGCTTGACATACAGTAATCGCTCAATAACATCTTTGTGAAAGGAATTAATGAACTCTTCTCTGCCAGTGAAGGCATCCCCCCACTGAGCTGGGTTTGGATTCTAATCTCTCCTTTCATGCAGGCTCCCCACGGATAACTCTTCCGTCCCTCAAAGCAGCCCGTAGACGGCAAGGCTTTTTGAGTCAGTGTCTGGTCCCCTGCACCTGGACCACCCCCGTCTTTCCCTCACGTGGTAAGATGCCCTCCAGCACAGGGCCGGCCTGGCAGCTCCCCTCTCCTTGACCTTTTCAGGAGGCTGAGGGGAGGACACCTTTACACTCAGTGGGGTGCTGGGTGGGAGCTGCAGGCGGACACCCCACTTCGGGAAGAGCCTGGGGAGTTCAGAGCCTGGCTCCTGTCCCCCAATCCCCCCAGCCCTGCTGGCGGAAGCAAGTTTCTTTGCAAAAAATTAAACATCCTCTTTGTGAGAGGCAAGAAAACAGGAAGCATCCCACAGGGTGAACATGGGCCCCCAATGCCTGGCACCCCCTCCTCTCTGTGGAGCAGCGCCTGGTGGCTTGAACCCTTGCTTTCTCACACTTGCTCACCTCTGCAGGGGAGCCATGTTCCCACCGCCCCCCACAATGCCCTTGAACTCCGCTGAGAAGCTCTGGCTTCCTCCCTGGCTCTCCAGGGTCTCTGCGCGGCTGTCTACACCTCCTCCCAGGGCCCCACATAAATGCAGAGCTCACCACTACGGAAAGAGTGAAGGAACAAAGCAACAAAAGGGTGAATTCAGCAAACATCTATTGAACACCACCTGTGTGCCGGGCCCTATTCTAGGCGCCAGGGAGGCAGCAGTGAACAAAACAACAGAAACCCCTGCCTAGCGAAGCTCAACATTTCTCAGGAATGATGAATCTATCGTTCAGTTGTTTGAATACTCGCCAAGCTCATTCCCACTTCAGGGTCTTTGCACTTGGTGTTCCCTCTGCCTGGAATGCTCTTCCTCCAAATATTCCTAGGGTGTGCTCCCCTTCAGGTCTCAGCTCAAATGTCACCTCGTCAGAAAGCCTTCCCTGAACACACTGTCTAAAATAGCAATTCAATCCCTGTTACTCTCCAATCTTTTCACCCTCCTTTATTATCCTTCATAGCTTTTATCACCACCTGACATAACATATTTATATACTTAATAGTATATTTCATTTAGTAGTTACTTTAGTAAGTAGATATGTATAGATACTAGCAGATTTATATATATATATATCAGCATATACATTTATATAAGATATGTATATTTTATACATAAACTATACAAAAAAGCATAGATATATTTCCACATGACATATTTATATTTATTTGCTAATATATAATTTATATACTAGTAAATATTAGACATCACTATATATTTCTATATCATCACATACGCAGTAAATGGCATATGTTTACACATAGAATATATATATATATATATATATATTCTCCTTTGTCTCCTTTTCCTCATCTGTAAACTGGGGAAAACACAGCTATTATTAAAAATGAAATTATGTACTTATAATTAAATAAATTAGATTTTAAAAGGTGATACTCAAAACTCATCACTTCTTAATTATTATTTTACTACATTTCATTATTTCTATGCTCCTGAGATCATTTATCCCTATTTTAATTGTACTGTAGAAATAATACACAATGGTGCACTAGTGCATCTCTTCCAAGACTCTGTGTTCCGTGACTACACCTTGGTAAGTTGAAATTTGACAAGATGATAGTATGTAAACCATGGAAACTGGTAAATGTTAGAAATCAGGGCTTCCTCTCTCTCTCCACCTAAAGAGCTGATTGTTAACCATTTACCAGCACACCACTGAGAGCACTCAGAAGAGTGCCTGGCACATGGTAAACGCTGTAACAAATGTTTCCATTACTATATTTGCTTGTGCACTGGGTCGAGATGCAGTCTTTTTTGCTAGGTCCGAGTTAAAAGTGTTTGAAGAACACAGAATTACAGTGTGCGGAACTACACCTATTTAATCCTGCCAATGACTCTCTGTGGAGTCTGAACTACTTGTTATCCCCATTTTACAGAAGAAGAAACCGCAGTTCTGAGACGGTAACAGTCAGAAGGCGCTATCAGTTAGCGGAAGTGGGATTTGAAATTGCAGCCGAGCAGCTTCTGCGCGCTCGCGCACTTAATTAACGCACTCTCCTTCCTCTCAAATTCGCTACCCCAGAGGTGATTGCACTTCGCGGCGTGCGAAAAATAAATAGGTGCCGCCCCGCGCGTTGTATCTTGGGAAATGTAGTCCACAGGTTCAAGGAATACTATTGTACAAGAAGGGAGGGGCGGAGAGCACGTCGATTTTCGCCCTGTAACAAAAGAACAAAGTCAGTTCTCGTGCCTCGCGACGTTTCAGCCATGCCGTGCGCGACTTTGGCGCTTTACTCGCCCCCGTTGCATGCTGGGAACGGCAGTTCGCCCGACCGGCTACGTCGGCGCGAGATGGCGGAACTCACGTGGTACGTTCAGGTCTGGTCCCCGCTTGGCGCGAGCTACCGCCTTCCACGATGACAGGCTTTCCACGCTCTGGTTGCCCTTAGGCATGCGCGACAGACATTCGGATCAACTAGAATACAAACTGAAGCCCTACGACTTCTCACCGGTTTGCGCTCTCGCCGAGGCTCCGGCTGCTTGCGGACCGGCCTCCTTCGTTCCGCTTCTCCCCACTCCGAAAGTTTAAGGTAGGCCCTGGGGCGCGGAGGACTTGGGTCCCGGCCAAGACGGTTGAGGCATGCCTGCGCTGTCCCGCCGGTGAGGGAAGGAGGCAAGTTCGCCCTCGGCGCTGCAGCTGCGTAGTCCGGGCAGCTGGCACCAGGTAGGCTCCAGACCCAAGGTTTGTCTGGAGAAGGGGACCACTCATGCGGGATGGTCTGGGGGTAGGCGGGGGGGCGCAGAGGTCCAGATACCGGCGGAGCCGGTCTTGTGGTCCCAGTGGGGACTTGGGCTTTCAGGTAATGATGAGGAGGGACCGGCGGTGTAGCCAGAGAGCTGTTAATGGGTGGGTGTGGAGGTTTGGTGGGCTGCGTGGGTGTAATAGAGGTCTGGTGGGAGTGTTATTGGGGAATCGGTGAGGGCTAAAAGGCGTGTTTTAGTCGATGTGTTCAAGGGGGCCAATGGGATGTGTTCGTTAATTAATGAGGGGATGGTAGAGTGGGCAACTAGAAGATAATGGGAGGTAGGTTGGAGTGTGATCCTTGAGGGACTGATGGAGGTATGATATTCAACGGTGGAGGGAATAATAGAGGCCGGTAAAAGTCATGATCAAGGAACTAATGGGAGTAGTGATCAAAGAAGAGAATGAGAGGCTGAAGGGCTGTTGTAATCAAAAGATTTTAGTGGGTGATGATGGTATGATCATTGAAGAATTAATAGGAGCAGAGTGAGCAAAGAGGGGGTGATAGTAAGCTGTTGGGTGTGATCATCAAGTGATTGTTGGGTGGGGATAAAGGTGGGCAGTGAGGGGAGAATGTGGAACTGATGTATGATTATCAGGGATTAACATGAATGTGTGGTAGTGAAGGGTTACAAGGGGCTAGTGGTGTGATCTATGAAGGATCAGTTGGAGGGCCAGGTTAATGGGGACTGATAAATCATAGTAATTGAGAGCTCGATGGGGGACTAATAGACCATGATTCTCCAGGCATTAATGGGGGGGCCGTGATAAAGATGTAGTAATAAGGGGATTATTGGGGGCCTAATCACTTCAGGGGAGAGAGATTAAGGAGGTGGGGAGTGCAGTGAGGTAGTATGAGGATAATGGGGTGAAAGCAAGGGATTAATGGGGGGCTAGTAGGGCTATATGACTCTAGGGGCAATGAGGAGAGCTGGGAAGACAGTAAGATGTTATTGGGGGTAAGGTGGGCAGAGAAGGGTTGATAGTGGGGTTTAATACGTGGTGTGTGAGTGACAGCAGTGGGAGGTGGACAGGGTCAGTAATGGGTCATCTATGAGATAAGGGTTGGATTTGTGGGATCTTTGGGGGGGATCTGTGGGGTTAGTGATGGAGCCTGAGAGCTCAGTGGTGGGGTCCTTCAGGCTCAGTGAGGTCATTGGGGTTAGTGACTGGGCTCCAGCCTTCCCACCTGTTGAGTGAGCTGTCACATGGGTCAGATGAGCCCGGTTTAGTTTTTGTGGTTCTCGCTGCCCTGCAGAGGTAGGTGATGGCCCACTTACTGATATAGGGCGGCGTCAGCTTACTGTTGGCAGGTCCCTGGGCAAACAGTGCGTGAGATGGGACGGACATCAAAGGATAAGCGGGATGTCTACTACCGCCTAGCCAAGGAGAATGGCTGGCGTGCCCGCAGTGCCTTCAAGCTGCTACAACTTGACGAGGAATTCCAACTCTTCCAAGGTCCCCACTTGGTGGGCGAGTCACGGGGGGATGGGGTGGGCGAAGGGAATAGACAAGTGGGCTAGGTCTACAGAGCTCCCTGTGGTAGGTGGGCTGACTTGGAGGGTCTATGGGGCAGGGGCCAGGCAGGAAGATGGGCAGGTATGCGAAAGGAGCTGGGCATCTAGGCAGCAGATAGATACGGGTGCTCCCCAGGGGAAAGGGGTGAACTTTGTAGGGTCCCAGGTTGGAGAGGTGGGTGCAGCTGACCACTACACCTTCCTGTGTGTGCTCAGGTGTGACGCGGGCAGTTGACCTGTGCGCGGCCCCGGGCAGCTGGAGCCAGGTGCTGAGCCAGAAGATTGGGTGAGTGTGGAGTCCCAGATGGGAGAGTGGGAGGGCAGGTTAGATGGAGGGTGGACCAGGAGTGATAACTGGGCTGACATGGACCATGTTGTCCACAGGGGCCAGGGGTCCGGCCACGTGGTGGCCGTGGACCTTCAGGCAATGGCTCCACTACCAGGTGTGTTACAGATCCAGGGGGATATCACCCAGGTGAGAGCATGGCTTGGGGTGTTGGGGTGTATCCTGGGCAAAGGCCCCCCAACCTGGGGGCTACGGCAAGTGGAAGAGAGAAAGAGAAAGACAGACTGAGAAAGACAGAGATGGAGTAACTGAGAGAACCCAAGAGAGTGTAACAGCAGAGAAACAGAGCCAGCCTGTCATCATCACAGAGAGACAGCAAAAAATGATCCCAGAGATGGAGCCTGGTCTTAGGCAAAGCCTGAGAATTTGGCTGACCCAGGGGCTGCGGGCCAGGGCCAAGGGCAGGTGGGGTTAGAGGGCTGTGGAGGGGGTGCTTTGGGGCCACTCATCCTCCCTCTTTTCCATAGCTGTCCACTGCCAAGGAGATCATCCAGCACTTTGAGGGCTGCCCCGCGGACCTAGTGGTGTGCGACGGGGCTCCTGATGGTAAACAGCAGGGATTGGGAGGCCAGGCGGGGGCCCTGTGTGTGTCCTTCTCTGTATGTCCCGCCTCTGTTGGCTTCTTTTACTGCCTCTCCTCTCCACTGTCAGCTGTTCCTATATCTAGCAACTTCTCCCTACGTCTGTTTCCTATTCTCTGCCTCTGTCTTCTCCCTCCCTGTACCCTACCATTTGGGTTTTGTCCACCCTTTCACCTTCTTATTGCTCATCTCTCTGCAACTGTCCAATTCCATCTTAGTGTTAACTCTTTTTCTTTTTTTATTTTCAGTTAGTTAGCCATCCATCCATTCAGCGCATTTACTGAGCACCTGTTGTGTGTCGGGCACTGTTGTACATGTTGGGAAAATATTTGTGAATAAAATTCTACTAATCTCTGACCTTATAGAGCTGGTGTTCTAGTGGGAGCAGACAGAAGAGAAACAAGTGATTGAGCTATGTAGCCTGTCAAAAGGTGATAGGTACCATGGGGATGTCAATGAAAAGGAGAGGGAAGAGGGGAGTACCTGTAGGAATTTTAAATAAAGTTGGGAAGGCCTCATTGGCTTCAGCACAAAAACCTAAAGGAGTCAAGGGAATGGGCCAGGGGCACGTCTGGAGGAAGAACAATCCAGGTAAAGGAATTGGCCTATGCAAAGGCCCTGAGGTAGGAGGGTGCTTGGCATGTGTGAGGTATAGCGAGATCAGCGTGGCTGGATCGGAGTGAGTGAGCAGGAGAGTTGTAGGAGGTGAGAACAGATCCTTGTGTGGATCTTTCTGGGCCACAGTGGTGACTTTGGCTTCTTCACTGAGATGAGAGCGTGGAGAAAACCATGAGAGGGCTGTGAGCAGAGGAGGGCCGTGCCTGACTTGGGTTGTGACAGGATCCCTCTGGCTGCTGTGAGCGGTGTGAGGGGTGAGACCTGGGGAGGGGAGGCTGCTGCAGTCGTCCAGGTGGAGTTGAGAAGATTTGCTAATGGCTTAAATGTGGGTGTGAGGAGAGAGTGGTGGGTGGGTGTGTGTCAAAGGTAACTCGAAGATTTTTGGCTTGAACAACTGGAAGGATCAGATGAGATGGGAAAGATGATGGGAGGAGCAGGTTTGGACAGCAAGATCGGGAGTTTGTTTTTGGATGTATTGAGTCTGAGATGTTCGTTCTGATCTGAGTCTGGAGTCAAGAGGAACAGTCTGGACTGGAGGTAGAAATCATGATAACAATATTCGCGCCTGAGGTGGTTTTGAGACTAAAAATGAGTGCCTAAGGGTTAGGAGCTCAGAGTACGCATCTAGTTGGCAGATAGTATTTGCGTGCAGAACCTTAGCAGTAAGAGAGCCTAGGAAATGTTTTTAGCTCTCTAACCTCTCTGGGAGGTTAGAACAGGAGCATAGCTAGACTGGAAGGCCCCCTAATGCTGTTCTCTTGATGCAGTAACCGGCCTCCATGATGTTGATGAGTATATGCAGGCCCAGCTCCTCCTAGCCGTGAGTAACCCTGGCTGCCCCTGCCTCAGTTTGGCCCCCTCCTGGCTGTCTCCACCTCAGCCTTAGCCATCTGTCCTGCCCACAGGCTCTGAATATTGCTACACATGTCTTGAAGCCAGGGGGCTGCTTTGTGGCCAAGGTAAGGCTCAGGGAACCTGGTAGGGGGTAGAGAGGGGTCTCCAAAGGTCATCCTCATGCCTTCATCTCTGCCTCCCCACCCTGCAGATCTTCCGAGGCCGGGATGTGACACTGATCTACAGTCAGCTGCGTGTCTTCTTCTCCACCGTGCTCTGTGCCAAGCCCAAGAGCAGCCGGAACTCCAGCATTGGTCAGTGGGGTGGAGGGGCCAGGCTGGGGGGTGTGCATCTCAGGGACCCATCCGCACGGGGTGGTGGTGGCAGTCGCCCCTCACTCCACCTTATCCCCACAGAGGCCTTTGCTGTCTGTAAGGGTTATGACCCCCCTGAGGGCTTCCTGCCGGACCTGACCAAACCCCTGCTGGACCACTCTTACGGTGAGAGCCAGAGCCCTGGGCCCCATCCCTGGGGAGCGTCTGTCCACCAATGGAATTTATGTCCCAGGAGGGCCCTCAGCCCCACCCCCTGGTGGAAACTCTGCACCTTAGGGGAATTCTGTCCCAAAAGGATCCTCAGCCCCATCCTCTGGAAATTCCACCCCCGTATGGGTATTTTGTCCCAGAAGGATCTTTAACCCAGTGGCCTAGTGGTAACTCTTGGACCTGGTGAAAAGTCTGTCACAGGAGGATCCTGAGTCCTACCCCAAGGGAGACTCCACTTGTCTGCGGAGATTCTAGACTAAGAAGACTCAGTCACGCCCCAGGTGGAAACCCCACCCCTGTTTGGGAATGTCATCCTGTGAGGGCCTTCAGACTGGCCCCTTAGAGGGAAAAAGCACAGAGCGGCTCTTGTGGCAGGCACACTTGAGTGAGACAAAGTCCAGACAGTATATGGCAGGTGGACATAAGTGCAGTCGGAGAAAAGTGGGTTGGGGGGGGTGTGTGTTTTAGAACAGGTGATCATGGAGGGCTTCCCTGAGGAAGTGATCTGAACCAAATGAAGGATTTCTGGTAAAGGAGGGTAAGAGTAGCTGGTGGATACGTTGGGGAGGCCTTGGTACCCATCCTGGGTGCAGCCTGAGTCACGACTGTTCCCAGACACCCCAGCCCTGTCCTGCCTCATCTCTCCCTGCTTGTCAGATCCAGATTTCAACCAATTAGATGGTCCCACCCGCATCATTGTACCATTTGTGACCTGTGGGGACCTGAGTGCGTATGATTCGGACCGCAGTTACCCACTGGATGTAAGCGCCCAGCCAACAGTGGGTGGATGGGGGGTGCTGTCCTAGGTTCCCAGGTCCTCACCACCCCCTGCCGATATGTGTCCCTGCAGCTAGAGGACGGCTCAGAATACAAGTATACTCCGCCCACGCAGCCCCCCATCTCACCACCATACCAGGAGGCCTGCACCTTGAAGAAGAAGGGGCGGCTGGCCAAGGAGATGCGCCCCCAGGACTGCCCCATCAGCACAGTGGACACGTTGCCCCAGTCCCTGGCCGCCCCACAGCGCCACACCCTGCTGGCCTCTGAGGTCTGGAAACACGGGCCCAGAGCCCTTAATGCCCTTTCTCTGTGCCCACAGTGACCCCCTCCTCGTGTGCCTCCTTCTGCCCCAAATCACATGGTTTCTGGGACAAACTTCTCTTCCCTGCCTCCCAATAGCTATAAAAGTCAATGGGTAAAACCAAGTACAGTGAACGGAAAAGCTTAGCCAAGTATCTGAGTCCCTTCTTTTTTTCTTGAGTAGGTGGAAGACAGTGAAATGAACTGTTCGCCTTAAGATGTTAAGGTAAATTTGCCTTTTTGTCTAAGAATTTGAGTAAATGGCACCTTTAAGAAAAAACTGAGTAAAATTTCACCTTTGAAATTTTTACATCAACTGGTAAGATTTCAGTCAGCAGACCTTTACTAAAACACCTGATCTTATGTGCCAGGAACTGCTTTAAGGATTTTACATATTGAGGTACTCAGTAAACATTTATTGAGCACATGCTGTGTGCTGGGCATTGTTCTAGGTTTGAAGATAGAGCAGGGAATAACACAGACAAATATCCTGGCCGTCAGAGCTTCTAGTTTGGGAAAGAGGTGATAAGCAATAACACAGTCTAAATGCAGGAGTTTCCACCCACATATACACAAACTATTTATCTTGACCTCTCTATATATGTACGTACACACACACACACACACACACACACACACACACACACACACATATAAAATGTAAAAGTAATATGGGATATGAAGAAATTTTTAAAGCAGGGTAAAGAGGTCAAGAATTCTAGGGGGTGGCAGTTTGCAGTTTTTAAAAAGGTTATCATGGAAGGTCTCACTGAGGTAATGTTTGAGCAGAGACCTGAAGAAGATGAAGGAGGGAATCGTGTGTTTATCTAGGGGAAGAGCATTCCAGGGAGAGGAAATAGCAAATACAAAGGCCCTGAGGTGGAACCCTGCCTGGTATGTGAGGGAGCAGTGAGGAGCCAGTTTGCCTGGAACAGTCTGGGCTAAACCTATCAGTGCTGGAGGGCTTCGCACACTCAGGATACCACATTAGAGGACATCCCTGTCTGGCAATGGCTTTGCAGGTTATTCAGACCAAGTCTTCCATTAAAATAAGAAGTAAAAAAGACATCTTTAAAAAAATGAAATGGCAAATCACAATGGGAAGAGATATTTATAATCTCTATATATAGTATCCTTGATATTTAAAAAACTGCTATAAATCAGTAAGGAAAAGAAAATATGAGAATGGCCAGTAAGCACATGAAAAGCTGCTCATCAGGGAAATGCAGGCTAGAACTAAAAAGATTGACAATACTAAGCGTCTGGAAGGATGCGCAGCAGTTGGAACTCTTGAATACGCCCATGGCAGCATATAATGGTGTAGCCACTGGAAAATTGTTAGGCATTATCTGCTAAAGCTGCATGTGTGCCAGTTCCACTCCTAAGAAATGAGTACTAGAATGTTCCTAGCCAGCACTATTTGTAGTAACCCCAGACTAGATACAGCCCAAATATCCAATAGCTGTAGTATGGATCGTTAAATCCTGGTTTATTCGCAGTGGAGAACTACACATCAAAGAATGAACATTATATGTTTTATGCATTTTTCTGTGTGTTATGGTTCACAATGAAAGTAAAGGAAAAAACTTCAAAAAAATGTTAGTAGCTGAGCAAACAATGGTTATAGTAGAAGACAGTGGGGAAACATATTTTGGTTTAAAACTTCCTTTTACTTTGACCTTTAGTTAGCTGGCAATCTGATAAGGACTCGGAAGCTGTTTGCTGTCAGGAAAACCAGAACTTGAGTTGATGAACTTGTTTTCAAATATCTCATCAACCGGTCCTGAACATACAAGCTCCGAGTGGGAACCTGCAGCAACCACCAGGAACACAGCGAGGAAAGAAACATCACGGAATGTCCGTCTGCACTGCAGAGGGGATTCTTGAGTGGGGTCTTGCCTCTTCTCTAAATCTTTCCAGCCGTGTCCTGATTATGTCCAGAATTTACCCTGAGAGCGGGGGTTCTTAACCTTGGTAGAAGTCAGGGTTATGTGTGGATTTGATGGAGGGAAATATTACATCTTTATTTTCACTAATATAACTGAAATTTTAGCTGTACTCCCGGATATGAATGCTGGCGTCAAATCACAATAGTAAAAGCAGTGCCTGCAGCTTCCACCAATACAGATCACAGTTACTTTTTTATGTTATGTTACAGTCGTTGCAGGCATCTTAAAATATTGTTCACATTGGTCGCTACTTTGAATAAGATCTTAAAATTTGATGTATTAATAAAAAAAAGTTCATATAGCATCCCAATGTTGTTTCATTTTAACATGGTAACTATTTTTCTAGTTTTATTGAAATATAATTGATATAATGTGTAAGTTGAAAGTGTACAACATAATGATTTGATACATGTGTATATTGCAAGATGACTACTGCGGGTTTAATTAACATCTATCACCTCACATAGTTACAGTTTTTTTTCTTGTGATGGGAAGTTTTAAGATTTGCTCTCTTAGCTACTTTCAAATATACAATATAGTATTGATAAGTATAGTCACTATGCTGTATATTACATCCCCAGAACTTATTTATAACTAGAAGTGTTGTACCTTTTGACCACCTTCACCCATTTTTAGATTCCACATATAAGATCACACAGTATTTGTGTTTCTCTGACTAATTTCATTTAGCATAATACTTACCTCAGGGTCTGTCCACGTAGTCACAAATGGCGGGTTTCCTTTTTTATGGCTGAATAATATTCTATCATATGCATATACCGCATTTTCTTTATTCATTCATCTGTCGACAGACCCCTAGGTTGTTTGCATATCTTGGCTATTGTAGATAATACTGCAGTGAACATTGGGGTACAGATAGCCAGATAGCTCTTAGAGGCAGTGATGCCATCTCCTTTGTATATATACTCAGAAGTATATATTTGGGATACGGGGAATGCTGGATCATATGGTAGTTCTATTTAATATTTTGAGGAACCTCCATGCTGTTTATTTAGTTTCCATAACCCTGTGTATTTGAGTGTGTGTGTGTGTATGCACACGCACACGCATGCTTTCAAAAATATTCTATGAAGGGGTCCACAGACTTGATGAGATCAGATGCCAAAGGGTTCCCCAGAACAATTTTTTTTTTTTTTAGCTATGCTGCATGGCTTGTGGGATCTCAGTTCCCTGATCAGGGATTGAACCCACACCACGGCAGTGAAAGCCCAGAATCCTAACCACTAGGCCACCAGGGAACTCCCCAGAGCAAATTTTTTACATTAAGAACCCCTCTCTTAAAGGAATATCAGAAAGTCTGCCATGACTGCCGCCCTGAATTTCTATATTTTAGCAAACAGGAGCTGACAAACACGAGCTACATGGGCAGACCCGGCTTCCGCAGCTTACTCGCTTATCTTTAGAAAATCACTGTTCTTTGTCCACACACCAGCCATTGACCTCAGGACTACCTACGTCCCAGTCTGTGACCCCAGGTGTTTCTATACCTGACTTTGTGACCCTGGGAGTGTCCATACTGAGTCTAACCCCAGGGGGCCCACACCACAGCTTGTTAACCCAGGAGTCTTATCACCCACATCAGTATGACCACAGGAATGTCCACACCCCAGTCTGTGTGACTCCAGGAATGTAAAACAGAAGTATCCACACAAAAGGTGGTGTGTCCACACCCATCACCATGTAAATTCAGCAGTGTCCACACTAGAGTCAGTGACGTCCCAGGAGTGTGGACAGCCCAGTTTGTATAATCCCAGGAGTATCCACATCTCAATTCCCAGGAGCGTAAACACACCAGCCTTTGGGACCCTGTGGGCATACTCACCTCGGGCTGAGTGTCCCTGGTGTCCACCCCCATCTGTGTAACGTCAGAAGTATACACCGAAAGTCTCTCTGACGGGAGCAGTGTCTAATTCCCAGTCTGTGCAAGCCAGTGGAGTCCACACCCCCAAGTGTGTGGCCGAGGAGAGGCCCACCCAGCCTAGGCCTGCTCTCTGAGCTCAGGAGTGCCCACTCTCCACCTGCGTGGCCCTAGTCTTGTGACTCCAGGAGTGTCCACGCCCCTCAGTGTGACCCCAGAATTTTCCACGCCAAAGTCAGTTTGTCCCCAGAGGTACATCCGTCCCAGCCCGTGTGTCCCCAGTGGGGTACTTACTTTAGTCTGAGTGACTCCTGGAGTGTTTCCACCCCAGTCTGTGATGACAGGATTGTTTATTCTCCAGTCTTTGTGACCCCAGGCTTTCCGCACCACAGCCTGTGTTACCCCAAAAGTGTACACGTCCTGGTCAGATGACTGCAGGTTTGTCAATTGCTTAGACTGTGTAACAACAATGGGTGTCCATTCCCCTGTCGCTGTAACCCCCAGGGTTACCACACCTCAGTCATTGTCACCCCCCAAGGGTGTCTACAGTGTAGTCTGTGTCACCACAGGAGGGTGTACACTCCAGTCTGTGTGACACCTGGAGTATTCAAAATATAGTCTGTGACCCCAGAAGTGTGCATATCCCAAAGCTTCTGACCGCAGCGTTGTAAAAACTCCAGTCTGTTTGACCACAGAGGTGCCCACTGCAAAGTATGTCAGTCAGTGGCAGTGCCCACGTCCCAGTCTGGGTGACTTCACCAGTGGCATATGTCAGGTTCTGTCACCATAGAAATGTCCACCCCCTCTGTCTGATCCCAGGAGTCTCCAGATGCCAATGTGTGTCCTGAGGGAAGCACACCCCTAGTCTGTGTTATGAAAGCATTGTTTGTTTACACCCCAGTCTGTCACTGTTGGCTTTCCACCTGCCAGTCAGTGTCCCCTAGGAGTGATCATTCCTCAGCGCTTGAAACACCAGGAGTGTCCACACCCCAGTGTATGTAACCCCAGGAGGACCCACAGTCAGCCTGTGTTTCTCCAGAAGGGTCTACACAATAGTCTGCATGACCCCAGGATGATCAACTTTCTGTGTGACCACAGGAGTGGCCACCACCCAGTCCATGTGTCCCTAGGATGGTACACCCTTGACTGTGTGATCAATGAAGTCTCTATGCTCTGGGATCTGTGGCCACCAGGGTGTCACTCCCCAGCCTGCAACTCCAGAGCTTTCTACTCGGTGTGGGAGCGAGGAGTGTCCCCACCTCAGTCTCTGTGGCCCCACAGGCTCATTTACTACGTCATCCCTGTCACCCTAGGAGTAGCTGAACTTCAGTCTGCATGATGCCACAAGCGTCCACATCCCAAACAAGGTGAGCAGAGGGGTGTCTACACTTGAGTGCGTGTGACCATAAACATGTCCTCCCCTTGTCTTTGTGACCCCAGATGGGTCCGGTGGGTTTTACCCTGGCTGTATCCACATCCCAATGTTTGACTACAGAAGCGTCCACAGCCCATCCTTTGTGACCCCCCCAGGAGTGTCCACCCCACAGTCAGAGTCCAGAAGTGGCAACGGCTTAGTCTGTGTGACTTTGGGAGGTTCCACAGCACAGTCTGAGTGGCACCGTGAGTGTGATGATCTCAAACTGTGTGATCACAGAGGTGTCCACACTCCGGTCTCCGTGGCCCAGGAATGTCCACACCTGAATTTCTGTGACAGAAGCAATGTCCAATCTCGAGTGTATGTGACCCAGTATTGTCCAAACCCCACAGTTGCTGGCACAGCGTGTCTATACCCAGTGCCTGTGGCCTCAGGAGGGTGTGCTTCCATGAGGGTGACCACGGGAGTATGAAAGTCCCATGCCTGTGACTGCTGGTGGGTCTACACTCCAGTCTGGGTGACCCAGGGGAGGATATCCCCCATCTGTGTGACCAAAGGAGTCTCCATGCTCCAGTGTCTGTGATCACAGGGGCGTTGGTCACCCATTCAGTGTGACTAGAGGAATGCCCACACCAAATTCGGTGTGATCACACCACTGTCCACCCCCATCTGCCTGTCCTGAGAGGCATCTCTGCTGCGGTTGGTGTGATCCCAGCAGAGGGCACACTGCAAGCAGCATGACTACAGAGGTCTCCTTCTGGATAAACACAGGCTGACTGTGGGTCCTCCTGGTGTTACATACACTGGGGCATGGACACTCCTGCCTATGATACTCTAGCAGTGTCCACGCCACAGTCCTTTGACTACAGTGGCTCCCCAGTGTATGTGTCCTCAGTCATGTCATTGTCCCAGTCTGTGGTCCAGACCCCAAAGTTTGTGACTCTGATGGTGTCCAAAGTTGAACCTGTGTGAGAAGGTACCAGATCATAGTCCATGTGACTCCAGGAGTGTCCACCCACCAATCTGTAGGAATCTAGGAGAACACATCCCAGCCCATGAGACTTCAGGAGTGGCCACGCCCCATCCTGCATGACCACACACCAGGCTGTGTGACGCCCTAGAGCCTCCACACCCGAGTGTGTGACCCCAGGAGGTCCACATTCCAATCAGTGTGACCCCAGGATTGCTTACACCCAAATCTAGTGACCTCATGAATGTCTACACTGTCCTCTGTTTGATCCCAGGAGTGGCCACACCCCAGGCTATGTGACCCTGGGAGGATCCATACACCAGTCAGTGTGACCCCAGGAGGGGCTACATCTAGAGAAAGAGTAATCCAGACAAAGGGGGAAAGCCTGTGCAAAGGCCCTGAGGCAGGAGCATACCTGGCACACTTGAGGTAGAGTGGGAGCAGAGTGAGCGAGGCGCGAGTGGCAGGAGGTGAGGTCGGAGAGGTTACAGGGCCTGGTTCTGTAGGGCCTCTCTGGCCACGGGGAGGACTTTGTCTTTTTTTCTGAGAGAGATCTCAGAGCAGGGGTCTGAGCAGAGGAGGGCCGTGGGCTGACTTGGATTGTAACAGGACCCTCTGGCTGCTGTGAGGACAGACTGGAGTCCTTAAGTCAGATCAGAGATCAGGCTGAGCCATGGAGGGCAGGGGCCCCAGGAGCCAGGGCCATAACCACTTGATAGGCCTCCCCAGGGGGCTGTACACTCTCACTGGGGCATATGGTAGCCCTCCTCCTGTTCCCCAGAAACACAGGATATATTGGGGAGAAGTCATGGGGATTGAATGAAAATGACCTCACTGTGGGACCTCAGGCCAGCCTTGCCTTTCCCTGGGCCCTGGGTTTCCACCTTTGGCAGATGAGTATAATAATTCTTGCCCTGCCAATCTCTCCAGCATCTCTACTCACCTATTCTCTCCAACCACACTAGCCTCCTTGATGTTCCTCAAACACACCAAAGCATTATTCCCACTTCAGGGCCTGTGCGCCTGCTGTTTCCCCTGTCCCAAGATATGTACATCGTTTACAGTTACATGGCTTCCCCCTTCATTTTCTTTTCTCTGCTTAAAGATCATCTCCTTAGGAAGCCTTCCCTGACTATCCAAAATAGGACCTCTGTATCCCTGCATCCTGCTTTGTTTTTCTTCATAGCACTTAGTACATCCTAATAGTATATTATATATCTACTTGTTGAGTCAGCCAGGGCACTGCATTCGGGGTGGAGGGACACAAAGCACACACAGGTGGAATTTCAAAGAGACCTGAATGAAGGGACAATTACAGAGGTGCAGAGAGTTCAGTAAACCAGTAAGGTTGCTGAGCTACCCAGGGACTGGCATCAGAGGGGTGCTGCCACCATTCCTAGGCCTGAAGGGGCAGGAACGGGAACGGTGTTCCCGAAACCCAGGAGAAGCTGGAACCCAGCCCCAGCCAGTGAACACCTGGCTTTCTCTGTCCTTGTGTTGTCCAGTCACCTACCGGGGCCTCTCATTGGCCAACCCCGCTGGAAGCCAGGTGGGGCGGAGCGTGGCTGATGAAGTCCACACAGGGACACAGGGCAGGACAGGGAAGGAGGGAGAATGGATTGCCGGGGGTGAGGGGACAAGTAGAATATCTAACATGTTAATTTAGTGTTTTTCATTGCCTATTGAATAATACTGAGCATGGGAGGTCCCTGAAGACAGGTGTTTGCGCCTGTTGTGTTCTCTTCTGTGTTTTTAGTACCTAGAGCAGTGCATGGCACACTTAATAAATACTTGTTGAAAGTATAAATGAAACAAAATAACAGATATAAATGTATAATGCAAAAGTGAAAGGATGAGCCACAGACTGGGAGAAAATATTTTCAAAATACATTATCTGACAAAGGACCAGTATCCAGAATATATAAAGAATTCCCACAATTCAATAATAAGAAAACCAACAACCCAATTAAAAACTGGGCAAGAGATTTGAACAGATACTGCACCAAAGAGGAAATACAGATGGCAAATAAACATGTGAAAAGACGCTCAACATCATTAATCATTCGAGAAATGCAAGTTAAAACCACAACGAGATATCATTATACACTCATTCGAATGGTGAAATTTAAAAAGACTGACCATACTAAGCGTTGGCCAGGCTGAAACTCTCCTATGGTGCTGGTAGGGGTGTTAAATGGTTAAGTCACTTTGGAAAACAGTTAGGCAGTTTCTTATGAAGTGAAGCATACACCTACCACACAACCCAGCAATCCTACTCATAGGTATTTATCCAAGAAAAATGAAAACTTGTGTTTATACAAAAACCTGTATGCAAATATCCATAACAGCTTTGTTTGCAATCACCCCAACCTGGAAACAACCCACATGTCTTTCAACTGCTGGCAAATAAATGAAGAAACTGATACATCCTCACTTACTACTCAGCAATGAAAAGCAAACTACTGATGCATCCAACATAGATGACCCTCAAATGCACTAGGCTAAGTGAAAGGAGCCTGAATAACAAGGCTACATACTGTCCGATTCCACCTATATGGCATTCTGGAAAAAAGCAAAACTGTGGGGATAGCCCACAGATCAGTGGTTGCCAGGGAGGGGTTAGGGGTGGAGGGAGGGGCTGACTTCAGCGTGGCCACACAAAGAACTATTTTGAAGTGAGAGAACTTCTCTCCTACTAGTGGCAGTTAACCAACTAGTTTTGTTTGTCAAGCCTCGGAGAACTGTATGCTACAAAGGAGACATTTTACTGTATGTAAAATATACCTCAGTAAATATGACTTTTTTTTAAGTGCAGTACTTTGCAAGCAGTAAGGAATTCTATGTCTACAAGATGGGCTGTGATCGTGCCTGTTGTTACTCCTCCTCTCCATCTAGTTTCTGCACAGACACGTCTCAGGAACGCATCTGAGGAAAAGGAGGAGCTGTAGCCATCCTGCCACAGCTCAACGTAGCGCTTTGTTTGTTGACTGTTAGGACCTGAATTGTGTCCCCCTACAAATTCATGTGTTGAAGCCCTAGCCCTCAATGTGACTGTTTTTGAAGATGGGGGCTTTAAGGAGATCATAATTAAATGAGGAATGAGGTCATAGGAGTTGGTCCTAATCCAATAGGACTGGGGGGAGTCTTATAAGAAGAGGAAGAGACACCAGCGAGCTCTTTCCATGCATACGTGCACAGAGGAAAGGCCATGTGAGGACACAGTGAGAAGGTGGCCATCTGCAAGCCAGGAAGAGATGCCTCACCAGAAACCAACTCGAATGGCACCTTGATCTTGGACTTCCAGCCTCCAGAACTTTGAGGAAATGTGTCTGTTGTTTAAGCCACCCAGTCAGTGGTATTTTGTTATGGCAGCCCTAATACATTGAGCAAACTAATACTTCGCCTCTCAGTTTCAGATCTGACTCCAGGAGACTCATTTTGGCCATGTCTGAGGACAGCAGGCATTCAAGTGAAAGAAGGAAAATTCAGCACAGTCTCCCTGTCTAGCTGAACGGGGCTCTGAAGCTCAGAGAGGGGATGTGTAGCCAGAGAAACGCAGGGTGAAATCCACAGCACTCCCACAGATTGGATTCTGGGGGCTGTATCCACAGGACATCCTCAGCCACACTGCAAGATGAGTAAGAATTGTTGGGGGTAATAAAATTTTTTTTAGAAAAGAATTGTTTGGGAAGTTTTCAGAACCGCCCTAAGCCTCCTTCTAAAACCCCACCCAAACCTGGTTCACGCCAGGCTGTTCTCCCACATAACACGTATGCAGTTTAGAGCCACTGGTGCCGTGGTTTGGGAGAGTAGCTGTAATGGTGTAGTCTCAGGCTTGGTGGCAGCCCAAGGTTAGGGACAAATGTCTGAATCTCTCTAGGTGGCAGGGGCTGGGGAAAGCTGGGGTGGATCATAGATCACAGACTGCATCTCACAAGAAAGTTCTGCCAGACGCAGGAGCTGAAAGCAATTACCAGCCAGGCAGAGTTGGTGATTGAAAGCTTCTAAGGGTTATTGGGTGTGCACGCCCGCATGGACGTGTGTGTGCACAGTGTGCATTCCAGCATGTGTGAAATTATTTGCATGCGTGCCTGGTGTGCTTATGTCTGTGTGTGCACATTTACAGTGTTCACATGTGCACGCATATGTGGTACACGCATGTGCATTCAGGCTTTGCTGGTTTGGGTGCAGGTGTGTGTGTGCATTACACAAGTACAAGTGTGCACCTGTGGAGATGCTAGGGTGCAGATGAGCCCAGCAGGGACACGGAGGCCTGTACCCTGATCAGGGTGTTTGTGAATAGCAATAGCGTACACACACTGGGATGTGCTTATGCAGGAGATTTCGTGTTCAAAGCCCTATCACCATGGGCGCAAGCCTGAGTGTTCGTGTCTGTGTGTGTATGGGTGTACCCTAGGGTGCACATGCGTGGCTGTGTGTAAGTGCACAGGTACAGAGGAGCCCATTGGCCCAGGCTTGTGTGTGTAGTGTCTGTGCTTGTATATCCCGGGTGCCGGTGCATTTGCCAGTGTGAATGAGCAGGTGCACACATGGGGCTGGGCCTGGGTGTCAGTAAGCACGTACCCCTGAGAGCCTGGGCCTGGGCGTGTGTGTAGGCATGGCTGGAGTTATCTCCATCGGCCTGGGCCTGGCTGTCTGCGCTCATGTCCCCTAGGGGGTTCATGAAAGCACATCTGTGTTTGTATGGACTCACTAGCGCCCAGGAGCCTGGGCTGTGATGTCTGTGCACGCGTACCCCTAGGCACCCATAAATGTGTGTGTACACAGGTGCATATTGGTCCATGGGCCCTGTATAAATGTGCGTGTGTGTGTGTGGGGGTGGGTGCAGGTGTGCCCACAGTCCTGGGCCTCACTACCTGTGCATGTACAACTCTGGGGGCCCATGCACATGTGTGTGCATGGTTTCATGTGTGGACATGGGCCTGGGTAAGGGCATGTGTATACGTGTATCCCTAGGGGCCCATGCATGGCATGTGCCCAGGTGTTCAGATGTGCCCATGAGCTTGGATCTTGGTGTCTGTGCACATGTCTCCTTGGGGACACACTTATGGCATCTGTGTGGGGGATGGGCGTGCTGCTCCCCTTCCACCTACAGCTGGCTGGGGATTGTAAGAGAAACCAAGAAGTGTGCTTTCTCTAGGAATCCAGGTTTTGGCAGAGGCCGGGGAGTGGAATTCAGGACCGTTTTGCTTTTCTCCAACCTTGTTACTTGGGACAAAGCTAGAGCTGGGAAACCGCCCCTTCCTTCATTCAGCCGAGTTGAGCACAGTGGTGGGCTCTGGAACCCTGGAGATGATGTGACCAAACTCCAGACTCCAGGAAAGATGAGCAATGCTTATAAGCCTCCATGATACAAAGCAGAAGTGCCAGCAAGCTGCTCAGATCAGGGAGCAGAGACTCAGGTAAGGTTTCCTAGAGGGTGGGGTAGGAAGGTGCAGGGAAGAGGGCCCAGGGCAAGGGAGGGCCTGGATGTGCAGGGACAGGAAAAGGGAGACAGAAGTCAAGGCAAAGGCCTCGACTCAGAAGGCCAAGGCCTAGGAGTAGGAAGGCAGTGTTCACTCGGTCAGGAAGCCGCATCTGGCTCTCTCATCGCTTGTAGGAGACCCAGAGGCCAGGCCTAGGAGGAGCCTAGAGATGGATTAGGGTTGGTAGGTGGGGGAGTCGTTGATCTGTCCCTGGAATGGGCAGCTTACACTTAGGAAGCTGTTTAGGGTTCCCAGGGCCACTGGGGCCCAGGTAAGCCACCACCCTTCCCGGGCCTCAGTATTCTTTGCTGTCAAATGGCTTGCCTGCTTGCAGCCCAGGCCCAGGGAAGCATTTAGCCTGAAAGAGTAGCCCACAGACAGTGAGCGGGCAGAAGAGCGGCTCCCCAGCGTTAGGCCACTGTCCTGCTCCTCTGCTACCTTTGAGTCTTCACACCCTTTCTCCTGGGGCAAGGTTCGGAAATGGGCTGAGGGAGCCATGCCCGCTGGCCTGTCGGCAGTGGGGAGGCCAGGCCTGGCGGACCAGCCACCCTGGGCTAGGAGGGGGCAGCTCCACTGCCAGCCCCAGCCCCCCACCAACTTGCCCAGATGGGGCGGGGCGAGGCACAGGGACCCCCAACCCTCCTCCTGGCTCTGGCTGGACAGGGGGACTGCTGCTCCTGAATTCCAAGACTGGCCCAGATGTACAGCAGGTTTGCAGAGAGCAGAGAGGTCTCCCTTCTAGTCTCAGCACCCTAGCCCTTCACCCCAAGAAAGCCCCTCAGGTGTAGTGTCAGGGCCCCCACCTCAACCCCAAGCTGATCGCTTTCTTCTAGATCCTTTTAGTAAGGGGGTCACCACTACTGACTGTATAATATTGGGACAGCAGGCCACCGTGCACAGCTGGGCAGGCTGTGCCCTGACCAGGGACACCCGGCCAAGGAGGCAGGTGGGGACGGAGATGTGGCCTGGGCTCCTCTTGCGTCCCTGGGTCTTGGCATGGGGCCATGTCCGTCAGGGGGAAGGGGCGTCCTTTCCTGAAGTTCGCAAACGTCCTAGGTGAGCTAGTGGCGCCCCTCAGCGTCCAGGTCTCAAAAGCAAAGAAGTGAGGAGATAGATGAGTCAGAAAGCGGATATAACCACAGGGGCTGGGCATGCCTTAACTCAGGAAGGCCTCTGAGCTGCAAAAAGTCTCAGCCAATGTCTAGTTCAGTGCTATACATTGTCAGGAAAAACTGTGGGAGGCTTTTCAATGGGCAGAACTATTCCCAGGTGTCGTTTCAATGGAACACTCGTGTGTCTAGGGGACATTTATGGCTTATCTGATCCATAGGGGCAGCACCCTTGTCTGTGGCTGGGCCATTTTGAAACTATAGAGACAGGAGTTAACATGCGCAGAACTGAGGAGTCCCATTATTAAACATGCAAGTGAATTTTGTCCTGTCGAGATACAAGTGCTTTCTACCCTGTAGAAAGGATGACTTCAAATATCCTAGGGCATCAATTGGCAAATTCATCTATATATATCTATTCTGCAGATTCTCCTTTGAGCTGATTGTAACGTCTTAGCAGTTCTCATTACTAAAAGCCCTAAGTAAAATCTTTGACGTGTGTTCACTTTATATGTGTATGAGTCGTGACCTTACCGTTTTGGAACTTTTTCTTTAACCACATTTGCCAGGTCATAGTACAGATAAGGTACAGAGGTGGGAGGGGAAGGGTCTTGTGTGAAGGGAGCCCCAGGGGCTGGGGTGGGGAGACAGCTGAATCCAGGCCATCCTGGGCTCTGCCCTGCTCCTGGAGGGAAGGGCTGTGCTTTGCACAGGGTGTGGAAAAGGGGGGCTGTGACACCCCCCAACCCTGAAGATGTGGAATGACCCTCTGGGGTGAGGGCCCCCCTGTTTGTTCCCACCGTCAGTGCTGTGCCCTGATTCAGATCTAAGGCACAGCCAGCTCCCCATCCCCGTCCTGGACAGTGCCAGTTGTGTTGGGCTTATTCAGGACACACAGGTGCTGAAATGCCCCGTTGCCATCCTGGGCTGCTGGGCTGGTGACACCCGTGGGAAGGGCTTTATTCTCAGGCAGGTTGTTTCAACAGCTGAGTCTCAGCTGCCTTATCGATGAAATGAAGGTAATTATGGTTCCTGCGGAGCAGATTAACCGAGATAATGGATGAGAAGCTCTTTAAATAGTCCAGCACAGAGCAACGACTAAATAAATGTCAGCTGCCAGTCATTAGGTCTGTTTGCAGAACTTCCAATGGCAGACATCTTAGAAAGGATGCTTGGGACCCCTTCCAGACGCTGGCCTAGCAGGGCCCAGCTTCTCCATCCTGGGCTAAGACACCTAGGAAGTGCTCCCTGGGTGATGGATCAGTGAGTCAGATCCCTGGCCAGCGAGGATGTGTCTGGCTCACTCTCTCTGGAACCCCTGTGGCTGCCACCCAGGGGATCCTGGGGCCCAGAGGACGAAGCGGGAAGGAGCTCAAGGAAAGATGAATTCCCATCAGGTGACTGTGGGGCTCCCTGGGGGAAGTCACCTCTTGGGGCCTTGGTTTCTCCATCTGCACAAGGGACACGTTGGAGTTGGGAATTGGCTGCTGAGGACCTTTGCAGCCACCTTTTAGGGAGGAACAGATGGTCTCCAAGAGCATAACAGCTGAAAACTGAAGCTCCCCCCTACCCAGGCCCTGCTTTCAGAGATAAAGCACTGCAGACCAGAAGGGGAAAGGCACACCCCTCCACAATAAGGAAGCTGCTCAAAAGGCTGAGAGGCAGAGTCGGCCAAGAGCCCAAGTGCCTGGGTGCGCAAGGCTAATGTAGAGGAGATTTTGGTCCTTAGGTCACACCTGAGGCCTGCTTGGGGAACTTGTAGGGGCTGAGGGATGGACTCAGTAAACCTCATCTCTCTCAGCCACCAGAAATTCTGCCTCTCGTGACACGTATTTTATACTAAAATGTCAATGTCTTCCAGAAGCTGTGAACGTGTTTGTGGCAGAGGCTATCTGAAGAAGGCAAAGCCTCACTGGAAACGATTTAATCTAATGGTGGAATTTAGGGCAGTGTGGCAATAGGAAGGAGAGGTCTCTGGGGAGACTTCCAAGCACACAGTGGATCTAGAGGCCCCAAGGCAGCCCAGGAGGAAAGAGAAATCTCTTTCCTATCTTAGGCCTCCATGCAAGGCAGATGGCCCTCCCAGGCAGTTCTTTTCCCTTCCTCTGAGGGCTCTGTCTGTCCAGCTGTCAACCTGTCACTTGAGTTCTGCTCCAAGGCTGTTGAGTAGATGTGTATTCATCAAGCGTCAATTTCTAACACTGAGGAAGGAGCTTCCTAAAGAGGGAGGTCTGTTCTTCTGGATGATTACAGATAAGTTCTGTGTGGGAGGGTCAGACAGGAGGCTCCAGGAAGCAGATAGGGCAGGTCAAAACATTACAACAGTCATCACCCGCTCTTCCATCCATCCACCCACCCACTCACCCATCACCCAACCACCCACCTAGCCTTGCACCCATTCATCCACCCATCAGTGACCCACCTACCCACCTATTCATTCATCCACTCATCCATCCACCCATCCGTCCACTCACACACCTACCCAACCATCCACCCCCCACCCACATAACTGGAGACTCTTATGGATCCAGCCCATACCATGCATCGGGAGCACAGAGATGAATCATGTCCACCCCCTGCTTTTATGCAGCCCCCAGTCTAGCTGGAGAGACATCCATGGGCATACCTCACTGCATGATTCTGTGATCAATTCTGTGGAAACCCCAAGAGAGAGGAGAAGGAAGGGCATTCCTGGAAGTGGGCACAGCATGGATAAATTTGGGGAGGTGTAAGAGAGATGAGTGTGGTTGAAGAATCAGGTGAATGAAGGGCCGAGGCAGAAGTTGACACTGGAAAGAGGGGGAGGGACCTTTCATCCCTGACCCTGGGAAGCCAGGGGTGACATTTGAGCAAAAAAGCTGGCACCCAGAGAGTGTAGCCAGAGACCTTTGGGTGGCCAGCCCACTCTTGCTCCAAGCCCCAAGGAGCCATGTGTGTCAAATCCAGCCTGCAATTCAAAGAAACAAAAAGACTCCAAATTCTCAGAAAGGATGCCTTTGTGGCAACTGTCTCTGAGATGGACGGAAAGACGGACGACAGATGGATGCATAGACGACTGGTTGGTGTGCAGATGCAATCGTGAACTCTGGTTCATGCCACGTGCTCTGGGGACGCGTGTGAGGGACCCAGCATGGTTGGGGGCATTAGGCATGTGCATCCCAACGTACCCGGCTCTGCAGAGCTGGGGGCCTTGCAGGATGCACGGCTGCATCGCCAAGGGAAGAGGAGGGAGGGGAGCGCTGGGCAGCTGTGCTGGTGAGCATCTCTAACCAGGAAGTGGAGGCCACTCCTAGCTGGGGCTCTAAGAATTTCCTCGACGGAAGCAGCTTCTGAAACCTCCTGAGTGTAGCTGAATTTTTATCTAAGAAACCATCCGAGGCCCCTTGTCAGGAGCGTTGGGCTCATGTTGGCTCTGTGGGATGGCGTTGTCTTTCACAGTTACCAAGTGCCAGGAGGACAGTCGAGGATGTGCCATAGGGATGACATCCCTGGCAGGGGATGGGGCTCGGTGGCTGAACAAACCCCCGTGCTGCAGCCTTCCAGCCTTTCAGGCCCAGTTAGGATAAGCCCACAGCTTTAATAGCTCGACATGAGGGCAGTGCAGTCAGACCTTGGGGCACCAGAGGGACCCAGGGTAAGGGACAGTGTACCAGGGGGCCCTGGGGAGCCAGGAGCTATGGAGAGGCCCAGGCGGGTCCTGGAAGGAACAGGAGCAGCAGCCTGCAGGTGTGGTGGGGCAGGAAGCTGAGGGCAATAGGACTGACTGCAGGGTGAGCATCAGTGCCCCCCCAGATCCAGAGAGTCTTCTTGGCAGCCCCATTCCAAGCGTGCTCCAGGCAGGCAGAGGCCAGCAGCACCTCCCCTCCTTCACCCACACTAGTCAACTGCTTGATGGAGTCCTGTAGTCAGCCCTCCCTGGACATCCCCTGGAAGCCCAGCCCAGCGCAGCCCAGCGCAGCCCAGCACAGGCACTCGGAGCCCCAGACAGAACAGATGTGCAGGCCCTGCCTAGTGAAGAGACAGGAGCTTCTGTGTGACAAGGCCTATGAAGGGAGGGTCGGCCCAGGGTGTGGGAGTGCCAGAGACAGGAGGCGGGAAAGGTTTCCCCCACCTCGCAGGTGATACCAAGCTGGATCTTGAAGGGAAATCAGGAGAGCTCAAGGATGAGAAGCAGAGGAAGGGCATTCCAGGCAGAGGGCATGGCATGGGCAAAGGCGGGGAGGTATGAGAAGGGAAGCAGAGAGATGGGAGTAAGGCATACTCCTGGTGACAGGGTCTGTGAGGGACCAGGCTCTGCGACCCAGAGCAGCTGGACCAGGGAAGATGAAACACTTTGGGTTAGCCACCATGGTTTCCAGTTCCCACCCAGCTACCAGCTCTGGGGGTGGGACTTTGAGGAAGTCACTTAATCTGTCTAGACCTCACTTTTTCCATCTATTTAATGACATTACTGATGCTCTAGGCACAAGGCCATTTAATTAAGAGCCTGTGGACCAGAGGTTTCAAGGAGCCCTTGAATTTTCAGCGAACTCTGTAAGTGCTGCCAAAGCCCTCCAGCCAAAGACCCCCAGGAATACGCCGGTGCTTGAACAAGTTGGGTTGACTGCTCATTGCAACAAGAGACAGCTCACACTGTGGGGAACCGTGGGGTGTCTTAGTAAGAGGGTGCTAGAGAGGATTTCTTCTAGGATTTGGGCTGGTGTTAGGTGATTGGGGGAAGGCTTAAGGAAGCAGGGCTTTGCTCTGGATTGGAAGTGGAGTGATTCTGTGATTGCGTATCAGTAAATCTTATCTAGAAAGAGGGAAGATTAAAGTGAGGCTAAAGTTGTAATTGGTAAAGAAGCAGCATATTAGCCAGGTTAGGGGACCACTTGGTCATTTTTGTGGCTCGGACAATCCTCACGCTCCGTCTGTGTTCAAACGTAGTTATGGAGTGGTCTTGTTTTTGTCTTGATCTATGGCAGCTGCAGAGTGGCCTTGCCTGAGGCTGATGTGCTACAAAACTGTTCACATTCAACGCGGGGGACGGGGGTGGGGGGTGGGGGGACACACCAAGTTCTGTTTGTGAGTTGGATGCCAGCTCTTGGATATGGGGCCTGCTTTTCTCTTTCTCAGTGTGCTCCTAAGGAGAGGGCTTTAATCAGATTTTCTGGGAGATCTGGGATCTCACAAAGAAACAAACGCGTAAATTCTAAAATCGCTTAGAGCCCAGACAGGCTCTGAATCGCCTGTCCAAGATGGCCCCTCATGTGGCTTATCATATGTGACCTCAGTTGCTGCCTCTGGGAAATGAGCGGCTCTTATAGCAGCATCAGGTTGTGTGGGGGAGGGTGCAGCCACCCGCAGAGGCTCCGACAATGTTGGTGAAATTAAATCACTCTCTTAAAACCAGTCTCTGTGAAATTAAATCCCTCAATCTTAAAACCAACATGGACCATTGAATGGCAGTAAGAAAGACTGTTTGGTTTCTCTTGTGAGTAGCAGCTTTTCTTCTTCGTGCTTTTAAAAATGTCCTTTTTACAATTCCAATGCCGGGGAACATGACATCTAACAAAAATGCATATGTGTTTCTCATTTGCCCCAGCAATCCCACTTCCAGCAATTGGCCCTGAAGATACACCTCCAACAATGTGAAAATACATATGCACAAGGTATTCACTGCAGCATGATTGATAATTGCAAAATATTGGCAACAATGTCAGTTCCTATACATAGACAGTGGTCGAATAAAACGGTGGTACAGTCACACAAGGGAGTCCTATGCAGCTGTAAAAAGATCGAGGAGGAAAGCTGTGGATGGATGAGGAGTGATTTCCAGGACATACTGTTAAATGGAAAAAAGCCAAGTGCATAAAAGGGTATGCAACGCTTCGTGTAATAAACAAGATGATATAAGAAAACATATGTGTATTTGCTTACCTTTACAAAAAAGAAACATACAAAGGCTAAACCAGCACATAATTGAGATTGGTTGCCTAGAGGGCTGGGTGAGGGCCAGCTAGAAGAAATGGGACAGAGAAGTGACACTGCTTGTTGTCACAACAACATACTTGTTGATAAAGTTCTGACTTTTGAAACCATGTTAATGCTTCACATACTTAAAAAAATAAATGAAGTTAACAAGGATGGGGTAAAATCCTAAAATGGAATACAGACAGAAACAAATGAACCTTAATCATATTTCAAACACAGCTTCACTGAAGGCGACCAGGAAGAACTAGCTCAAGTAACTTTTTTTTTTAATATCTCGAACTCTCCTTTTCAAGGTTAAAGAACCTAGAACATGCCATCGTTTTCATGGACTAAAAAACATTTCCCAGGTGGTTGATGCTTTAGAATGCATATGTGTATTCTCCTTTGTTTCCGATAGTATCTGAAAGAATCACTTATTTTGTACTGGATCCCATTTATACAGTTCAAGGGTAAAGTTGATATGAAAAAATTAACTTACTGGGGCTTCCCTGGTGGCGCAGTGGTTGAGAGTCTGCCTGCCGATGCAGGGGACACGGGTTCGTGCCCCAGTCCGGGAGGACCCCACACGCCGCGGAGCAGCTGGGCCCGTGAGCCATGGCCGCTGAGCCTGCGCGTCCGGAGCCTGTGCTCCGCAGCGGGAGAGGCCACAACGGTGAGAGGCCCGCGTCCCGCAAAAAAAAAAAAAAAAAAAAAAAAAAAAAAAAATTAACTTATTATAAAGGAAAACTCTCTGGGTGAAGTTCATCCAGTGCTTTTGAAGAACCCTAAAGACTGCAAAGGACTGAAGTGCCTAACAAAATTGTGTCTCTATTCTTTGCTCCAGTTAGTTTTAATTATTTTGCTTTGTTTGAAAGTTAACATTGCTGGAATGAAATTTGGCTTAAAAGGAAACAAGGAAGAATCACTTAAGAAGACACGGGTATTATTCTGACTGTAGATGGTAGCAGCAGGCTTCCATGACCATAAACTTGGGAAGTATTTTTGGAAATTACAAAATGAGCGTTCAGTGGGACATCATATTTTGATCATCTGGGCAGAAGAGTGGGAGTTTCTTCAGAGAGTTGTGGTCGTCTTAGTACCTTGTAGTGAATTTGGTATAAAGCCGGGATCCTAGGCGCAGGCCTGGGGATGTGATGGTCCATCGGTGTCAGCCCAGGGCTCTTAGTGGAGGCTTCGTCATTTTCCATGTTTGTTGTATTACACTGGCAAGGAGTTGTTTTTGTTTTGTTTTGTTTTTTAATGTCGGTTCATTGGTTTGTTTATTTATTTATTTTTGGCTGTGTTGGGTCTTCGTTTCTGTGCGAGGGCTTTCTCCAGTTGCGGCAAGCGGGGGCCACTCTTCATCGCGGTGCACGAGCCTCTCACTATCTTGGCCTCTCTTGTTGCGGAGCACAGGCTCCAGGCGCGCAGGCTCAGTAGTTGTGGCTCACGGGCCCAGTTGCTCCACGGCATGTGGGATCTTCCCAGACCAGGGCTCGAACCCGTGTCCCCTGCATCGGCAGGCAGATTCTCAACCACTGCACCACCAGGGAAGCCCAAGGAGTTGTTTTAACTAGTCTTCTTCCCTTTTCAGTGTATTTCTATTTGTAAATTTTATTCAGGGGTGATTTCATAGCACAGGTTTGGAAATATCCATTTTCACTCTGGTTTTCAGTGACTTCGCTGTCCTTGCCCCATTGCATGTTCCAGGACTTATCCCCGAACTGGCAGCACACCCTTTTCCTGTGTGTTTCATCATAACTGTGATTAAGGGCTAGTCCTCAGCACTCAGACGTTTTACATTCAAATGCCAGTTTAGGATTCCACATTTTCAAGTATACACTTGCAGTCAGCCGTGAGAACGACGTCAGTTTTCCATTCTACACCGAGAGCTCAGCAGAATTTGCCGTCTGGTCATTTCCTGTAGCACAAGCCATTGTGCCAATCCGGGTGTGAAAAAGGCGTGTGCTCCAAATCCTTTTCTTAGGACAAAGCCGCAGAGACATACCACCGACTAGATTCTCCTGTTACAACTCTTAATCCAGTGAACGCTGTGTCGGGCTCACCTTCCGCGGGTCGGGTTGGAGCCCACCTCTGGCTTGTCGGTGGGACTGCATTTAGAGCTGGTGGCTGAGGGCTCACTTCCACGGACTGTAAGACAGAAAGATAAGGAAAGAGGTACATTTTCTACTCCCTTCTTACCCATCTTTGCTCTTTGTAAATCCCAAGGCATTTTTACATTCTTCAGTGCTGCTTCTACAGCAGCTTTTCTTGTTCTTGTTGTTTAATACTGTGTTCCCATTGCAGCCAGTTAAGGACACGTAAATAAGTGATGGAGAAGCAGAACGAAATTCCAGACCAAGCTTTTCCATTTACCGTGAAGTGGGCTAAAAAAACCAAAATGGTGCTGATTTCTCCCATACCGTCTCCGCCACATCACTCCAAGGAGACTGTCTGCGTCCCTCTCAGCATGTCTCTTTTGCGCGGGACACCCACGTTCCCACACACCTTCCGAGTCATCCTGTTGCTGTCTTAACATTCGTCCCATGGTCTTCCCACCTTTTCTTTACCGTGGTCAGTTCATATAAGGTTGTGTTATGTTGTCATTTATCTTCAGTTTTCTTATTTTCTAGGAACTTCCTGTAGAAAAGCCCCCCAAACAAAACAAACCTGAATTGACTAAATAAAGATAATGCATGCTGAACTTAGGATAAGCACTACGGCAAAGCATAGGAAATCTACCAAGCTTGCAAGACCAGTTGAAGCTGACTCAGAAACCCTAACACACAGCCGATTGCCAGTGGGCTTCTTGTTGCCCTGGTTAGAGTCAGGCATCTGCTTCTTCGCTGGCGCCCAACACACGTGCTGGGCTCACAGGCGATTAAGATGCACAGAGGAGGGCGCTCTAGGACAGGTTAGCTGACCTGGCCCCTCGTCACGGGACTGGTAACCCAGACCTGAGCGTGGCCCTGGCTTTTGGCACAGAGCAGAGAAAGGAATGAGTTGAACCTAATCTTGCAAAGCAAGTTCTCTGTTTTATCAGTAGTTTGTTGTAGATTTCAGGGATGACGGATTCTGATGCACTCGTTTTATAATGTTTTGGTCACACCAGCTCTTGATGCCTTTCCTTTAAATGAATTGTAGACAGAGGCATTTAGCTTCTTTCTTAGCCTGTTTCTTTTTGTTGTTGCTGTTGTTGTTGTTTTATCACAAGCCGATTGCCAGCATAATGGAGAGGAAACCAGATTGGATATGGACTCTTTTTTATGCCTCTTCCAGTGTCATGTTTATATATCCAAATGGACATTATCCTCTCAGATTATTATCTGGCACTAATTTATAACTGTTGTATTATCGGAGACGGTAGCAATATATCAGTGCCCAGGATACGTCACAGGCCTGTATAGATGTATGTCTACACCTAAGTGTAAATGAATTTACTTATCAGGTTTTACACATCAGTCTCTAATAGAGATTTAAACAACCCAATGAATTGGCCTGTTTCTGAGTGTACAAGTGTCATTTCTCCATGCATTATTATATGCCTTCCCTCTAATTAATGACGGAGTTGGTGGAAAATGGCTAAGTTTTATTCGTGTTGTTTTTTTTGTTGTTGTTGTTGTTCTCAACTTTAAAAGTAATCTACCTCTTAAAATTTGTAGTTTAATACTTGTTTGGTGAATTTGTGCCACTTTAACCCTTTCACTATCATTCCCATTTTGTTACATTTCTGTTATGGGGACTTTATGTTGAAATATTGTATAAAGCGTTTGTAGCAGTTTAAAAATAAAATATTTAAAATTATTTAAATTGTTTTGGATGCTTCAATTGTGTTATACGTGATTTACATTTTGCATTTTGTTTGAGTTGTTAATCTGGAGAGTGTTCTTGTATTAAAGTTTGCTGTTAGTAATTTTATTGTTTCTTGTTGGAGAGTGATATAAAAGACTATTCTGATGAAAACAAATTGACATACAAAAGGGGTTGTCCGTTGATTTTTAACCAAAGTAGCCTTGAGAGAGAGAGAGGTTAATTATAGACAGACAAGTTAAGAGTGTTGTTTGCTATTTTTCCCCTTCCAGCATGAAATAAATCATTTGAGCTTGTCAGATGTACAGAAAGTTTTCTTATGCTGTTGCTAGCAAGCACTTAATGACAGGGGGAATTCAAATGATGCATTTTATATCATTGCAACCAATAAAAAACTTTCTAAAAGCTGTGGGAAAAAAATCCTACCAGGGATTGAACCCATGCCCCCTGCAGTGGAAGCACAGAGTCCTAACCACTGGACCTCCAGGGAATTCCCAAACTGAAGTAACTTTTGAACACGGTATCCATCAGGCTACAGACAAAATGGACTGTAACAAATACTGACCTCTAGTTGGTGGACTTCTCTTCCACAGTGAATCAGGTTAGTGAATCTGAAACTACTGAATGTGTACTTTAGGACTGAGCAAATAAGTAAAATTCTTGTGGCTAATGAGAATCAGGTTTCTCACTGTTGGAGAAGGGAGTTACAAACAGAAAGGGAAACAGAGAAAGGCTCGGATGAACACTCTGGTGTTGGATTGGTATTGTACAATAGATGTCAGTAGGAACTCATGGATTTTAATGTATAAGTAGAAAGATAGATGTGTGCATGGATTTACATACATATGTGTATATGGATTCACAACATATACGCATCCATATTATATCCTAACTCTGTCCACGGAGAGGGCCTAGAATCAGCAACACTACAGAAGCAATGAGCACTTCTAGTTCCAAGATCTTGGTGTCCTAAGTGCCATTATCCACTCAAAGAAAACGAAGCTTCTCTGGAGAAATGTCTGAGTCCAGGGCCAGGACTGGGAAAGTACAAGATGAGCCTGAAACATCTTGATGTGATCTAAAGGAAAGATGTGCTTAAAAAAATGATGGAGACATGTCAAAAGGACACAGGAGCCAGCTCGAAGAGACTCCCACTGGCCAAAACTAGAACAATTTGAGCATTAAAATAAATAATCACAGTTCTTTTAAACAAATGGTGTTGGGAAAACTGTATATCCACATGCAAAAGAATGAAGTTGGGTCATATCATATACAAAAATTAACTCACAATGAATCAAACATATAAATGTTAGAACTAAAACTATAAAACTCTTGGAAGAAAACAGAGGGAAAGCTTCATGACATTGGATTTGGTAATGATTTCTTGGATATGACGCCAAAAGCATAGGCAACAAAAGAAAAAAATAGGTAAGTCGGCTATGTCAAAATTAAGAACTTCTGTGCATCAAAGGACACAATCAACAGAGTGAAAAGGCAATCCATGGAATGGGAAAGGATATTTACAAATCATATATCTGATAAGGGGCTAATATCCAGAACATACAAAGAACCCCTACAACTCGACAACAACCACCATTTTCAAATGAGCAAAGGACTTGAATAGACATTTCTCCAAAGAATATATACAAATGAGGCCAATAACCACATGAAAAGATTATAAACATCACTAATCATTAGGGAAATACAAGTCAAAACCACAGCGAGGGGCTTCCCCGGTGGCGCAGTGGTTAAGAATCCGCCTGCCAAGGCAGGGGACACGGGTTCGAGCCCTGGTTCGGGAAGATCCTACATGCCGCGGAGCAACTAAGCCCGTGAGCCACAGCTACTGAGCCCGCGTGCCACAACTACTGAAGCCCTTGCACCTAGAGCCGGTGCTCTGCAACAAGAGAAGCCACCGCAACGAGAAGCCCATGCACTGCAACAAAGAGTAGCCCGCGCTCGCCGCAATTAAAGAAAGCCTGTGTGCAGCAAAGACCCAATGCAGCCAAAACTAATAAACAAATAAATTTATTTTAAAAAAAAACACACACAGTGAGATACATCTCATACCCATTAGGGTGACTACTATAAAAATAAATAAATAAATAAAATAAAAAATAACAAGGGCTGGTTAGGATAACCTTGTTGGAACTCTTGTGCACTGTTGGTTGGAATGTAAAATGCTGCAGTCACTGCGGAAAACAATATGGTGGTTCCTCAGAAAACTAAGAATAGAATTACCATATGATACAGCAATTCCATTTCTGGACATATAACCAAAAGAATTGAAAGCAGGCTCTCAGAGAGGCATCTGTACACCTGTGTTCATAGTAGCATTATTCATAATAGCCAAAAGGTGGAAGCAACCCAAGTGTTCACCAATGGATGAATGGATAAACCAAATGTGGCATATACATATAATGGAACACTATCCAGTCTTTAAAAAGAAGGAGATTCTGACACATGCTACAATATGGATGAATCTTGAGGACATTATGCTAAGTGAAATAAGCCAGTCACAAAAGGGCGAATACTGTATGCTTCCATTTACATGAGGTACTTAGAGTAGCCAAATTCATAGAAACAGAAAGTAAAATGGTGGTTGCCAGGGGTTGGGGGACGAGGTGAGGGGATTTGATGTTTAACAGGTATGGAGTTTAAGTTTGGAAAGATGAAAAAAGTTCTGGAGATGGATGGTGGTGTTGATTGCACAACAATGTGAATGTATTTAATGCCACTGAACTGTACACTTAAAAATGGTTAAGATGGACTTCCCTGGTGGTGCAGTGGTTAAGAATCTGCCTGTCAACGCAGGGGACATGGGTTCGAGCCCTGGTCCGGGAAGATTCCACATGCTGAAGAGCAACTAAGCCCGTGCGCCACAACTGCTGAGCCTGTGCTCTAGAGCCCACGAGCCACAACTACTGAGCCCACATGCCACAACTACTGAAGCCTGTGCGCCTAGAGCCCATGCTCCACAACAAGAGAAGCCACCGCAATGAGAAGCCCGTGCACCGTAACAAACAGTAGCCCCTGCTCGCCACAACTAGAGAAAGCCCGCGCGCAGCATCGAAGACCCAATGCAGCCAAAAATAAATAAATAAATGTATTATTTTTTAAATGGTTAAGATGTTAAACTTTATGTTATGTGTATTTTTATCACAGTTTTAAAAATTATGTTCAGTGAAAGAAACAAGACACAAAAGATTTGTGATTGTATGATTTCATTTATATGAAATGTCCAGAATAAGCAAATCCAGAATGAGATTAGTGGTTGCCTAGGGCTGTCAGAGACAGATAGGGAGTGAATGCTAACAGTCACAGGGTTTCTTTTTGGGGTGATTGAAATATCCTAAAATTAGATTGTGGTGATTTTTGCACAAGCCTATAAATACACTAACTACCATTGCCTTGTACAACTAACTTGGGTGAATTTTATGGTATGTAAATTATATCTCAATTAAGCTACTTTTATAACTACATAAAGATAGTAACTGGGACTTCCCTGGTGGCGCAGTGGTTAAGAATCCACCTGCCAATACAGGGGACATGGGTTCGAGCCCTGGTCCAGGAAGATCCCCCATGCTGTGGAGCAACTAAGCCCGCGCGCCACAACTACTGAAGCCCCCGCACCTAGAGCCCGTGCTCCACAACAAGAGAAGCCACACAATGAAGACTAGCCCCCGCTCGCCGCAACTAGAGAAAGCCCACGTGCAGCAACGAAGACCCAACGCAGCCAAAAATAAATTAATTAATAAATTAATTTTAAAATGATAGTAACTGATTTTAACCTGTAAATTATGAGTCCCACACTGACACAAATAAACAAATGAATAAATAAATACATGGGGAAGAAGAGAAAGCTCTTTCTCACAGTAGAATCCCAGCTATCCATGTAAAAGAAAATCATCATATGGCCACCATCATAGTAGTAATTGCTTCAGGCAAGAATCACCAATGGATGCTAAACTGGTGAGTGGAAGTTTGACGAAAAATAGGAAAGATACATAATCTCAAAGTATGTCCCTACAAGATACTTATGAATTACAAAGGGGAAAGAGTACATTTCGGTGGAGAAACCTGGAAAACACCACCTTAATCGAATGATCAAAGCTAATACCAACAATTTGGAATTAACCAATGCTTTGTGCTTCCGGATACACTGAGGAGAACACAGCGTCACTTCTGTGGAATTCCTGCCCGAAATGCATAATCCAAATCTAATCTTGAGGAAACATCAGATAAACCCAAATTTAAGGACATTCTTCCAAAGCACTGACCTGTGCTCTTCGAAAACATCAAGATCGCGAAAGTTAATGGAAGATGGAGACATTGTTCCAGATTGAAAGAGACCAAAAAGACCTGAAAAAGGAATGCAGCTCGTGACCTAGGATTTCCTTTTCCTATAAAAGGACAGTATTGGCACACCCACTAGGATGGCTAGAATCAGATAACAAAGTGTTTGTGAAGATGTGGAGAAATTGGAACCCTCATACTCTGCTGGCAGGAACGTAAGAAAATATCCTTGTTCTTAGAAATTTTATACTGAAGTATTTCGTTGAAAGGGCATCACACCTGCAACTACGATCAAATACTTTAGAAAAAATTATAGATAGATAGAGATATACTGAGAGAAAAAGAGAGACAAAATGAGAGAGAGAAAACATTATTCTGAGGCTTGGCAATTTTTTTTGTCAATCTAATAAGCAAAGAATGGGATCTCTTTGTCTTAATTTTCATATTTAATTATAGGGAGACCATTTAAAATGTCCTAGAATCTATAACCCAGAATGACTACAAAGGCTATAAAGTCTGACAGATATTTATTGAGTGCCCACTCTCTACTAAGCTCCAGCGGTAAAAATATGAAACATCACACCTAGTAGACATGAAATCATATCTGTTGTTTTAATTTTGCATTTCCCTGATAAAGAGATTGAGTTATCTTTTCATATATTATACGTATTGGCCATTTCAGGTGACTTCTGCCGTGGATTACCTATTCATGTCTACTGTCCATTTTCTAGTGTATTGTTTGTCCTTTTCTTATTGATTTGTAGATGCCCTTTATATGTCCTAGAATCTAGAGACTAGTTCTTTGTCACACACATCAAAAGACTAGATGGAAACAATCAAGTCTGTGAAGCTCAGGGTACACATAGTGAGGATCTTCCAGTTTTAAATGCCAGGTCTTGCAACCAAAGGAAATATTTCTTGCTTGTGCTGTGGGTCATTGTTGACTCGATTTGAGTATGTTTGAAAACTGAGGAAAAAATTAGAATGAAGTCTAAGCCATAAAATGTATGGCCTGTATTCTGCTGTTAAGGAAAGGAATTAATATTTGTGCATCTGGCCTATGTAATTATCCATTACAGTTGACCACTGAACAACTGGGGAGGGTCTCAATCCGTGTATAATTCATAGCCGGCCCTCCATACCCACAGTTCCTCTGCATCCCGGGAATCAACCAAACAAGGACTGTGTAGTACCGTAGAATTTACTATTGAAAAATATCCACCTATCAGTGGATTGTGCAGTTCAAACCTGCGTTGTTCAAGGGTCAACTGTTAAATATTTTTCATTTGTAATATATGCATATTCACTTATGAGGTAAAACTCCATTTAACTTCATGTTAACATTTTTTTAAAGAGAGGAGACATGCATTTCTCTTCAATTGCCATTGGTATTTCCAAGCAAAGAACTGCTAATCCCACTCTTTTGTTTAACAGAAGGGGACACTGAAGCCCAGGGAGTGGGCATGGCTTGCCCGGCTCCATACAGGCAGGCATTAATCTGATTAGAACCTGTTTTCCTTAGCTCCTCAGGTCAGGGTGGGGTCCAGCTTGACCTTGGCTTCCTTCTCCCTTCCACCTGATAGCTAAGTAAGTATGCAGTCCATGCCCAATAAATGCTCCTTTGGAAAAAGGCCCTTCATCAGCCTAGGGACAGAGCGGAGTGTCCAGACACTGCAGGGTAGGGTAGGCAGACAGCAAGTGCTGCATAAATCCTCAGAGTTGGTGCAGGTAGGGCCCAATACAAACCATTGTTGGAGACGCAGTAAGTGCTTTATAAATGCTCCCAGTCGGTGCTCCGTACTAGCCTCCGGAAGGAGTCCCTAGGGGAAAGCACAGGCGCCTAATTCTTGCTCCTAGGTGACAGTACTGGTGTTTCTGGCCCGTCCCTGGTGCTGGAGAGGGTTGGAAATTCCCATAGCTCCTTCAAAGGATGGGAAAGGAGAGACCTCGGTTTATTTTCCCATCTGTGAAAAGGGGACACAACAGTGACACGAAGACGTGCGCGGGTGGGCAGTTTCGGGGGCGAGGCTGATGGCTGGGGAAACGGACTTTCTCTCCTCCCTCCCCCATCTTTCCCATCTCGGCTTCCAAGGATTAGGAATTTGGCGTTTGGACAGTTTGTTCTTGGACGGCCAGAAGACCTCCCGACGCGACCCTTCAGGGACTGGCACACCAAGAGGTCGGAAAGGTGCGGGATCCAACGTTCCACAAGCCGACGTCCTCCCGCGCCCGGCTCCTCTCAACCTCCCGCTCCTCCTTCCCTCAATCCTCCCGCTCCCCTCCTCCTCCGTCCCCGCCCCGCTCCTGTCCTCTTATTGGCCGAGCGGGCCGGCCGGGCCTCCCCGGGATTTAAAGGGCCCGCTCTCCGCGCCGCCCTGGGAGCCGCAGCTGGTCCCGGCCTTGCGGCCTGCGGGGGAGGCTGCCCGGAGGAGGCGGCGACGGTGGCGGCGGCTGTACGTCCCCGGCCCCCTGGACCGCAGCTTTCTTACTGCCAGGTAGGTCGCCGGTAGTGCACGTGCGGCTCTCCCGCTCGCATCCTGAGCCGGCCTCCCCTTGCGGGTCTGCAGCGCGTGTGCTAGGGCCCCCTCTCCATCACCTTTCCAACTCTCCCTTCTGCTGTGTCCCTTTCCACCACCTCCACCTCCCTGCAGCCCCCGGGCCTGGGCAGGGCTTTGTTGGCGGCCGGGAGAGGCCGGGTGGGGGTGGGATGGGGCGCGCGGGGGATACAGGACACCCCCCACATCCGTTCAAGGAGAGATGCACGCGGCCCCCAAGTGTCACAGGGTCTCCCTCTCTGCCGTCCACACTGAGTGACTCTACCTCGGAAACCAGGGAGCCCCCCAATTTGATATACAGGCCTACAAAGTACACCATTCAATCACTATCGGACCCGGACTCTTCCCAGCATACAACACAGGTCCTTCATTCACCGCAGGTCATGGGCTGTGTGTGTCCACCCAGAACACCCCCACACACACACAGCTGGCAGCTCAATCTGATGTACCTGACACTCACACCCTCCCTCAGCCCCCCAGTACCCTGTCTCTACAAGGGTTGGACAGCCCCAGACTGAAATCTGAGCGCTCAAGTCCATCTCTTGAGCATCGTCTGCCCCGTGGACATCCCAACTAAGCTCCTTCTATGTCCCCCCTTTGGCAGGTCTATCCATCAGTCCATCCATCCGTGGGGGTCCACAATGGCCACCTTCAGCCGCCAGGAATTTTTCCAGCAGCTGCTGCAGGGCTGTCTCCTGCCTACTGCCCAGCAGGGCCTTGACCAGATCTGGCTGCTCCTTGCCATCTGCCTCGCCTGCCGCCTCCTGTGGAGGCTTGGTAAGTGCCTGCCACACCATGGACCACCACGCCAGGCCAAATCACACCTGCCACGTTCATCCGTACCAAGCCCCACTTTATCCTGCCACATCTTGTCAAGCCAAGCCAGGCTCGTACACGTCCAGCCTACCACAGCCCACCAGGCTAAGCGCCATTCTACCACACCACGTCCCACTAACCCAGCCACCCCATGCTACACCACACCAAGCCACATCCTGCCATGCCAAGCCATACCTTTCCGTATCCCTGGGTTCTGGGACTGTTGAAAGCTGAGGTTCTTGAATCTTGGGATCCTGAAATGCCTACATCCCAAGGTTATAAGATTCTGAAATGCTGATGTCACAGGGTTATGGAAAGTACCATGTATCCCAAAGTGCCGTGTTATGGGGTTTGGGGATTCTGACAAGTTGAAATTCTCACATTCCAGGCTTCCAAAATGCTGGCATTCTGGATTTCTGGAATCACGGCATGATAAAATCTCTGGATTCTAGGATTCTGGAATGTTTCCACAAATCGTGGCAAGCCTATATCCAAACAACAAGATCCCAAGTACCCGAGATCCCCATGGGATGCTGAGAATTTTGGAAATCTGAGATTCAGAAGTTCTACACTTTCTTTTTTCTTGTTCTTTTATTTTAAATGGATGTTTTATTTTTTCCCCAGGTTTATCATTTTGAAAAGTTTCAAAGTTACTGAAAAGCTAAGTTGAAAGAATAGTACCATGAACACCCATATATGCATCACCCGATTCTCCAACTGTCAACATCTTGCCACATTAGCTTGCTCTCTCTACCTATCTATCTACCTACCTATCCATCCGTCCATCTGCCTATCTATCTATCTATCTATCTATCATCTTCCTGAATCACTTGAATAACCTGCTGACACTTCATCCCAAATCCTCTTGTGTGTGTCCCCCAAGAACAAAGACATCTTCCCCCCACAGCCATAGCCTTGACCATCACCCCTCAGGAAATTTAATCTTGATGCCATAATATTATTCAATATAAGTTATTCAAATATCCTCCAGGGTTCCCAAAGTGACCTTTATAGATGTCTCTTTTCTTTAAACCCAAGCCCTGCCACCTCCCCAGCTCCCCAACACCTGCTTTGGGCCCCCTGCAATCCCACCACGTTCCAACCTCTAAGCCTTTGCCTGAGCTACGTCCTCTGCCCAGGCTGCCCTTCTACCAGCCCTGCTCTAATTCCCTTTCTTGTTCTCTCTTTCTCTCACCCAAAGGGTTGCCATCCTACCTGAAGCATGCAAGCACCGTGGCAGGCGGGTTCTTCAGCCTCTACCACTTCTTCCAGCTGCACATGGTTTGGGTCGTACTGCTCAGCCTCCTGTGCTACCTCGTGCTGTTCCTCTGCCGACATTCCTCCCATCGCGGCGTCTTCCTCTCCGTCACCATCCTCATCTACCTACTCATGGGGTATGGGTGTATGTCCTCATCCCCACGCTGTCAGCAGAAGGGCGGGGGGATCCCCAGGCCGCCCCTCCTGAGGCTGTCCAGGACAGGGAGGACGTGGGGTGTTTCTGGAGGGGATGGAAATCTGGGAGACTTGTTCTTTCCGAAGGCTACACAGAACAGGCTGGACTTGAGCTCCCCCTGGAGGAGGGAGCCCTGGAGAACTATTCCTCCATGAGGTTGTGCAGGGCAGGGAAGGGTATACCCTCTCTGCACCTTGGTTTCCCCCCTTTGTGGTATCTGAGGCCAGAGGAGTCATAGGGCCAAGACCACCACCTTTTTCCTCAGTGAGATGCACATGGTGGACACCGTGACATGGCACAAGATGAGAGGTAGGCAGCCCTGGCCCTCTCCCCTGCCCCAGCCCTCCAGCCCCACTCCACATCTCCTAACTCCCCCCACCCTGTCTTTCCTTCCCCGCTTTTCTCCCTCATCTGCCTAGCCCACTGGACACGCAGCCCTTAGATTCCCCTTACATCTGTGTTTCTCTCTACCATGTCTCTTCCCCATCTGTCTGTCCCATCTCATGTCCATGCCTGACTCTTTTGAGTCAAGACATCTGCCAGTCCTGGGCCTACCTGCTCAGCTGCCTGTCTGGCCCCATGCCCACCTCTCCACACTTGCTCTTCTTTCTTACCACCTCTCACCTGGTGTTCCCCATACCCCATGATGACCTGCTCTCTGCTCATCCACTTGACCATGGGCACCACACCTAGGGGCCCAGATGATTGTGGCCATGAAGGCGGTGTCTCTGGGCTTCGACCTGGACCGGGGTGAGGTGGGTGCAGTGCCCTCGCCCGTGGAGTTCATGGGCTACCTCTACTTCGTGGGCACCATCGTCTTTGGGCCCTGGATATCCTTCCACAGCTACCTACAGGCCGTCCAAGGCCGCCCGCTGGTGAGGTCCTGGGTGGACAGGTGGGCAGGGACCATGGGAAGCCACCATGGGGCAATGTTCATGGAGCCTTGATCCCCACAGAGCCGCCGATGGCTGCAGAAGGTGGCCCGGAGTCTGGCGCTGGCCCTGCTGTGCCTTGTGCTGTCCACCTGTGTGGGCCCCTACCTCTTCCCGTACTTCATCCCCCTTGATGGTGACCGCCTCCTTCGCAAGTGAGCACAGCCTTCGAGGCCTCTGCCCAGCAGTGAGGGGGTTGGGGAGGGACCTGGGGTCTCCCCAGCTCTGAGTTGTCTCTTAATGCTTCTGTCTGTCTTCTGTTACTACAGCAAGAAACGCAAAGCCAGGTAAATGAGGGCAGGTGCTGAGGGCGAGTGGGGCTGAATGGGGGTGGGTGCACAGTCTGTGACTGATTGGTTCTGTGAGTCTTAGACTGTCTGACCATCCACCCAGTGACTAGACAGAGACTGAGTGTCTGTGGCTGTGGTCTGACCAAGATTGGCCCTATGACTCCGTGTACAATGGATACTCCGTCACATACTGTGCCTGGCTGTCCGTCTGTTCTGCTATTTCACCATCAGAAGCAAGTTATGTGACTGCAGTGCCACAAGTATGTGTTGGTTGGTGACACTGACCTGTCTGTGACTCTAGCTAGGGGTTTGTATAGGTTGTTTACCTATCAGCCAGGGACTCCTGTGTGGGACTGGAGTTCTGGCTGTCTGGCTGGGCGGTTGTCCATGATGGGAGTATGTGGCTGTCACTGGATAGGATAAATCTGGCTTGTCTGTAACCCTGGCTGGGAATGGGTCTGACTGTCGCGTGTTGTGCGCATATCTGTGATGGATTCTGCCTGTGGGTCTGCCTTCTCTGGCTCCTTGGTATTGTCTAGCTGAGGGGCAGAACCGACCATCCACCCCGGGTGTGACTAGGATTTCATCCAGCTATTTGACTGTATGACCTTCTCCCCTACTCATTGGCCACTGATTGTGTCTGATGCTGAATGAGGCTCTGAAGGGTGGAATGACTTGCCCAGTGTCACCCAACTAAGCAGCCAGGCACTAATCCCAGGCCTGAATCCTATGCTTTTTCCAGTGTAAGACGCTGCCTGTCTTTGACCGTGTCTGACTGTACAACTGACAGGATGGCTATCTGAGTGCAGAATTGTGTGTGCATGAATAACAGGGTGCTTGATGGTCTCTGTGCCTAACTAAAGGACTTCCGGGTATCTTATGGTCACCGAATCAGGTCAGAGAGCTTGGAGTCTGATAGTATGTGTGTCTGGCCATGTGGCTGTGAGGTCAGCCTCTAACAGTCCCTGGGTCTGGATGTCTGGCCACGTGAAGCTGCGGGACCGTGTCATATTATAGGGCAGCTCACACTTCCATTTGAGCTACCTGAAACTAACTGATGGTGTACGGATGGATAGATGTGTGGGACTATCACAGCGCACCTCTTTTGCCACCATATTTGTCTGTCTTGTTGATGAACAACTCAGGCCAGCCTCCAGGGCCTCTCTGACTCTCTTTCCTTTCTTCTCTGCTGCCTTCCTGACCCCTAGGGGCACCATGGTAAGGTGAGTCTACAGAGGGGCCAGGGATGCTGGCACATGGTGGGGTGTCATGCTGGGGCCTGGGCGTGATGCCTCTCTCTCCCTGGCTCCTTTCCCGCAGGTGGCTGCGAGCCTATGAGAGCGCTGTCTCCTTCCACTTCAGCAACTATTTTGTGGGCTTTCTGTCCGAGGCCACGGCCACGTTGGCAGGGGCTGGCTTCACCGAGGAGAAGGATCACCTGGAATGGTGGGGAGGGCTGGGGAGCCCCATCTCCCACAGGGTGCTGCCTAGAGGAGCTGCAGGGAGGAGGGGGGTGTTCCTGGGGGAGGGAACAGCCAAGAACAAAAGTGTGGCCATCAGGTGGGTTGAAATCCCAAATGAGTTTGCATGTCTCTTTTGCCCATAGGGACCTGACGGTCTCTAAGCCACTGAACGTGGAGCTGCCCCGGTCCATGGTGGAAGTTGTCACAAGCTGGAACCTGCCCATGTCTTATTGGCTAAATAACTGTGAGTCACCAAGTCACCACTCCAAGAGAGTTGGCAGTCCTCAACCCACACCCCTTTCACACATTCATACAACAAGCTGAAGATAGTAGGGACCAAAAAATCTCCCAAATTCCTGCCCTTGTGGAGTTGACATTTTTGTGGGGGTAGCAGTATAATAAAAAGAAAATACACAATAGTTCAGGTAGTGATAAGTGCTATGGTAAAAAATAAATAAATAAAGCAGGTAAAGATGACCTGGGAGTGTTAGGAGTGTGTGAGTAGGGGTGGATGCAATTTTAAATACATCATCCAGAGCAAGTCTCACTGAAGAGCTAACGTTTGAGCAAAGACCTGAAGAAGGTGAGAGAGCAATCAATGCAAACATGTAGGGGAGGAATTTAACACATGGAAGGAACAGCAAGTGCAAAGGCCCTGAGGCAGGAGCATACCTGGCACATTTGAAAAACAGTGAGGAGACCAGTGTGGTGGGATCAGAGTGAGCGAGGGGACCAGTGGCAGGAGGTGAGTTCGGAGAGGTGACAGGGCCCGGTTCTGTAGGGCCTCTCTGGCCACGGGGAGGACTTTGGCTTTTTCTCTGAGAGAGATCTCAGAGCAGGGTTCTGAGCAGAGGAGGGCCATGGGCTGACTTAGGTTGTACCAGGACCCTCTGGCTACTGTGAGGACAGACAGGGAGTCGGGGAGGGCAGAGTGGAAATGGGGAGGAGAGGTCAGATTCTGGATAAACTCTGAAGATAGAACTGACAGGATTTGCTGAGTTTGGTTATGGGCGTTGGGGGTGGGGGGCAGATCAAGGGTGATAGTGAGGCTTTTGTCCTGAGGAACTGGAAGGGTGTAGTTGACACTGGCTGCACTTGGGAAAGACTATATAGGAGGAGCAGGTTGGGAGGGAAGATCAGGAGCTAACTTTTAGACAATGTGAAGTTGGAGGCCATTATAAAGAGGCTTCATCCTGGGGGCCCCAAGAGGTTGTGGGTATCCTCACCCTGCCCTATGGCCCTCCAGGAAGGGCAGGGGGGAATCTCAGGAGACACTTGCCCCACATCTCCCCCCTGCAGATGTTTTCAAGAATGCTCTCCGCCTGGGGACCTTCTCAGCTGTGCTGGTCACCTATGCAGCCAGCGCCCTCCTGCACGTGAGCAGGGCGGAGCGGGACCAGGGTGGTAGCTGGATGGGGGTGGTAGGGCCTCCTCCTCACTCACCTCATTGCCCCCCACCCCCACCCCAGGGCTTCAGCTTCCACCTGGCTGCGGTGCTGCTGTCCCTGGCGTTTATCACTTATGTGGAGCACGGTGAGGGCGGAACCCAGCCCAGTAGATGGGATGGAAGGTTGGTGGCGGGCTGGAACCACCGTCCCCTGAGGCTAACCTGACGCCCTTACCTCTGCCCCCCCAACCCCGCATCTGCCCTAGTCCTCCGAAAGCGCCTGGCTCGGATCCTCAGTGCCTGCATCTTGTCGAAACGGTGCCCAGCAGACTGTTCACACCAGCATCGCTTGGTGAGGGTTCAGCCTAGGCAGCCTTTTGTCCAACTCTCTCCCTCAAAAATTACTTCTGTCTCCATCTTATATCTGTCTCAGGGTGCCCAGCTTCCTCTTCCAGTGCCCGATCCACCCCCATAACCTCATCTCTATTCACTGGCATCCATTTATCTAACGAACATTTATCAAGCAACTGCTATATACCCACCTAGCGTTTATTTTCCCCAGTGAACATCTGTTGAGCACCTGCTGGTATCAGGCATTGTTCAAGGTGCTGGAGACACAGTGGTGAACAAAACAGACCAAAGTCCCAGCCCTCTGGGACAAACATTTTAACAGGGAAGACAGTAAATAAAAAATAAGTAAAGTATAATAGTTTGTTAGACTGTGATTAGTGCCAAGGAGAAAATACATAAGAGAAAGAGAAAGGGAAGTATCAGGGGCTGAGTGGTTTCAAGTTTAAATGGAGAGGTGACTTTTGAGTTCTTTAACTGAAGGAGGTGAGGGAGGGAAGCATTCCAGGCAAAGGCAACAACCAGTGTAAAGGCCCTGAGATGGGAGAGGGCCTGGAATATTTGAGGAACAGCGAGGAGGCCGGTATGGCTTGAGCAGAGTGAGTGAGACAGGGAGGGGTGGGCCCTGTAGGTCACAGTGGGGATTTGCTTTCGTTTGAGTCTTTTTTTTTTTCTCATTCTTTTTGCAACAAGAAGTATGGAGAATTTCAGATTTTCCTCCCACCCGACAACCAATGTTTATTACCATAAACCCCCAACTCAAAGCCCTACCCACCATTTTTCCTCCTCTGCCTGAATACTCACATCTCCCCCAACCTGGACGCTCTCATGCTAACAGTACCCTCATCCTTGGATACCCCTTGAGCTCCCATAGGAGGATCAGAACCATCTCTTTCCTACCCTGGGGGTGGGTGCCCTGGACATCCTCATTCCTGTGCCTTGTGCATTTCCCTGTGTGCCCCTGCCCAAGTGGGGCTGGGGGGTGGTGATTAGGTCCAGCTGCCAAGCATATCCATCTGTCCCCCACAGGGCCTGGGGGTGCGAGCCCTAAACCTGTTCTTTGGGGCCCTGGCCATCTTCCACCTGGCCTACCTGGGCTCCCTGTTCGATGTTGATGTGGACGACACCACAGAGGAGCAGGTGAGGTGGGGCCCTGGGCTCAGGGTTACCCAGGGATATGCTACCTATTCATGGGAACCATGAGGACAAAGGTGGGGAGGCCAAGGCATGGGAACCTTGTGTCATCTGTCTCCAGCTTGTGTAGCCACTGCTCTACCGTCCTTCTGTCCCCTTGTCCCTCTGGTTGATTCATACTGTTGGGTCTTTTACTTGGGTGAAGTGTGCAAAATACATTTATTTTACTTATAAAATTTATTTTCTAGAGATGGAGTGCAAAATCCAGGTTTTACTTTTTTAAAAGTTAATTATTTCATCATATTTTTATTTAGGTAGAATTCACAAGATTTCTTTATTTAATTTGTTAAAAAAATAGTTTTACTTACATTGATTGTGCAAATCCTGGATTCTACTTAAAAAGTGTATGTTGGGCTTCCCTGGTGGTGCAGTGATTGAGAGTCCGCCTGCCGATGCAGGGGACACGGGTTCGTGCCCCGGTCCGGGAAGATCCCACATGCCGCGGAGCGGCTGGGCCCATGAGCCATGGCTGCTGAGCCTGCGCGTCCGGAGCCTGTGCTCCGCAATAGGAGAGGCCACAACAGTGAGAGGCCCGCGTATTGCAAAAAAAAAAAAAAAAAAAAAAAAAAGTGTATGTTAAAATGTATATACTAGTTTTATGCAGGTGGAGTGTGCACGTTCCAGGTTTTACTCCTTTTTAAATGAAAAACAATTTCAAAATAATGTTTATTCATATGGCACTAGCGGATCCCGGTTTAGCTTCTCTTTCAGTTCATTTTTTTTCTTTTTCTTTTTTTTGGCCATTCCAGGCGGCTTTCGGGATCTTAGTTCCCCGACCAGGGATTGAACCCTGGCCCCCACAGTGAAAGCGCCGAGTCCTAACCACTGGACGGCCAGGGAATACCCTGCATTAACTATTTTTAAAGTTTTAATAAAAATAAAACAAAAATTTTATTTAAAAAGAAGCAAAACCCAGATTTTGCACATTCAACCTGAATAAAAAATTAAAAATTGTTTTTAATGACAAAATATAAAATAATATAAAGTTTTATTTTCAATTAAAAATTTAAGGAAATTCCCTGGCTGTCCAGTGGTTAGGACTCGGCGCTTTCACTGCGGGGGCCAGGGTTCAATCCCTAGTCGGGGAACTAAGATCCCTCAAGCCACGCGGCATGACCAAAAAAAAAAAAAAAAAAGTTAATGCATATCACGTGGTTGAAAAACCAAACAGTATTCAAGATATTCAGGGGAGAGTCTTATTCCTGCCGTCTTACCCCCACCCTCTTACAGGTAACCACTTTTATTCATTTTATTAAACTATCCTTCTAAAATTGAATCATAATAAGCAGATATAAAAATATATTTTAATTCCCTCCCCCCTGCTTTTTACCCTAAAGGTAACACATGAATGACACTGTGCTGCATGTTGCTTTTTTCACATAATTCCTGAAAACCTTCCACATGAAGACATAGAGTGTCCTCGTTCATTTTTTCCATTGTGACACAATGTAGTTTGTCCCTTATTGGTGGACACCCAGGTGATTCCCACTCTTTTCCTATGGTAAGTGGTGCTGCAGCAAGTAATACCCTCACATCCACGTGGATTCACATAGGTGCAGACAGAGCTGTAGGATCTAGTCTTGACAGCAATGGAGAAGTTACCTTTTTGCCCTCCCACCAGCAGTATGTGATCGTGCTTGACGCCCCGACAACAGGGTGCCTCTCAGACCTCGTGGATATGTTTGCCAGTTTGAGTGGAGGAAGATGATGAGTGAGGCTGAGTATTTTTTCGTATATTTAAGAGCCATTTGGGTTTTTTTTTCCCTTTACTGAAAATGGCCTACTCACCTCCTTTGCTAATTTTTGTCTTTTTAAAAAATCAATTTCTAGGAGCTCTTTATATATACGGGAGAGTACAGGTCAGAGAGTGGGATTGCCTTGTCTTGTTTTTTTAAATTTTTGAAAGAGAAGAAAATACAAAAGAAGAAAACTAAATATGCCTACCTTTCATATGTACCCAATCTCTTCTCTGGGGCCTCACTCAGGGTTGCAGTGGAGTCACAGAAACGTCCTTGAGCAAAGGATAGGTTTTCCTGAGACCTTCTTTGTTCTTGCTGAGTGGGACCGACCATCACCGCTTTCTCTCCCACAGGGCTACGGCATGGCATACACTGTCCACAAATGGTCAGAGCTCAGCTGGGCCAGTCACTGGGTCACTTTTGGATGCTGGATCTTCTACCGTCTCATAGGCTGAGGCACATCTGTGGACCCTCACAACTCTCTCAAGACCCCTCCTCAGGGTGCCAGCTCTGATGGGGGATGAGGGAAGGCCCTCTCTCTAATTCTTGACCCTCTCTCCATCCTTGACCCCCCCAACACCCATACACACACACACACACACACCCCATTTCCATGCCTGTCAATCCCCACCCCACGACAAGGCGGGAAGGGAGTGGTCCCTGCTGGGGCCTAGGGGCGGGGGATACTTGGGGAAGCAGAGAGGGGGAGATACAGGGCCTCCCCGCCTTCCTTGACCCTTTTTATATACAGTTTGTTATTATCAAATAAAAGTAGGAAGTATACAAAAGGCTCGCTCTTCACTGCTCAGTGGGGAATAGAAGTGAGTGAGGAAGGGGGCACAGCATGGATAAAGGTTTGGAAGCTAGAAACCGTGAAGAGGGAGGTTGTGATTGGTTCATGGTTTATTATCATTCATGACTGGATGATGAGCCTGAGGATAGCACTGCTTGATTTGAGTGGGGCCAGGACAGATTGGATACTTGGATGTAGGGGAGGCCTGATACTAATTGGCTAGAAAAACTGAGGGATCCCCATTCGGTTTGGTTGCCCTGACTGGGACAGAGGAGGGAAAGACTGATGAAGAGCTGATGCTTATTGGTCCTTAGGACTGAGGGCTGTGGGTTCTAATTGGATAGGAGGCCTGGGTTGGATCTGGATACTGACTTAGTCTGGGTGCCCACTGGGTTAGAGTTATGGAGTCCTGATTGGTTCTTTAGAGTTGGCAGGGGGAGATTGAGGGTCTCCATGCCAATTGGCCAACAAGGCTGAAGGGCCTGGGTTTTGATTGGTTCTTCTGACTTGAAGTCAGGAGAGGTGAAGATGGCCTGAGGGAGAGGCAGAGGCAGCGTGTAGGATTGATCTGCCTGTTGTATTAACAGTTTCCTTGCCCATTCGGGGATTAGGATTGAAGGTTGGTCTGGGAAAAGATTTCGTTGCTCTGCCTTTGCAAATGAGGGCAAAGGTGAGAAGACACAACGCAATGCTGATGCAACAGCACAGAAACACCCGATTTCCGATGTGATTTATAAGGGGATAGGAAACTGAAGCCGCGACTCGCTGCAGGTTGGCTTCCGCCGAAAACGCCCACCAACCTCGGCCCTCCCAGCCTCTTCCACGCCTGACTGGGTCTCAACCAACAGCGAAAATGGTACCAACGCGTGAGGGCGGGGTCGGCGGCACAGAGAATTACTATTGGTTGGGAGCGGCACTGGCCTCCTTCCCAGCCCCTCCATTGGCCAGTTCCGTAAGGCGGAACCTGTGAGGGGTTGGGTTTGAACTAGGGATATTTCGGAGCCAGCGAGCGATCCTAGAGAGACCCCGGAGCCGGTGGGAGAGGCCGCTGCAGCCGCGCTGCTGGGTGAGTTCCCTCCGCCTGGCCTGCCACTCCATCCCTTAGTTCTCAATTGCAAAACGGCCAGCCCTCGGCGCGCCTGCGCGAGACCCTACCCTTCCCCCCACCCCGCGCCGTCCCACCCCCCCCGCCACCCCCACGCGCCTGCGCAGGACCCCCGGCTACCGCGCGGTCGTCCGGACGACAGAAGATCCCCCCTCTCATTGGGCAGCTGAACTAGCGGGTTCTAGTTCTGATTGGTGGTCTCTGTATTTGACCCTCCTTTTTCTCTTTAGAGCCCCGCGCAAGGCTCCTCTTTGTTGCAGGTTAGCCACAGGCTGCGCAATTTCGGGAGGAGTCGGGCGATCCCACACACTGAACCTGAGGGTCGTCGTTCTAATTAGTCTTCTCTCTTCTGTCCTGCAGTTTCCAGGACTACGGGGAGGGTAATAGCTTTCCGTTGCATGATGCAAGACAGTAACCCCTGCAAATGGGACCTTACCTGGTCGTTGTGTCTCCCCCAGCCGACTGTGACCCCTGAGGGCGGGGATCAGGTGGCTCCCCCACCAAAGCGTGACCAATGAGGGCTGGGACCTAGTATGATTCTTGTGTCTGCCCACCAGACTGTGACCAATGAGGGCAGAGACTGGGCCTGGTTCCTCTCTTCCCCAGCGAACTGACCAATGAGGGCTGGGACCTGTTCTAGTTCCTGTGTCTACCGCATCCTATGGCTCCCGGAGGGCTGGAACAAGCTTTAAGTATTTCTGTGGCCTTATAGTCATGTTTTTTAAAACAGTAAATAATTAGATTATTTTAATCATGTCTGTATTGATTGGTTAATTGAGTCCATTTACATTTCTTGTCATAATAAACTATTTGGATTTGATTTTATGATCTCATTCTGTGCTCTCTATTTGTTCAGGTTTTTCCTTTCCTTTTATTCTCCTTTCTACATATCCACACACCTCCATCAGCCTACAAAGACATGACCACCAATGCCAGCCCCGTGCACCCATACTGGCCTCGGCACCTGAGGCTGGACAACTTTGTGCCTAATGACTGCCCCACCTGGCATCTCCTGGCTGGCCTCTTCTCCATCTCTGGGGTCTTAGTTGTGACCACATGGCTGTTGTCAGGTCATGCTGCGGTCATCCCACTGGGGACTTGGCGGAGACTGTCCCTGTGCTGGTTTGCAGTGTGTGGGTTCATTCACTTGGTGATCGAGGGCTGGTTCAGCCTCTACCACGAGGACCTTCTCGGAGACCAAGCCATCTTGTCTCAACTCTGTGAGTCCTGAATTCTTCAGTGTGCTGTGGAAGGGAATTTCCTGGGCAGGGATTGGCTTAGATGTTTACCCACCCACCAACTCTTTTCCATTCATTTTAAATAAAATTTTTAAATTTATTTAACTTTTTGTTGCATATATATTCACATGGATCCAAAACTAAACAATTTAAAGAGGTATGCGGTGAAAATCTGCGTTCTATCCACCAAGTTTCCCCAAATAATTGCATATGTTTCTTTTCAGGGTTTTACACATAAATTAACACACATAAGCCTCAGTTTGCTCAATTATAAAAGAGGGATAATAAGTCATATCCAAATATATGTAAGACACTTAGAACAGTGTTTGGCAGATAGTAGATGCCATATTACTTATTATCATCATTTTTATTTTTTCTTTTGTGTAAATGGTAACATGCTATATACACTTCTGAACTTTGCTTTTTTTAAATGAGGACACTTACAGAACTATTTGACTTTTCCAGTATTGATAGCATTTTCCACCAATATTTTGCTGTTACAAACAATACTCCTTTTTGGCCTCAAGAATAAATCTGGTAGAACATTCTTCTGCAAGATCTCCGTGTGGAGATCTGCTTTCATTTCTCTAGGGTAAATATGGAGGAGTGGAATGGCTGGGTCACATGGTAGATGTGTGTTTACCTTTATGAAAAACTGCCAAACTTTTCAAGAATGGCTGCACCAAAAAAATTTAAAAATGGCTGCGCCATTTTATATTCCCACCGGCAGTATATGAGAGTTCTAGTTTCCCACATCCTCACTGACACTTGGTATGGTCAGGTGTTTCTTAAATTTTAGTCCTTCCAGTGGATGTGAGTGATGTCTCATTATGGTTTTAATTTGCTTTCCCTTAATGACTAACAAAAGTTTGAGTAGCTTTCATGTGTTTACTGACCATTTGGAAATCCTCTTTTGTGAAAAGCCTATTCCAGTCTCCTATTTTTACATTGGGTGATCTGTCTTTTTCTTGATTCTCTGCTCACTCTCATTTACTCATCTGTTCACCTTCTCTCTCTCTCTCTCTCTCTCGCTCGCTCGCTCGCTCGCTCGCTGTCTCCACACTCACTCGCTCGCTAACTCCACACTCACTCATTGGCTACGTCCCTCACTCCATCATTTACACTTGCCTCATTTTACTCCACAAACATTTATTGAATACCAGACAATCACAGCAACACTTATTGTTCTGTGCCAGGTTTGCACACATTATCTTGTATACATATATTAACCCTAGAGTCCAAACAACTACCCCATTTCACAGATGAGGAAACTGAGGCATGGGGAAGTTAGTCTGAGTTCCTTTTCCTGATGATATTCTTCATGTATGTCTCTCGTCTTCTTCAGGGAAAGAGTATGCCAAGGGAGACAGCCGATACATCCTGTAAGTGTTTGCCTCTGTCAAGGGAGACCTGTGTTTTGGAGGGGTGGTGAGTCAGGGACCACTAATGGGGTGCCTTGTGGGGAGAGCACAGTGATGCCAGTGCCCCCCAATCCTTTCTCTTGCAGGAATGACAGCTTCATGATATGCATGGAGACCATCACAGCTTGCTTGTGGGGACCACTCAGCCTATGGGTGGTGATCGCCTTTCTCCGCCAGCAGCCCCTCCGCTTTGTCCTACAGCTTGTGGTCTCTGTGGGTGAGGAGAGGGCCCACACTGGGTGCTTGAGGGCTTGATGGGGGATCCACAGACATGGGGGCATCCCTGCAGGTGGGACCTCTCAATGTGCCCATCCAGGGCTGAGTCAGACTGAATGACAAACTCCCTGAGGTTCTGGAACAGCCATGCCCCTCTTGGCCTGCATTCTCAAGCGAGGAGGGTTCATTTCTCCTCCCACTCCATCACAAAGTCTCCCATGAAGGTTACGGTTACATGAGGTGACCCATGATGGTGGGAGGCCCCCGGATCCTCCAGGAGCAAGATTCTGAGTTTCCTTCATCTGAGATTCAGTCCTCTTATGTTCTTACTTTGTTAACTTTCTGGAAGTGTGAGTTCTCTCTAGTCCTGGAATCCTGAGATGTCTTGAATGAAAGGATTTTGAGCTTCCTTAAACTCTAGAGATATGAACTCTCCTGAGTTCAGAAAGTCTTAGCTTCTGATTTCTGGAAATCTCACTTCTGTTTTCTGAAATCCTCAGCCATATGATTGCAGAACACTTAGGTCTCTGAATTTGGGAATCCTGAGCTCTGATGACTTGGAAAATGGCTTGGAATTGCTCCCCCTCCTTACAGGCTTTCCTTCTTCCCCTTCTGTCTCTCACAGGTCAGATATACGGGGATGTGCTATATTTCCTGACAGAGCACCATGAGGGATTCCAGCATGGGGAGCTGGGCCACCCTCTCTACTTCTGGTTTTACTTTGTCTTCTTGAACGCCCTGTGGCTGGTGCTGCCCGGAATCCTCGTGCTTGATTCTATAAAGCAACTTGCTCGTGCCCAGAGCATGCTGGACACCAAAGCCACAAAAGCCAAGAGCAAGCAGAACTAATGAGTGATGAACTGGGCTTGAACACTGGCTATTGAGGAACTCTCCACCTGCCAGAAGATTCCAATCCTTGCTCTCACAGGTTGGAAGGACAAATCAAATTGATCTGTCAAACTCAGGCTGATGGGTGAACAGGGGGAAGAAAGGAGCTGTGTGGAGCTACTGTCAGGAGCTGTTGGGACAAAGGTACAAGAGAACCTTGGAAGTCTGTGATGGGGACAGTTTTTTTAAATCAGGAAATAAAGATCTTGACCCTATGCTGATAGATCTTTAATGACTAACCCCAGAGATGCCCCATGACTGACCCCATAGACCCCTCCAGCACTCATTCCACAGACCACCATTCTCTCAGCCATAGACTGCCATCATCATCATGTAGACCTCGAATCTGTGACCTCACAAATCCCCATCACTGACCCCACAGTTCCTCTGATGGCTGATTAGATCCATGAATCACACCTGTCAGCTCTTTTAAGGCGTGATCATCCACCCACGCCCTTGGCGTTCTCTCCAGAACACACCTCTCTCTTTGCAATATGGACAGGCTGAGACTTTTCCAAATCCAAGTTCTTCAGTTTACTCAACCTCTTGTCTCCTGATCAGGTACCCCACAACTACCCCATCACTAACTCCACAGACCCCTCATTACTCCAAAGACCCCCATCACTACCCTAACCATCCCATCACTCACACCAGAGACCCCACAAAACTCACTCCACCACCCTCCCATCACTCACACCACACACTCCATCATTAACAACTAAGATACCCATCACTCTCCCCACAGCCTTTCATTTGCTCCATAGACAGACCATCATTCACCTCACAGACCTCTGTCACTCACACCACAGACCCCATCACTCGCCCCAACAGACCTCCCATCACGTACAACTCCAAGACTCACCTCATAGACTCCCTATCATGTGTCACACAAACCCTCTCACTCTCCCCACAAACCCCCTATCATTTACCCCATAGGCCTCTTATCACTCACCATACAGATCCCCTATCACCACCCTATAAACTCCCCATAACTCACCCTGCAGAATCCATCACTTACCTTACATACCCCATCACTCACCCTATAGATCCCCAATTACCCCACAGATCTTCCATCACTTACCCCATATCCTATCACTCAACCCCACAGACCACCTATCATGTACTCACAGATACTCTTCACCCTACAGACCCCCATCACTCATCCTGCACTCTCTGTCATTAACCTCATAGACCTTCAGTCATAAAACAAATGGGTACTTGAGGAATTTTGAGGAGATGACAAAGAATGAATAATAAAACTGCAGATACCTGGAGACTGGCTCCAGGTAACCTGTGCAGAGCAGGACTTCATTTTAAATCCTGGTTCCGCTCAAGCCTACAGTGTAGCTTTTGACAAATGCCTCACTGTTAAGGCCGTGCTTCACTTTCTCACCTCAGATCCATCACTTACCTCATGGTTTACTTAAGGCATGCTGGCCTCTGTGCTCTTCCTCAGACACACCAGGCACAGGCCCACCTTCGGTCCATTGCACTGTCTGCTCTCTGTGCCATTTACTATCGCTTTGGTCTAGAGCATGTTTTCCCCTTTCATTCAGTGCTTTCATCTGTAAAATGCTTATAATAATAGTACCTATCTCATAGGGTTTTTATGCAGATTAAAGGAATTAATATATTTAGACTATCTGGCATACACTTTGTTGAATGGAACAATGAACAAATGAAAGAGAAAGTTCTCCCCAGCACTATGGCAAGGACCTCCTTTTTGAATTCCTTGCTTCCAGTATCTTTCCTTCCAGGGCTCTCTCCACAACCAAGACAGGGACATCTGATCACCCCCATCTAAAACCTGTGCTCCAGGGCCTGCAGGATAAAACTCCAAGCTCTAGGCTAATGTTTTGTTCATTCCACCCTATGGTAATTTTAATGAGAAACAGATTTTCAAACTCCCTGTTTCCATCAGAAAATCCAGCAGTGCCACAGAAGTGTTTTAGAATTGCAGACTTCTCTAAAAAGGTAACGTTAAGGGTAGCATCCATACACTACTGCAGCAACAGCTGGAGTCCAGGTAACTTACAGGACTCCTTTGTGAGAAATTACATTTGTAAGGGCAGCCTGTATTTTGTCCAAACCATATAGATGTTATACAGTAAAGTGGGGAGAATGCCTTTTTGCATTTTGTGGTACATAAAGTTTCTCAAAGGAGTCTAAGCTATGTCCAGTATTCAGCTGATATTTGGTGGACACACACCATTTAATAACAGGACCGATCTCAACGTGTTGTAAGGATTCAATAAAAACAAAGGCAAACTTTAAAAAGCTAGGACCTCCAGAGAGCATACAAATGGCTTTTTTGGGTAAATTACTTATTGAAGTATAACATGAGGGCAGAAACTGCAAAAATCATAAATGTACAGCTCCATGAATTTTCACAACGTGTAAACCATTTTTTAAAAGATTCTGGAAAAAGGATTATTCTTCCGTTCAGCGGATTCATTTGAAGTGAGGATCACAGGCGTTTGAAATAGATGACATCATCTCTAAGCAGAGACGCGAGGCGACTTGGGGCGGGATGTGGAGGCTTGACGTCGTCGCGCAGCAGCTTCCTTTCCCCGCCCACTTTTCTCGCCTGAATAGGTCGTCACTTTAACACGCACCTAGGTGAACCCGGAAGCAAACTGCCCAAACAACCAAACCAAGGACAAGGGCGGGGCGGGCCCTCAATAGGCGCCTGCACACTGGCTAAAATGAGGCAAAATGCCCGGCTTTGGGGGGCGGGGCTCCTGGCAACAGCACACTGTGCGCGTGCGCAGAGGCGACCTCCACCCTGTGCCGGGTGGTGGGGGGGGGTAGGGTCCCGTGGCGCCCTCTGCGCCTGCGCCCGGGCGCAAGGTGGGGCCGCAGGCGCCCGCATTCTGGGGTGTGCGCAAGGGTAGGGGGCAACGGTCAGCTGTCACCCGGAGGCGGGCGGTGGAGGGATGGCGACGGCCTCTGGATCCTCGGACTTGGCCGGCTCCGGAGCGCCCCCGCCTGGTGGGGGAGCCCAAGCGGCAGCTGAGGAGGAAGAGCGAGAGGTGGTGCGGGTCCGAGTCAAGGTGAGGCTGGCGGCCCGTCGTCCAGCCCGCCCCGAGCTCCCGGGGGAAGGGAAGGCGGTGGCTGTCCTAGGCTGGAGGGCGGGACCTGAGAATTGGGGTGTTACGTGAGGGGCGAGGCTTGAGGGCAGAGTGATGGTGGCGTGAGTGGAGGGTGGGGGAGAGGCTGGACCTGGGAATGCGAGGGCAGGGCATGGGGCGTGAGGACTGCAAATGAAAAGGTAGAGGCCTCTGGAATGGATGGGTGGAGATTGTGGGTAGAGAGGAGGGGCTATAGGGCTGGAGGAGGGGCCTTAATAGTTGAGTGGGGCCTTGAGAAATGAGGGAGGGTGTTGCTGTCTGAAAAGGAACCTCTGACATCAGTCAACGTATGTGTTGAGAGTGCACTTTTGTGCAAGTCCCCACCCTGGATGAGCGGACATACTCGTCGGGGAGACAAACAGCTCAGTAAATGAGATGCTTCAGACACTGGTAGATGTCATGGGGAAATAACGAAAAAGGTTCGGAACTGGGGAGTTACTTTAGCCAAGGTCGTACAGGGAAATCCCCAGAGAGGTACTGAAGGAGCAGAGACGCAAATAAAAAGGAGTCAGGCATGTGCATATCAGGGGGGAAGAGTGTTCTAGATAGAGGGAACAGCAAGGGCAAAGGCTGGGAGGTGGGGATGAGCTTGGCATGTTCCCTTAGGTTCCCATGTTGCTGGAGCCCAGAGAGTGAGGGGAAGAGTGGTAGGAGGTGAATCGGAGAGGTAAGAGAGGGGCAGATTGTGAAGGGCCTTTGGCATGTACTCTTGAGTAAGAAAGCTGTTGCAGTAGTTCCAGCAGGCAGTCAGTGATGGTGGCTCAGACTAGGGTGGTGGCACTGGTGGTGATGAGAAGAGGGTAGATTCTGGTGAGAAGTAAACAGATCACTTCAGTGTAATAGAGGAAGCTCAAAGGTAGAGGTTTGGGAGTTCAGAAAAGAGAAGATGCCTGAGCTGTGAGTGAGCCAGCTGAAGAAAGTGGGACGGACGTACCAGACTGGGGGATCTGCATAAGCAAAGGCCTGGAGCCAGAATGTATTCAGAGTATAACTTCCAGGAGTTTGGTAGTACCAGAGTGTAAAGTTCAAAAAAGCTGACTGGAGAGAGGCTGGCTGGGGTCCTATAGGCCCACCTGTTGGGGATCCTGGGGTTCCCTTTGAAGAGATTTAAGCAGGGGAGTGTTGTAGATAGATGTGCTAGATTGGTTGCAGCGCGGAGGACTGGTTTAGTGAGGGCCAGACTGGACATGGTGATCCAGGCAACCATCATTGAGGGGATGTAGAAGAAGGATTGGGTGCCTGGACTATTGCAGTAGCCCCCTCACTGGAACACTCCTTTCTCCTTTGTCCCCCACAGACTGTTCATAGAGCAGCCAGAAGGATCCTGTTAAATCCTGAGTCAGACCACATCCCTCCTCTGCTCAGAACCCTCCCAAGCCTCCCCCACCCTCCATTCAGAGCAAAAACAACAGTTCTCCCCATGGCTCAGAACTCCCGCCTTGATGTGGTCCCTGCTACTCACTCCATGTGAGCATGTTGATGTGACCCCTGATGGCCTACCCCTGTCTTCTCTCCCCAGAAATGTGAGAGCTTCTTGCCACCTGAGTTTCGCTCTTTTGCTGTGGACCCCCAGATCACCTCACTCGATGTGTTACAGCACATCCTCATCCGAGCCTTTGACTTGAACGGGTGAGTAACGGGATGCTGGGGAAAGCCAGTGGGCCACCCACCTCGACAGCAGCGGTTGTTTGGCATTTTTATTGTTGTTGTTTGGTAAAGGGGGAGGTTGTTTTCTTGTTATTATTACTATTATTATTATTATTGAAATAATCCCACAGTGAACAAACAGCCACATACATATCTTGGAATATTTGGGGAAATCTAGTCATAGGAGTAATATTGCTGAGTTAAACGGTGTATGCTTTTTTAAAACTTCAACAGATGTTTCCAAAATGTTCTCCAGGTAGGTATTACCAATTTACAGTCTCACCAGCAGCCCATAAAATTCCTGTTTCCCTCACACCCTCACAAACACTGGCTACTAGAAAACATTGGAAAATTTGCCAACCTGATAGATGAGGCAGGTGTGATGGTTATTTTGTTGTCGTCGTTATTTTGGACGAATGCACATGGTAACAAACTCAAATAATACAAAAGTGATGGGTATTTAGGATGTTTCCATGGTTACAATAGTTATCACACAACATACTTCTTTGCATAGTTGCACAGGTGTATCTGAAGAACAAATTCTTAGTTGTTATTTGACTTTTTGTGCATAAACATTTTTTGTTGTGAAATATAACAAACATACAGATTGCTTTTTTTTTTTATGCACGAGGCTGCTTTCTTCCCACTTCTGTCCCTCAGCTACTCTGTTACCCTCCCTAGAGGGGACCACGTTACCAGTTCCCAATGTGCTCTCCAGATACAAGCAGGTGTGTATCTGCTTCTGTTTGTGAAACAAAATAGAAAAAAACGATCTGACCTCAGGCTGCCTGAAATCCTTGGCACAGTGCCCAGCACACAGTAGGAAGTTGTTTTCAAAACCATCTGTCCTCCTCGGCTTCTTTTGGAAACTGTCCCTGAGGCCTCCAGGGCACTGGGGCACTGAAAGATGCCATGTCTCCTCTGTCCAGGAAGAAGAATTTTGGTATCAGCTACCTGGGCCGGGATCGGCTGGGGCAGGAAGCTTATCTCTCACTCCTGTCTGACTGGGACCTCAGCACGGCCTTCGCCACCGCCTCCAAACCTTACCTGCAGTTGCGTGTAGATATTCGGCCCACTGAGGATAGTGAGTACCTGGTGCCTCGCGGGCACTGCTCTGGGATGCCCCCCTTTCCCCGTGGGATGACTCCACTCCTCACAATGCACTCCCTCACAGTGGGCTAGGGAGCAAGGAATCCTGGGTCCAAATCCTGGCTTGGCCACTGGCCCTCAATTTCTTTATCTGTAAAGTAGAGATAATGGTATCTTAGGGCCATCATGATGATTAAACAGGGAAATTCATGTAAAAAACCTGGAAAGGTGCATGGCTGCGTAGTGAATGCTCAAAAAGTATTATCTCTAATAACAATAATGATCACATTTATTATAGCATATAATGTAGTAATATATAACTGTATAATGCAATATAATAATAGAGCTACAGTATTATATGTTTCAGTTATATTGTAAATATAACAATGCTGATTATAGTCATGGTAATTGTATTTATTCATTCACTCACCCTGCACTCATATTCATTTGTTTGTTCCTTTTATCTCTCAGCCACTTCCAGTCTTCTCATATTTGTTCCCCTAGTCTTACCTGTACTGGTCCCTGAGAGCCCACAGATAAATTAAGACACAGTCCCCAAAATTTGATTATGGAGCATACATTAGAAAATAATAGTGTGTCAGTGTTAAAGTTCCTGGGTATGGTAACGGTATCATGGTTATAGAAGGAAAATATCCTTGTTCTCGGGAAAAACACAGTTAAGTATTAAGGGGTAAAGCATCATGATATCTGCAAATAATTCAGCAAAAAAATATACAATGGAATATTACTCAGCCATAAAAAGAAATGAAATTGAGTTATTTGTAGTGAGGTGGATGGACCTAGAGTCTGTCATACAGAGTGAAGTAAGGCAGAAAGAGAAAAACAAATACCGTATGCTAACACATATATATGGAATCTAAGGGGGAAAAAAAGGTCATGAAGAACCTAGGGGTAAGACGGGAATAAAGACACAGACCTACTAGAGCATGGACTTGAGGATATGGGGAGGGGGAAGGATAAGCTGTGACAAAGTGAGAGAGTGGCATGGACATATATACACTACCAAACGTAAAATAGATAGCTAGTGGGAAGCAGCCACGTGGCACAGGGAGATCAGCTCGGTGCTTTGTGACCACCTAGAGGGGTGGGATAGGGAGGGTGGGAGGGAGGGAGACGCAAGAGGGGAAAGATACGGGAACATATGTATATGTGTAACTGATTCACTTTGTTATAAAGCAGAAACTAACACACCATTGTAAAGCAATTATACTCCAATAAAGATGTTAAAAAAATAAAAAAAATTTTTAAATGTATATATATATGGAGAGAGCAAGATGAAGCAAATGTGGCAAAATGTGAACAGTTGGGGGAGCTAGATGAAGGACATATGGATGGTCAATGTATTCATCTTTTAACTTTGTCATAGATTTGAAATTTTTTTAAAATAAAAAGTTGTGGAGTGGAAGACACGGTTCCCAGCCTCGGGGAATTCACAGTGCCTATTTGGGGTGACTGAGGCATTTTATTTTACTTTATTTATTTATTTTTAATATTTATTTATTTATTTGGTTGTGCCAGGTCTTAGTTGCGGCTCACGGGCTCCTTAGTTGCGGCTTGCCAGCTCCTTAGTTGCGGCATGCATGTGGGATCTAGTTCCCTGACCAGGAATTGAACCCGGGTCCCCTGCATTGGGGGCACAGAGTCTTAACTACCGAGCCACCAGGGAAGTCCTGAGGCATTTTATTGATGTCATAATAACATATAAATAGCTAACATGTGTCAAACACTTGGGGCCATTCTGCACACATAATGTTTATTCATTGGATTGTCAAAACAATTCTACAGGGTAGGGACAATCGTTATCCCCATGTTATAAATGGGGAAACTGAGGCTCATAGAGGGGACAGGACTTGTCCATGTGACACAGACAGTAAGTGGAGGAGCAGGATTTGAACCCAGGTGGTGGCTGAACTGTCTTCAGAGTCCTTGCTTTTAACCATTTAACTCTACAAAATGTGGGGCTTGTTAAGAAAAAGAAACTAGAGAAAAAGGCAGAGGGAGAGAGAGAAAAACAAGAGTCAGAGGGAAAGATAGTGACAGAGACAGGCAGAGAGACAAATGGGAAAAGACAGGTAGCCAGAAACACAGGAACCTCTGCACTGAGCAGCCCTCTGTGCTACTATGTGTCAGTCACTTAGCTAAGTCCCCAAGCCTCCATTTCCTCACCTATAAAATAGACACAATAGCACTATTTCAGTAAAGAAATAAAATCTGCCCCACGAATAAACATGTGAAGAAAACCCCAACTGCACAAGAACTGAGAGGAATGCAAATTACACAGAGAGACACACACCCATCAGTTTGGCAAAAGGACATTTAAAAGTTATCTTTTTAAAGAGAATCAACTTTCCAGTTACTGATGAGTTAGTTCTGTTCCTACCGTTGTCTTGTTTCCCAAACTCCTGCAAATACACGAGTTTGTTTCTGAATTCCTGATCCCCTTACACTGATCTCTTTGTTCAACCCTAAGCCAATTCTATGTTGTTTTAATCATGTAGCTTTATGATATGTTTTAATGTTCTCCTTTTAAAATTTTTTCTTGAATATTCTCACGCACTTACTGTTCTTTTTTTTAAAAATTATTTATTTTTTTTTTGTATGCGTTGGGTCTTGGTTGCTACGCACGGGCTTTCTCTAGTTGTGGCAAGTGGGGGCTACTCTTCATTGTGGTGCATGGGCTTCTCATTGTGGTGGCTTCTCTTGTTGCAGAGCATGGGCTCTAGGGTGCGTGAGCTTCAGTAGTTGTGGCACGCAGGCTCAGTAGTTGTAGCGCACAGGCTTAGTTGCTCCGTGGCATGTGGAATCTTCCCAGACCAGGGCTTGAACCCATGTCCCCTGCACTGGCAGGTGGATTCTTAACCACTGCACCACCAGGGAAGTCCCACTGTTCTTTTCATTTAATAGAATTAGCTTATCATTTCATTAAAATCCTGATGGGAATTTGATTGGAGCTGCTTTTTTGGGGGGGGCTGTGCCACACAGCTTGCAGGATCTTACTTAGTTCCCTGACCAGGAATGGAACCCAGTGAACCTGGGCCCACGGCAGTGAAAGTGCCAAGTCCTAACCAGTGGACCGCCAGAGAATTCCATGGAGTTGCATTTTTTAATGAAACTTTTTTTTTTTTTTTAGCCGCACCACGTGGCTTGTGGTATCTTAGTTCCCCGACCAGGGACTGAACCCAGGCCCTCCACAGTGAAAGCACAGAGTCCTAACCACCGGACCGCCAGGGAATTCCCTAATGAAACTAATCTTTAATTATCCAGTAAATACATTCTCCTTATTATAAATAACGCTGAAGTCTCCTGGAACCAGTGTGCCTAATCTTTTTTTTTTAATTTATTTATTTTATTTATTTTATTTTTGGCTGCATCGGGTCTTCGTTGCTGCACGCAGGCTTTTCTATGGTTGCTGCGAGCAGGGGCTACTCTTTGTTGCAGTGCACGGGCTTCTCATTGTGGTGGCTTCTCTTGTTGGGAGCACGGGCTCTGGGCTCACGGGCTTCAGTAGTTGTGGCACACGGGCTCAGTAGTTGTGGCTCGCAAGCTCTAGAGTGCAGACTCAGTAGTTGTGGTTCATGGGCTTAGTTGCTCCGCGGCATGTGGGATCTTCCCGGACCAGGGCTCAAACCTGTGTCTCCTGCATTGTCAGGCGGATTCTTAACCACTGCACCACCAGGGAAGCCCCCACTGTGCCTAATCTTGTTCGCCTACCCTTTTGCCCTGCAGGAGCTACTTTGATCAGTTTGATGTATAACCTTACAGGTCCTTTATTTATTCACACACACATACACACAGACAAATTAATCTACATATAGAGATACGTAAGTATATTCATATTTGTATATATACACAGACGGTATGTGTTTAACATTAATGGTATCATGCTATACATTAATAGGTAAGTAAGGGCTTCCCTGGTGGCGCAGTGGTTGAGAGTCCGCCTGCCGATGCAGGGGACACGGGTTCATGCCCCGGTCCGGGAAGATCCCACATGCCGCGGAGCGGCTGGGCCTGTGAGCCATGGCTGCTGAGCCTGCGCGTCTGGAGCCTGTGCTCCACAACGGGAGAGGCCACAACAGTGAGAGGCCCGCGAACTGCAAAAAAAAAAAAAAAGAAAAAAGGTAAGTAAGTGCCAATCGATGGAGCTGTTACAAATATTATTAATGGAATTCTTGGGATCGTGTTCATGACTGTGAAAGCAACAGGCATGTTGTGACCACTTAGATGGCCCAGTCCCTCTTTCAGGGAAGAAGTCAGTTTCTGTCACCTCTACAGTTGGAAGATTACCAAGCCTAGACCATCAACCAATCTGTGCATTTGTGATATGAATCCTCTTTCTGTCATATGTATTGCAGATATTTTTTTCCAAGCTTATCTTTTTGTTTTATGGCTTTGTTTATGGTGCTTTTCTGATCCTATCAAAAACTAAAATATGTATGCAGTCTTATACATATATCTGTCTTTTTCTTTATGATTTCTGAATTTCTCCTTACTTTGGAACATCCTCCCCATCCACAAGCTTATACAAATACTCTCTTACATTTTCTTCTAATATGCTTATTATTTTCTTTTCTACATATAAATCTCTGTCAGCATTGTGATTAGTAGACCTAGCTTTAAAAAAAAATTCCAGACAAATAGGTATGTCAGCATCATTTATTAAATAACCACTTTTTCTACACTGATTTGAAATGCCACTTTTGTCATGTACTGAGTTCCCATATGCCCTTGGATTTATTTCTGGGCTTTCTATATTGAATTCCACCAGTTGGCTCTGTTTGTCTCATGCTATGCTAACACCATATTTTTATCACAGTGGTTTTCTGATACATTTTAATAAGGCAAGCATTGCCTTCCTCCCACTATTCTTTTTTTTTGGCTCTCCTTTTTCTTAACTATTCTTAAATGTGAATTCTTTCATATGAACCTTAAAATAATTTTATCCAGTTCCAGGAAAAAACCCACTACATCACTGATTGGCATTGCACAACATATATAATTTAGGATTTGGGAGGTTTGACAATTTTATGGTAAGGAGGTGCAGTATGTATAGTACATATTGTGTAATACTGCAAGAAGGGCCTGGGGCAGCACACCATAATGAAACGTGCATGTTTCTTCAGAGAAGTGTGTGCATATTCACACTTAGTGAGTTACATAAAGACTAGACATAGGGTTTCCCTGATGGCGCAGTGGTTAAGAATCTGCCTGCCAATGCAGGGGACACGGGTTTGAGCCCTGGTCTGGGAAGATCCCACATGCCGCGGAGCAACTAAGCCCTTGCACCACAACTACTGAGCCTGCACCCTAAAGCCCATGAGCCACAACTACTGAAGCCCACGTGCCACAACTACTGAGCCCGTGCGCCACAACTGCTGAAGCCCACGCACCTAGAGCCCGTGCTCTGCAACAAGAGAAGCCACTGCAGTGAGAAGCCCACGCACCGCACCAAAGAGTGCTCACCACAGCTAGAGATAGCCCACGCACAGCAACGAACACCCAACGCAGCCAAAAATAAATAAATAAAGTAATTTATTAAAAAAAAAAGACTACATATAGTCACATGTCAGTTCAGATCCGGTTTTGCCACTAGATGAGTTTGGGCTTGTAGAAATCCTTTGTCCATTTTATTAACAGGTTCTTTCTTTCTTTTAAAAGTCAATATAGAATATCTCTCTTTTCCTGTCATGTGTTTTGTCTTTTATTTTTTTTTAAACTCACTGAATTATACACTTTTATTTATTTTTTAATTTGGTTGCACCGAGTCTTAGTTGCGGCTCACAGGCTCCTCAGTTGCAGCATGTGAACTCTTAGTTGTGGCCTGCATGTGGGATCTAGTTCCCTGACCAGGGATCAAACTGGGGCCCCCTGCATTGGGAGCGCCGAGTCTTAGCCCCTGTGCCACCAGGGAAGTCCCATGTTTTTGGTGTTGAGCGGTGCTTTTTCTGATATTCACATGGCTGCTCTTGCTTTCTGCTTGTGTTTGCCAGGTATACCTTCATGTTTCTTCAATTTTTAACCTTTCTTTGTTACCTAGTTTTAGTATGTCTCTCACAAAATCTCCGTAGCTGGATTTATGCTTTTTTACACAATTGACAGTGAAATCTTTTGAGCACTTTTCCCCTCCAGTCTCCCCCACCCTCCGTAGCCCGTGAAATGGAAGCTTTGGAACACTTCTCATTCTCGTCCTTCTCCTGCTCCCTAACCCTTAACTTCTGGGCTTTGCTCCAACAGTAATTTTTTCTCTTTTTGAATTCCAGTCTATCATTATCTTTTCTTTAGAGTCACTCGCTTACGTTTCAGGAATCCTAACGTAACAATGTTACAAACTCCCAGTCACAGTCTCTTTGTCATTTTATGTTTAACTGTATATATTAAAAACTTGTGGCCTGTCCCCATTTACCCGCCCTTTTGCCTTCCCCCACCCACCTTGAGCCCTTGTAGTCATTCAGTAGTCATTTCTTAGAGAACTTCTTTGTTCTCCTCCAGTAAGGTGCATGCGTTAGATGTATGCTAATGATCAGAAACTTCAGTCGTGGTGGATACGTACTGGGTTGGCTGGATGTGGGACCCTTGGATCTCAGGCCTCTCTTGTCAGTACTCCGTGGGTGCTGCAAGCCACTGTCTTGCTTCCAGAGTTGTGGAACAGAAGCCCATCGGCAATCGGACCTTCTTTCAGTTGTAAGCAGCCTGTTCTTCATCTTTGGAAGCTGGCAAGAGTTTGTCTTCATTCTTAGAATGTGGGCACTTCGCCAGCAGGCGAATAGAGTTGGGGGAGCCCGTGGTCTGTGCTGTTCGTTGATTCATCCTACCTGAGACCTGCCGAGCCACTTCTTCATTTCAGGGACAGTTTCCTTCATATCTGGGTAATTCTGTCTCCACCTGACCCCTTTGCTCCTCCTGCATTTCTTACGGTTTGCATTGTCAGGTCTCCTGGACTTGTCCTCCAGGTCTCTCTGCTTTCCTCTCAAATCATCAAGCTTTAGCTCTGTGCCTTGACAGGAGCTCCTCTCTTTGGTATTTCAGACCATTGGTGTGACGTTCTTTATTTTACCTGTTGAGTAGTGCAACCTTCTTTATTTTATGTGTTTTCATGTTTTAGAAAGCCCACTCTGACAGCTGTTGGGAGAGGGTGCAGAGGCGTAAAGGGGAGGCAGGGACTGGTTGGGAGGCAGTTTCAGGTGAGAGGCGTGGTGTGAGCTGAGAGAAGAGGTGGAATTGAAGTGTGTTCTGCATGCAGAAGCTATGGAGCTTGGCGATGGTTTGGCCCTGGGAATTGAGAGAGTGGGAGGCGGCAAGGACATCTGTGAGGTGTGGGACTTAAGCAACTGAACAGGTAGAGACACTGTTCACTCACATGAGGAGCAGAGGAGGAGGTTATGTCTAGAGTGGATCTTGGGCTCCCCTTTTGGACCCCTTAGGTTTACAGTGCCCCATGGGACACCTAAGGAGAGGCAGTGACATCCACTTGTGGCCCAGGGTTTGCTTCCCCCTCAGCTCTGTGGGAGAAAGTACAGTGGACTTCATGGAAATGTTGCTTAGTGATGGCATTTGCCTGCAAATGACAATGGCTTGAACAAATCCCAGTTGATTTGTTTCGTATAATAGAGTTTGAAAGCTACTGGTCTTTGCTGTTGTCAGCTTAGCAGCTCTGTGGCGCCAGGGCCGACATCTCTTAAGTCTCTCGAACTTATTCAGGTGGCCACTGCTGGTTCAGCCACATGACATTTGAGGTGGGCAGAAAGGATGCAAGGGGGAGTAAAGAAGAGAGAGAAGGGACAGACTTCTGCTGATGTTCCAAGGGCCAGAATTGGGTAATATCAAGCATAGCATTGTTTCTTCTGTCTAACATGCATGGCATACCTGTTCTACAAATACTTTTGCTAAACTTTATCTGGGCCCTGGAGTAAGGTAAATGAGATTCACATCCCAGCCCTACCATTTCCTTGGCCACTTACTAACTGTTCCAAGCTGTTTGTCATGGTCTGCAAAATAAGAATGATAATGTAGTCTATACCAATTGTGAGAGGAAAACTAGCAGGAATATAAGATTAAAAGAGTTTGGGCTCTTGAGCTTTGGGCCTGGCCTTCAAATTTCGGTTCTTTCACCCACTTGCTGTGGGGCCTTGGGCAACTTCTAGTCCTGACTATGCATGTTTCCACATAGAGTGGCGATAATAATAGTGCCTAACTCAGAGGATGGATGTGAATATTAAATGAGTTAATATTTGCAAAGGGCTCAGAACGCTTCCTGGCACTTAGCCGTATGGAAGTGTTGTCTACTGTTCTTATTGTTTATATTGACGTTAAGCCCTGTCACAGTGCCTGGCACATAGTAAGTGCTTGATAAATATTACCTTATATCATTAAAATACTACTATTAGAGTCTGCTCAGCCATTCTGTGAGACAGTTTCCACAAGAGGATTATTCATGGTTTTATTTTTTACGTGATTGGGATGACATGGGAAGGGAGAGTGGAGTGGCTCATTGCCCTGTGGGTGGCCTGGCTTTGGAGGGAGAGGAACCCGGCCCTGAGGTCTGGGGTTCTCATCCGCATTCTCATACGGCGTCATTCTGTGTGCCCAGGCCCACTGCTGGAAGACTGGGACATAATCAGCCCCAAGGATGTCATTGGCTCCGACATGCTGCTGGCTGAGAAGCGGTCATCGCTGACGACAGCTGCCCTTCCCTTCACACAGTCCATCCTCTCTCAGGTGCTTTCAGGGAGCCGCGGGGCCCAGCTGTGATTGGAGGGCAGGGCATCCCTGGCACCCCCGATTCCGAGCATGCCGGTTGGTACCTGCCCCTGGCCTGCCCAGCTGAGTGGTGGCCTCCCTCCCTCCTTCCTTCACAGGTGGGCCGCACCTTGTCCAAGGTCCAGCAGGTGCTGAGCTGGTCATATGGGGAAGACGTCAAGCCCTTCAAGCCTCCCCTAAGCGATGCAGAGTTTCACACATACCTGAACCACGAGGGCCAGCTCTCACGCCCCGAGGAGTTGCGCCTGCGGATCTACCATGGTGGTGTTGAGCCCTCCCTGCGAAAGGTGAGCCTTCTTGGTCACTCATTGGATCCATCACAGCAGTCATGAATAGCTCAAGAGACACATGCGGTGGGCCACACTCTCGGCGGATGGCATGGAAGTATTCCAGCACAGCAGGCTTACCTTCAGGAGGGGCAGGCTTTTCCAAAGGAGGGCAGAGGCCCAGGGTGGCTGGGTGGTGATGGATCCACACGAGGGTGTGGCAGCTCATCTGTAGACCCTCAGCCTCATCCCTTTCATCCCTGGCCAGGTGGTGTGGAGGTACCTTCTGAACGTGTACCCAGACGGGCTGACAGGCCGTGAGCGGATGGACTACATGAAACGCAAGAGCCGCGAGTATGAGCAGCTCAAGAGCGAGTGGGCCCAGCGAGCGAGCCCTGAGGACCTGGAGTTCATCCGCAGCACGGTCCTCAAGGATGTGCTGCGTACCGACCGGGCCCACCCCTACTTCGCAGGGCCCGAGGACGGCCCACACCTGCGGGCTCTGCACGACCTGCTCACCACTTACGCCGTTACCCACCCACAGGTGTCCTACTGCCAGGGCATGAGCGACCTGGCCTCGCCCATCCTTGCCGTCATGGACCATGAGGGCCATGCCTTTGTCTGCTTTTGTGGCATCATGAAGCGCCTGGCTGCGAACTTCCACCCTGATGGCCGCGCCATGGCCACCAAGTTCGCTCACCTCAAGCTGCTGCTGCGACACGCCGACCCTGACTTCTACCAGTACTTGCAGGAAGCCGGTGCTGACGACCTCTTCTTCTGTTACCGCTGGCTGCTGCTCGAGCTCAAGCGCGAGTTCGCCTTTGATGACGCTCTCCGCATGCTGGAGGTCACCTGGAGCTCGCTGCCCCCCGACCCTCCCGAGCATGAGGTAGAGCTCGTGGGCCCCCCCAGCCTGGTGGCAGACACTGGCTTTGGGGGCCACAGGGGACGGCCCGTGCGGCAGAGGCACATGCTGAGGCCCGCCGGTGGAGGAGATGGTGCTTTTGAAGATGCTGTTGACCACTTGGCCACCACCAGCCAGGGGCCTGGTGGTGGAGGGCGTCTCCTGAGACAGGCCAGTCTGGATGACCTCCAGCAACTCAGGCATAACACAGGCCCCAGGAGGGACCTTCTGGTCCAGCTGCCCCACCCAGCTGCCCTCATCAGCTCCAAGTCTCTCTCTGAGCCCTTGCTGAACTCCTCAGACCCACTGCTTTCCTCCTCTTCCCACCCTGATTCCCCATCGTCTTCATCGCCGCCATCCACCCAGGACGCCTCTCCCACTGGTGACATGGCTGCAGGATCCCCCTTGATGCCAGAGGTGGGCTCCCCACAAGACCCTGGGAAGTCCCTGCCACCCCCACCCCCACTGGGCCTGCCCCCGCCCCAGGAGTTTGGCCGAGGGAACCCATTCATGCTTTTCCTGTGCCTCGCCATCCTGCTGGAGCACCGCGACCATATCATGCGCAACGGGCTGGATTACAACGAGCTGGCCATGCACTTTGACCGCCTCGTGCGAAAACACCACCTGGGGCGCGTCCTACGCCGGGCCAAGGCTCTCTTCGCTGATTACCTGCAGTCAGAGGTGTGGGACTCAGAGGAGGGGGCCGAGGCCACAGCCCCATCTTGATCAGACTCCCTCCAGCCCACTATCAGCCCCACCAGATATCCGTTCTTTGCCAAGAGGGCCTACACGTGAGACCCCACCTCCCTGCCTGCCAGCCCTAGACATGTGGGAGCATAGTGCCCTCTCTCCCCAGGTCTGAGAGTATGGGGCTCTGCTTCAGTACTGCCCCATGGCAACCACGGCCTCTTTTTTCTGTTTTTGTTGTTTTGTTTTTAACAATTGTACTTTGCACACATGAAGGTCACTGTGGTCTGTGTATTTCTCTGCCTTCTCCCTGGTTTTTGTTGTAGATGGAGTCCCCAGGACCGCTTTACCTGCTGGAGCTGAAATACTTCCCATTTCAGGTGAAGGGCGGCTCCTGCTTCCCCAGTGGCAGGAGAATGGATGCTGAGAAATCAGTTCTAGAAGGTGAGCCCAGGTCGAGGACTGCTTGAGGAGGCCTGAGGCTGTTTTGTCGTACATCTGTCTGCCTGTAAGGGTCTGGATGATGTCTGTGAATGTATGTTTTTAGGACAGGCCCTTTGAATGAGGGATGGGAGAGAGAGTTCCTGATTCAGAAAGGGCAAGATTCATTACAAAGACTGGGAAGTATGGGCTACTTAGAAACATTGGGCCAGCTACCTCTAGCATTCCACACGTCACCATTTCTAGGATCCAGCCCCTTCTCTGTGAGTCTTATGCACTAATGCTAGTGGTCCTGGACAGGGGTCTAAGGTTCCTATTCTCGTCACTTGCTCTGGGGACAGCTTAAGGGACTATGGCCTTGCCATGCCTCAGGCTGTCAGCACTAAACTGGGTTTCCAGCTCATGGATACCTGTCTTAACCATTTCAACAATAGAAACCATTTATTTGCCTTCTCCATCCCACTACTGTGGACAAACAAATCAAGCACTGATAAAGCTCAGGCCATAAAAGGAGTCACCTGCCTGTGTGGAGGATAATGATCCAAAAGAAGTTCATTTTCGCCACCTACTTTCTCAGAAGGCAGATTCTCTCACAGGCCGAGTTGTCCCTCCACAGAAGACGTGGCAGATGATGGATGAAGTAACTTGGGGTCCTTCAGGTCGTGGCCTCACTGTGCCAGGTTCTGGCCAGAAGTTGCTGCTCTAGGCAATACTGACAGGTGAGGGGCACGAGGGCAGCTATCCTCTCATCTGTCTCTCCCAAAACAATGTCATATAAAGCTGGAGTTAACTCTTAAAAGGCTCCCATCACCCCCCAGTATTGGACAGGAGGCTGACCACTCCTCAGATGAGGGCTCAGTCACCGGAGGCAGGACAAGACCATTCTGTGCCTAGGGTCTCCAAGACTGTGGGTCTAACAAGTGCGGATAAGGGGCTCAGGCACGCTGGCCCCAGGGGCCATCCAAGATATGGGAGAATCTGGCCCTCTGAGGACCTGAAATGTCCCCTTTGTCAGTAACCAGCTGACACCCTCTGGGTGTATTCTGTGATTTATGAGCTTAGATATTTGAGAAGTCAGACAACTCAATTCTGTGTATGGCAGCTTGGGACCTCTGAAGGCCAGAGGAGTCCTTTCTGTGAACAGGAGGCTCAGATAACCTGAAGGACAGAAATCTCTATTAGTTTCCGAAGTTACTTGGGACTTCTGGTTCCCGCTAAGATGGCAGACAGCACAAGCCACTGATTCCCTTGCCCAAAAACTACTCTGGAGAAACTACAGAGGGAAACATGAGTTCCAGAAACTAGCACAGCTATGAAGACCTATGAGGAGATGGAAGGTTATCTTTAACTGACCTGTGTTTTGAGTGGTAGATGGCTGGAGGCAACAAATACAGGACAGGTTAGAGATTTAAGTTCTGGCTGGTGCCTCTCCCCCATGTTGCCTTGCCTGCCCCCTCATTGCAGAAATCATCCAAACCACTGGTACAGGTGTCTGGTGGGGGGGCTAGTATCAGGGTATCAAGAACCCTGCTGAGGGGAGGAAATGAGCAGCCAGAGGAGTGATTACTCCCCCACTGTCCCCCTCCAGACACCAGGGCTAGTGGTAACACCTGGGAGATGACCCCCCCTCTTAGGGTTTAAGGATGAAACCTACCAGCAGAATTGTTGGGTGGTGTGATCGTAGATGGGAGTGAGAGCTCTACTTGTGTGGTGCCTGGGACTCTCCACCCTTTGGCTCATCTCCCCTCACACCCCTTTACCCCTTGGACTCCAGGTGATTAACCAGAGTCAAGTCTGGCCTTCAGCCTTCCCTCAGTACAGTTACCAGCCAGAACAGCTGCTCACATCAGGGGAATATGAGCTCACTGTCAAAAGAACAAGACACCCGGGCAGTATAATGACCTCCAGTGAAAAATAAACTGGATGTATTAGTTATCTATTGCTGTATAACAAATCACCCCCAAACTTAGCTTAAAACAACAAATATTTATTTTCTCAGTTTCTGAGGGTCAGGAGTCTGGGAGCAGCTTAGCCATGAGGTTTTGGCTCAGGGTCTCTTCTGAGGTTTCAGTCAAGTTGTCAGCCAGGACTGCAGTCAGCTGAAGGCATGACTTGGCTGAACGACCCAACACTAACGTGGCCCACTCACAGAGCTGTTGGTAGGAGGCTTCAGTTTTTCACCACGTGAGCCTCTCCATGGGGCTCCAAACAACACGTGGTCCCAGCAGGCAGGCAAGAGATCATAACCAAGACAGAACTGCAATGTCTATTATAACTTAACCTCAGAAATGGCATACCGTCACTTTTGTTGTATTTTCTTGGTCACATAGGCCTATGTGTTTTACTAGGCCCTAGTAAAACATGGAGGGGAACCACGCAGGATGTGAACATCAGGAGGCAGGGCTCATTGGGGGCTATATCAGACTGGCTACCACACTGGGTGACATACAATATCTGAAGCAGAAATACTGGGACATACAGATGAAGACTTTTAAATAAGTACAATAAGGGAGAAAATATAAAACAGGAACAAGAAATAGAAAAAGGACTCAAAACAAAATAAGGTATGAGTATGATGGTAGAAAAAAAAGAAAGATACTGTAAATGGAGAAGATGAAATGAGATGTCAAGTTTTAATATAATAGTAAGTACAAAAAACATTTAGAACACCACCCTCAATGGATTTTGTTTTTTTAAAAAAAGGTCCAACTGTACACACACACACACACACACACACACAGGGATGTTGAAAATGAAAGGATGAAGAAAATATATAGCAGACTAATAAAAGCCCAAAGAAAGCTGGGAGAGACATCCTAATAACTAACAAAATGAAATTTCAGATCGCGAAAAACAAAGAAGGACATATACTCATTAACAAAGAATATATGCCTACCATAAACACGTACACTCCTAAGGAGACCTGAACAATACATTTTTAAGCTTGATATATAATTTCATATATATGACACACGTTCCTATATAACTCTCCACTTAACAAATGGAGAAGACTCCTTTTATGCTTACACTTAATTACAAAAAACAGACCCTGTTAGGGCACAAAGAAAGCCTCAGTGAATTCAAAAGTATCAATATCAACCATGTTCTCTGGCCACAATGCAATAAAATTAGCAATAATGAAAAGCAATTTAAAAAAAGGGCCCAGGAGTTCCCTGGTGGCCTACTAGTTAGGATTCTGGGCTTTCACTACCATAGTCTGGGATCAATCCTTGGTTGGGGAACTGATATCCCACACAGCATGGCCAAGAAAAAAAAAAAAAAGGTCCCCAGTTTTGGAAACTAGCATTACTAAATAACCCCTGGGTAAAGGAAGAAATAAAGGAACTTTAGAAATACTTAGAACTAAACAGTAAAAACACTACATGCAAAATTTCTAGGACACAGAAAAATCAGTTCTTAAAAGAAAATACATAGCTTTAAGTACATTTATCAGGAGAGAAGAAAGGTTGAAAAGTAAATGACCTAAGCATTCAAATCAAGAAGTTGGGAAAACAGCAGAGGAACAAACCCATGACTCCATGAGTCATGAAGGAAATATCGTTAAGGAAGGAAATAAGTGCCAAAGAGAATTTTTAAAGTAATGATAAAGAATAGCAAAATGAAAAGCTGGTTCTTTTAAAATATTAATGATAGGCCTCTGCCAAGACTGCTTTAAAAGAATGCAAAATACAACACAGAAAAAGGGAAATTATAGACACAAAAAGGCTCAATATTGGAAGCTAATACATTCGAAAACCTTGATGAAAGGCTTAAGTTTCTGGAAAAATTAAAATGTGCTCAGACTGATGCAAAAAGAAATTGAGAAATATAACAAGTTTTAAGAAAATTTGAAATGATAGTTAAAGACACTCCATCTCGGGCTTCCCTGGTGGCGCAGTGGTTGAGAGTCCGCCTGCCGATGCAGGGGACACGGGTTCGTGCCCCAGTCCGGGAAGATCCCACATGCCGTGGAGCGGCTGGGCCCGTGAGCCACGGCCGCTGGGCCTGCGCATCCGGAGCCTGTGCTCCACAACAGTGAGAGGCCCGTGTACCGCTAAAAAAAAAAAAAAAAAAAAGACACTCCATCTCATTGTAACAAAAAGCTTCAGGCCCAGACCCAGATGGTTTTGCAGATGTAGTTCATCAAACTTCCAAGGAACTGTTAATTCCCAAATATACAAATCGTTCCAGAAACTAGGAAAAAAGCAAAAGCTGCCCAACTCATTTTTTGAGGCTAGTATAGTCTTGATTCTAAAACCAGATAAGGAACATACAAGACAATAAAGTTATAGACCCATTTCACTTATGAATATAGATGCAAAAATTCTAATAAAATATTAGCTACCCGAGTTCAACAGTGTTAGTTTAAAAAAAATCATAAGTAGGGCTTATCCCAGGAATTCAAACATAATCCAAATTAGAAAATTAATGAGTGAACTACCACATTAATAAGGAGGAGAAGTCATATGATAGTCACAAAGCAGAAAAAAAATTTGATAAAATTCAGCACTTGTTTATGATATTAAAAAAATAACTGAGCAAACAAAATAAGAGTAGAAGAGAACATCTTTGACTTGATAAAGGTTATGTGGCAAAAAGAGCAAAAATGCCCAATAGTAAAAAACAAAAACAAATTTTTTTAAAAGAAAGAAAACAACAAACAAAATGCCTAACAGAGAAAATTTAAACACATTCTCCCTCTAAGATCAGGAATAAGGCAAGGATGTTCCCTCTCAATATTGCTACTTAACATACAGCTGGCCAGTGCTGTAAGGAAAGAAAAAGAAATGAGATGTAAGTTTTGGAAGGAATTGATAAAACCCATTTGTAAATGATATGACTGACTACCTTAAGGAACTAACAATGACCAGAAAAACTGTTAGGACCAATAAGACAGTTCGGCAAGGTTTCCAGATCAACGTATAAAAACCATTTCTCTACAATAAGAAAATAAAGTATCTAGGAAAGAATTTAACCAATACAAAAGACTTCTATAAGAAAAAAATTGGGGGCTTCCCTGGTGGCGCAGTGGTTAAGAATCCACCTGCCAACACGGGACACAGGTTCGAGCCCTGCTCCGGGAAGATCCCACAGGCCGCGGAGCAACTAAGCCCGTGCACCACAACTACTGAGCCTGCGCTCTAGAGCCCGTGAGCCACAACTACTGAAGCCCGCGTGCCACAACTACGGAAGCCTGCACGCCTAGGGCCTGTGCTCCGCAACAAGAGAAGCCACCGCTGTGAGAAGCCCTCGCACCGCAACGAAGAGTATCCCCCACTCGCCGCAACTAGAGAAAGCCCGCACGCAGCAACGAAGACCCAACGCAGCCAAAAAATAATAAAATCTATTAAAAAAATTTTTTTAACTCTAATAACAAATACTGTAGGTGATCTGAATAAAAGGAGAGACATCTCATGCTCTTTGCTGGGAAGATTTCGTGATGTATTAGCTATGTATTGGCAACAAATTACTCCCAGACTTAAAACAATAATCATTATCTCAGTTTCAGAGGGTCAGAATTCTGGGAGTGGCTTAGCTGGGTGGTTCTGAACCTGAGTCTCTCATGAGGTTGCAGTCAGGATGCGGAAGGGGGCTGCAGTCATCTGAAGCCTTGACTCCACTTCCAAGAAGGCCCACTCACATAGCTGTTAGCAGGAGGCTTCAGTTCCTCCCTAGGGCTGCTGCATGAAGTACCAGGTACCGTCCCATAGAGAAAGCAGTCTGTGTGAAAGCAGGAAACTGAAGTGCCTTTTCTTTTTTTTTTTACGGTACGCAGGCCTCTCACGATTGCGGCCTCTCCCATTGTGGAGCACAGGCTCCGGATGCGCAGGCTCAGCGGCCATGGCTCACAGGCCCAGCCACTCCGGGCATGTGGGATCCTCCTGGACTGGGGCACGAACCCGTGTCCCCTGCATTGGCAGGCGGACTCTCAACCACTGCGCCACCAGGGAAGCCCCGAAGTGCCTTTTATGACCTAGTTTTGGAAGTGATGTGCTCATTCTGTGCATTACAAGTGAGTCAAAAGTCCAGCCTACCCTCAAGGGAAAGGGAACTAGGCTCCAACTCTTGAAGGGGGCATTATCAAAGAGTTTGTGAACATATTTTAAAACCTCCACAGGTAATATTATTAAGATATTATTTTGCCCCAAATCTATTAATTCAATGCAATCCCAACAAAACTCCCATTAATGTTTTTTTTTGTTTGTTCTTTTGTTTGTTTTTTGTTTTGGCCACACTGCACAGCTTGTGGGATCTTAGTTCCCCGACCAGGGATCGAACCTGGGCCCCAGGAATGAAAGCACAGAGTATTAACCACTGGACCACCAGGGAATTCCCACAGATGGAATAAAAATATAATGCTGGTTGAAAAAAAGAGTAAAAAAAACCAAAAACAAACGACACTACCATTTAAATTAAAAGCATACCAAGGGACTTCCGTGGTGGTCCAATGGGTAAGACTCTGTGCTCCCAATGCAGGGGGCCTGGGTTCGATCCCTGGTCAGGGAACTAGATCCTGCATGCATGCTGCAACTAAAGAGTTCGCATGCCCCAACCAAGAAGTCTGCATGCTGCAACTAAGATCCTGTATGCCACAACTAAGACCCAGCGCAGCCTAAATAAATACATTTTTAAAAAAGCATACACAAAAATGCACATTTTATATGAAATCACACCAAGAGATAACATTAAACCCAATAAAATAGTTAACGGTGGGAGGAAGAGAATGATAGTTGGGTGCAGGAATAAAAGAATAAATAAAATGAGAGGCTTTGCATAGAACAACCATGACGATGTGTCATGAACTGTGAAATATGATCAGAGCTCAGACACTTTGAGAGGTAAATAAGTACCTCTAATTTTTGCATGGGGGCTCAGATTATCAGAGGGCTAAGACTAGCACATGTGTGGACAATGTGAAATCTCTTCACGTCCATCCTGGGCATAGAAGTCTGGATATGGCAAAAGCCAGACAAGTCCATTTTGTGGATGCATACCATACCGTACTCCAAAAGTTAAATCTAGTCTGTGTTTGGGGTGCTCACCCTTAGCAGGCTGGACAAGTCCATTCTATGGATGACATATTTAGAGTCTCTGAGGGAAAACTAACCCATTCTTCCTTGATGGGGAGTTCAGAAATGAAAAGTCTGTCAAATCCATTCATTGTAAAAGTAGCTCAGACACTCAGAAGGCTGAACAAGAACAAACTGTGGGGAGTGGGCTCAGACACTCTTTGCTTTGGGTAAGTCCATTATGTTTTGTGAAAGTCCTTTCTGTGGATCAAGGGTTCAGCAACTCTGAGTGACAGCAAATAATCGTTCTGTTGGATTGGGATTTACTCCTTCTGAAGATTGAAGCATCCTCTTCTGTAGAAGGCACCTCAGGTGGTCCAATGGTAGGGAATTCGAGAAACTGGCTTCAGGAGGCTGTCAGATAAGGATGAGGGCTGAAGCTATAAATGAGAAGGAACGATGCCAGGGAAAAGGGTCCCATAACAAGTGGCTAGATGTTGGGCACAGAGAAGGAAACGTAGGGGTCAAGGTCAGGGACTAAGAAACAAAGGGTCTGATGTTAAGGACTGTGAAGGGCGATGACGTCAGGGACAGTGGGGAGATAAAACATCGAGGCCTCGAGAGGTATGAGGTTAGAGGACTAGAAGGTGAAAGAAGTTATCAGAGGACGGTAATTATGTCCTCAGGAACCTAGAGGAAGACGTCAAAACCAATGGGGGAGACGACGTCAAAGATGGTGAGGGTGATGTCCGGGACGGAAATGGGTGTGACAGGAAAAAGGCTCGTGCGTGTAAGGGATGAAGACGGCTGGGGCCAGTGGAGAGATGCTGATGCCAGGCGGAACCAACTACACAAGCCTCGCCTCCATTTCCGGAAGCGTACTGAGCGCATCGATCCCTTTGCATTGCCGTCCCTTCCTCCCACCCCGCCCCCTCACTGGCGTCAGCCAATGAGCGCGCACGCCGGCACGCGTGACGGAAGACCCGTGACGTACCGCTACGTACGCTTTATCAGGAGTCTTCCCGCGCGGCGCCCTTCCCAGTCTCTCGGCTTCTTGGCGGTAGCTGTCTCGTCGGCCTTTTACTTAATTTCCAGGTAAGCAGCATGTTTTGCGGAGCGACCGCTTCTCGCCCCACTGACGTGTGCCACGCCGGGCAAGAGCGAGGTGCGCGAGTGGGGAGAGTACCGGTTTTTGACACGTAGGCTTGGGCTTCTCCGGGGCGAGTGGGTCCCGTGCTCGGAGGTGACAGTTTGTTTGGTGCGAGGTTGGCGCGCTATATTTAATTGCGAGGAATGCCGGGAGGGCTGGCGGCGTGGCTGGTGGCAGTGACCGCGCGACAGCGGAGGCCTGGGTGGGGGTGGGGGGGTTTTCTTACGTTACCGCCGCCATCTTGTTTTGCGGGTGCGGAGGGAGCGCAAGGGTGTTCTGGGCATGCGCGGCCGCACAAAATGACGGGCGCGGTGGCGGGGGATGTTGTGGGCATGCGCGAAGGCGGCCCCCAAATGGCTGCCTCGCTGAGTTCGCCCCGTAGATTCCCGCCGGTTTGGCCTTTCTGTGTTTCTCCATAGTTACCCCTTATTTTGTTCCTTTTGTGTCTTCTGTGTTCTCTGCTCTCTTCTCTTTATCTTTTCTCATTTCTCCAATCTCTTTCTCCCAACTACACTGCTTCTTCTATTCTTTTCCATATTCTCGCCACAGGACTTGAATTTACCGCCATGTCCTCTGAAGAAGGGAAGCTCTTCGTGGGAGGGCTCAACTTCAACACTGATGAGCAGGCTCTGGAAGACCACTTCAGCAGCTTCGGACCTATTTCTGAGGGTGAGACATGGGCCAGACACGTGATGGGGGGTGTGGAAGGAAGTTTGGGGCCCATACATTTCAGGAAACAGGAGAAAAGGGTCAGGACCCCAGGCCTTTACATTACTCCTTTCCTGCTTTTGTTCCTAGGTCTAAGACAGAACTCGATAACTTTCCGTTGAGGATTGGTGGGAGGAGGGTCCAACACCCTTTGCCACTTGTCCTCTTACCTCTCTCCCCTCTCCCTTTTCCAGTGGTTGTTGTCAAGGACCGGGACACTCAGCGATCCCGGGGTTTTGGCTTCATCACCTTCACCAATCCAGAGCATGCCTCAGATGCCATGAGAGCCATGAATGGAGAGGTGAGGCCGCCTACCTGCATAGGGGCCCTGCTCCTATCTGTCACTTCGACCATTCTTTCTGTTTTTCCCTCTGTGTCTGCTAGGGGCAGCGCGGCCACCAAGCTCCGCAGTGCCCACTCACAGGAGCGTGACTGCCTTCTGTTCTAGGGGGTGGAGGGCAGCGGCAGACAGAGCCGGGCTGCCTGGGAGGCGACGACTGGTCCTGCATGAGGCCGAGAAGCCACCTGTGGATGGTTGACCTGCTCTGGGCTTAGGTAGTAGAGTCTGCAGACCTGCGGGCCTGGCCCGGAGAGGACCTCGTGAGTCTTCTGGGATGGACTCTGAAGCCTCAAACCAAGAGAGGTGTCTATCTAGCCCTAATAGTCGGGCAGCTTAGAGGAGTGGGGAGGAGAACTCAACCTGAGTTCAGTCAAGATGTAAGTAGTAGCAGGGGGAACACGGTGGATTCAGGTCATTTTGTGGGATTCTGTAGCTCCTGATAAAGCCATTCTGGTCAAAGGAGCTTGTTCTGGAATGTGGTACCCAGAACCTGGTGCCCAGCAGGAATTTCTGGGCTCTTTTGCCCACCTGCCCAGCCCGCTCTTACCTCATCCCTGCTCTGTTTGACCACCAACCCATCCATCCTCCTTGTGTCTCCCCACACCTAGTCTCTGGACGGTCGTCAGATCCGTGTGGACCACGCGGGCAAGTCGGCCCGGGGAACAAGAGGGGGTGCCTTCGGGGCCTATGGGCGTGGTCGCAGCTACTCTAGAGGTAAGTGCAGTGGTAAGTTTGATAATGGGATATGGAGGAGAGTTGCCTGTTAGCCTGTGTCTGGACAATTACCATTTGAATATTTTTTATCTGCTGTAGGTGGTGGGGACCAGGGCTATGGAAGTGGCAGGTATGATAGCCGACCTGGAGGATATGGATATGGATATGGAAGGTCCAGAGACTATGGCGGCAGGTGGGTAGCCAAGGGGTTGGGGTACTCTGGTGGTGCTCTTCCCTCTCCCCAAGATCTCAGCTCGGCTGCCTGAGTATTCATACATTTCTTACTGTGGTGCTATACTATTGTTTGTTTTTACACATTATAATGAAACTACAAAATAAGTGTGAAACAATAATTTGTGTTAAATATAACAATAAGATATTAGGTCATATAATTGCAGTGTGCAGTAGATAGTGACACATACACGTTTATTGTACTGTCTTGGTTAATTGTGTGTATTCTATTAATGTTTAATATGGTTTAAAATGCTGTACGTAAGTTATACATAATGTGATTATTTGATGTTTACTTGGTGTTCATGTTTAACATCTCATTTTACACGTTAAAGTTCATATTATAGTACATAAAAATGTGACAGGATTTGTAAGTATACATGGTTTTTAGTATCATCAGAAGGTATATATAAGATGTTCCTGTGATACTATGTGTTTTTTCCCAGAAGCCAGGGTGGTTATGACCGCTACTCAGGAGGAAATTACAGGGATAATTATGACAACTGAGACGAGGCATGCACACCTAATGTAGGTGAGGCTTCTGTGTTGCCACCGAGCAGACTTCTATGTACCAGTCCTGTCCCTCTCACTTTTCTCCTGCCTATGCATACCTCAACAAGCCCACCTGACACCATTCCTAGGCCTCCCTTGCTCTCAGGTGCCTGTTAAAGGCTAGTCTGCTTTGGCGGGGGGTTGGGGGGGTTGGGGTGTCAAACCTGTCTTGTCTATAATCATCTACTCCTATTGAGCATGGAAGAGGTGGAGGGGTGTCCCTGTTGTCTAGCCTTTCAGCATCCTCATCAGCCCTGGGAAGTGAGCATGTTGGCCTATTCCCAACATCACAATTCTCCCCCTTCTTACTGTTCTCAGATACACAAGGAATAAAACTTCTTCTGATCCAGGACCATCCCTGCAAATGGCTGTATTTATAAAGATTTTTGGAGCTGCACTGAAACATCTGTTTTAGTTACGTCAACTTCTTTTTTTGAGTAGAGCTCCCAAGGTAGCTTGTTAAAGACCTTTCAGAAAGTTCCGTGTGTTTTCTTGTTAAATTTTTCTCCCATTTAAAGACAAATTCTGAGACATTTGTGGAGTCTGGATATTTTTTCCTTTTTTTTTTTTTTTTAACCAGTTTTTTAGTTCAGGCTCTCAGGAATGTTGGTTCTGGCAAAAAATGTTCGGCCAGACTGATTTTTTTTTAAATAATGTGCATTTAGGAACATTTTGAACACAATGTTTAATTACGATTAGGAAGCAATCTCTGACTGTAACTATAAGAAATGAAGAACATGATTACTTAGAGGTGTTTTTTACTCCAGATCTCTGCCTTGATTATATAGAAGTTTCTTAAAAATATTTGTGTCATTTTTTTTTTAATACTGGAAGAAAAAAATATTCTGTTGTGTTTCATGTAGTGTTTAGGATGTCTTTCAACGAGTTGATTAAAAAGATGAAAACAAATCGATACTGATAGTGCTTTTTCCTTACTCAAATTAAGGTATAGAGGCTTATTACAAATTAAAAATAGAAGAAGTTCAAGAGGGAGACTGAGAAAAGGATTTAGTTAGGGGGTGGGCAGGGACTGCCGAAGGGGTAGAGACCTTGAGTTCAAAGTTTGGCTGAGTTTGGGATTGGTTTTGGTATACATAAGGCTTGTGGGAAGGGTGGGGAGTCCAGGTGAAATCCCCTCATGGCTGGAATTGGGTTTCCTGAGATGGTCTCTTGGTCCCGTTGTGATCATCTCGGTGTCACCTTTGGAATGACTGCTTGGGTTTGAATCTCCCTGTCTTTGAGCATCAGGTAGGTGCCCTTCTCACAAGATTGTTCTGAGAATGTAGGCTAAATCCTGCTGTAAACAGTGGTGCCAGCTCCTCCTCCTGAAATACTGGGGGTGGGGGCAGGTATAGTAAAATCACTTGGGTAGGGGACACAGGAGAATCCTGGTTTGAAAACAGGGTTCTAGGAGCACCGCCTCTGGGTTCTGATTCCAGGATTCAAATCCAGGCTCTGCTGCTTTCCACTTATTTGACCTTCAGTGGGTCATTTAACATGTCTTTCAGCCTCATGGACAATTTACATTTTCTGTTGGGGGGGGGTCAAGTGCATTTAATAAGCATGTTTATAGCTGTTAAAAACAGTTGGCAAAGGCATCAACCACAGGCGTTCAGTCTTCCATGGTGGTGTGAGGGTCTTCAGTGGTAAAGTGGTAGTTCCTCAGTTTTAACTCCCTTTAGTCATGGTTCTGGTGCCTGCATTGGAGTCTCATGGGCTCTGTCCCTCTTTAGAGTTTCTGATCAGTTATGTCCATTGCTTCTAATTGGCAGATACTGAGCCAAGTACCACCAGATTGTAAGTTTCAGGACATCCTAAACTGCCTTATTCACTCATTCATGGGGCAGGTGTTAATGGACTGATAGTGTACTCCCCAATGTGATGGTATTAGGAGATGAGGCCTTTGTGGGGGGTGATTAGGGTTAGATGAGGTCATGAAGGCTCCACTGTCACGATGGGATTAGTGCCCTTATAATAGTCACTAAGAAAGCTTGCTTCAATCTCCTGCTCTCCGCCATGTGAGGATGCAACAAGAAGTTGGCAGTCTGCAAACTAGAAAGCTCTCCCCCAGGAGAGCTTGGACATGCTGGCACCCTGACCTAGGACTCCAGCCTCGAGAAGTACGGGAAATTTCTGTTTATAAACCACCCAGTGTATGGTGCTGTTAAATGGCAACCAGAGCTGACAGGTTACGTGGGTCCCTGTACTGTGAGAGTTCCAGTATTGATGGCCTGTCTCCTGTGCCTCCCAGCTAGTTGAGACAGGCCCCAGGACCATTCCTCCCATCCAGTCATGAATTTGTTTTGCCAGGTGGATGGAGACTTGGGAACTTCAGAGACCTGCCTGGACTGCTGATCCAGGCCCAGGTAAAGGGACATTGTGGCTACTCCTTACTGGTTGAGTACTCAGTCTAAGGCATTCTGTGCTGGGCCTCCAGGGAGTTAAGGCTGTGGGATCTGGCAGGACCACTGTTAACTGTCTAGGGCGGGGGGCACCTCTGCATCCTACCTCTCGGGAAGTAAAATGTCCGTCTCACAATGTGGCCTGAGACAGGATCCCATAATCACAAAGTTCCTGCAACAAAATGACCCCCCAAGTGACATCAACAAAAACCATAAACGTCCTTTCAGAAGGTGCTGTTTAGTAATCCAGCCTTCGGATGCCCAGTCTCTTGTTTACTTGCTCTAAGGAAGGGGCCTAGAAGACACAGTTTTCTTTGGCACATACTCAGCAATACAATTTCTGGACTTGAGATTGAAAACCCTTATTAAAAGCTTCTTAGTCCTCTTCACTTTGACCAGAATCTAACTAGTGTGCATGTTTCCCGAGAACCCACTGAGACCACAAGCACATTCAAAGGTGCTTTGAGAACCTGTGTCCCAAAGCCTGTGAAGACCAGATTCCTGGCCTACAGGTATTTGTATTTTCACTCCCTGGATCTTGCCTACACCCCACCAAACTTGATACAAACATCTCACAGACCCTGCTTCCTAGCTTAGTTTTTTTATCTGCCTCAGGTTCAACGTGCAAAATGGGAATAATAGTGCCACCTCACAGAGCGGTACTGGAGGTGACGTTTAGAACAAGGTAGGTCTGTGATGCTACCCCCAAACCTTGCCCTACATTCTGGTTTGGGGGATGCAAACTTTCAAAAAGCTTTTTAAAATAAGTTGCTGTAAATACTTAGGTATGTAAGAAAGCGTATCGGATAACAGTGGGCAGTGTTTCTTCCACTCCTGCTTTTGGAGACAAAGCATGCCACAGTTCCTGCCTAGCTGCATTCCTTTTCCACCTCTCACCCCTCTCCAGGCTAGCATGATCCCTTATAATTCGAAGTGCACAGAGATCTGCAAAACTAAAAGTCATTTTATTTCAAATTCAGTGACAAGACCTGAAGCTTTTCATAATCTTTATTTTTCCCACTTAGTGTGAATATGTATGCAATATACTGCAGAAGTATTAGTGTTAGGTTATGGAGAACTGCCCTGGAGTCTGTGGGACATGGGTTCTAACATAACCAGTGAAGGCACAAAGAAACCTAAGGCTTCTAAATTGTTGAAAACAATCTGTGGCATTGTTCTGCGTAAACATTTCTAATATGCTGTTCTAAATTCAGTTTTAAGCTTCCTTCAAGTAAAATTCAGAAAGTTTTCTTTACTCTGTCTACTTAATAGTCATTCAAGCACAGTACTTGTGGTCTCCATTTTAAACTTTGACTGCAATCCTTAGTAAGAAGTACATTTTTTTAAATTGGGATACAATCTACCCATTTGTCTATTTAAGTGGAAGAAAGGTTTAATGAATTAAATGTGCAAAATGCCCTGATGTTTTCTAGTTATCTTTTTGATAACAAAAACAGTTGGCTCCAAACCACTGAAATGCTTATGGAGCCTGCAGTTTAGAAAATGCAGTGTGTTTATAATTGTTGAACCTGGGTGATAGGTACATGGAAGTATATTAAATCACTACTCTTGTAAGTTTGAGACTTTCCATAATAAAAAGTTCAAAAGAAAACTGTTAGGGGTGTGGTTTGTTAGACCTTTGCGTTGGCATGGGAAGTGGATGGCTGTCAGCTATTTTTGGCTGGCTTGCCCCTGTTCCCCAAAGCCTTCTCCATTGTTAACAGGCATCTCTATTCCAAGGGCCTCAAGAAACCCTGCAATGCTAGCTTGTATTTCTTGACATCTGACAATACTTTCCAGATGCTGGTCCTAGGGAATTCCCTGGTGGTCCAGTGGTTGGGACTCTGCACTTCCACTTCAGAGGTCACGGGTTCGATCCCTGGTCAGGGAACTAAGATCCTGTATGCCATGCTGCGTGGCCAAAAAAACAAAACCAGATACAGGTCCTAGAACCCCTTCCTGCCTCTCCCCCCCAATCACAGCCCTCAGGACCCCTCTGGCTTCTCCAGGCAGTTGGACCATTCTTTGCCCAGCACCAGAGGTCCTGCCTTCCTTCCTTCAAAACCCAGGACCTCTTAGAAACCTTTCTCCTTAAGGGTAAAATGGGGATCATACCCACTGAATGAGTCAAGACATGGGAAACACCTAGAACAGTGTCTGGTAGTTACGTGTAGTCAATAAATGTTACCAAGCATTTGTTATGTGTGCCAGATGATAATAGTAGGAACACAGCAACATAATGACAAATTTCTTTGCTTAGGAATCCCATATTGGGGTCTACGGATGATAAAGTAATAAATTGGTATGTGACGTAATGTTAAAAAGTGACAAGCATTAAGGAGAATAAAGCAGAGGGAATGAAGAGTGTTGGGGTCTTACACAAGATGGTTTAGGGAAGGCGACTCGGAGGAGGTGACCTTACAACAGAGACTTGAAATTAGAGGGAGAATGGTGGGGGAATGGGTCCGCCACGGTGCTCTGGCTGCCTAGCATGTCTCCTCATAGGCCACGTAGGCAAGCTGATCTAAGTATTGGGAGAACGCCCTGTGATCCTCGGAACACAGAGCACGAGAGGCTACGTGGCCATTTCTCATTAACACCCTCTCTACCAAGGAGACTGCCATGAGACGGTTTCTCATCTCCCGAGGTTCTGGTGAGGTATGAGGCTTTCTGTTCCTTCCCTCCCCCAATTTAAGGTTATAGAACTGCTTAGCATGTACTAGCTTCTTGGCAACACAGTATCCTACCACCCGTGCTGCAGTCATCTGGCCCCTTATTGTTTCTGCGTTACCCTGCATGAGGGACATGAGCTGGCATCTGTGGCTCTTCTTGTTTCTGCTGTCTATGTAAGTAGCAAACATCTGAATCGAACCAGGGTATGTTTCTTTACCAGCCAAATATCTCAGCCTTGCCTTTCCTTGACATCTGGAAGAGGAGAATTAGAGGCAGAAGAAAAAGCAAGTAAGTGCAAAGGCCCTGAGTTGGGAGCTTGCTTGGTGTGTGTGAGGAACAGCAAAAAGGTCAGTGCAGCCAGAGCAGAGTGAGTGAGGGGACTAGTGGCAGGAGGTGAGGTCGGAGAGGTGACGGGGCCTGGTTCTGTAGGGCCTCTCTGGCCACGGGGAGGACTTTGGCTTTTTCTCTGAGAGAGATGGAGCAGGGGTCTGAGCAGAGGAGGGCCATGGGCTGACTTGGGTTGTAACAGGACCCTCTGGCAACTGTGAGGACAGACTTGGGGAGGGGGGCAAGGGCGGAAGCAGTGAGGAGGCCACCACAGTAGTCCAGGCCAGCAGTGGTGGTGGCGGCAGTGGATGTGGAGAGGAGAGGTTGGATTCTGGATACGTTCTGAAGGTAGAACCGACAGGATTTGCTGACAGATCAAAAGCAAAGGGGGTGGGATGAGAGAGAGAAATTGTTATGAATCCACACTGGAGAACCTCACACAAAGTAACTTGGGAATTGGTGTTAAATAGTGTAGTGGTTAAGAGCAAGGATTCTGGAACCAGGTGGCCTGGGTGTAAACCCAACTCCATTGTTTACTGGCTGTGCAGCATTGGGCAGGTTACTTCATCTTTTTGTCTTCATTTCCTGATTTGTGACATGGGATAATAATAGTACCAACTTCATAGGATTGTTGTAAGTACTAAAGAAGGTTTTCTATGTAAAATATTTCGAACAGTGTCTGGCACAAAGTGCTTTGTTATCAGTAATATTAGCGTAGGATGAGTAGAAGTATTTGTTTGCAGGCACAGAAGAGAGTGTTCCAGATCTCAGGAACAATTTGTGCAGTTTGAAAAGGATGTGCAAGAAAGCCAGTGTAACTGGAACATAACCAGATAGAGTAAGAGCAACAGGGGATGAAGTTGGAGAGGAGGCCTAAAGAGGTCGGCTTCTCACAGCAACTGGAAGCTGTTGTAGATTTCAGGGCCGATCTACCAGTGCAGAAGGTCAGAAGAGAGACAGGAGTGGAAATTGATTTGGGACTTGATGCGGGGTTGGGGGGTGGGTGGGGGGACATACAGAGAGGTGAGAGAGGGATAGGGTACTGTTGTCAACACTCCTGGCTAGTTACCGGGGGTGGTGGTTTCTGGTATCCAGGATAAGAAACAGTCCAGTTCTACTTCCTGCCTGGGTCCAAATGCTAGTTTTAATATTTTCTATGTCTGTGGCCATGGACAGTAAACCCCTCCAGGGTTCACTTTCCTCATCTTCAAAGTGGGGCTAAATGTTGCACCTACCTCATTAGGGCTGTTGTGACAGTTCTATAAGATGGATATTGTAAGAGCTTGGTAAATGCAGGCGGTCACCAAAACCAGGTGAAACGTACCCCAAGAAAGCAAGGATGGCTTAATATTTAAAAAGCAACCAGGGCTTCCCTGGTGGCGCGGTGGTTGAGAGTCCGCCTGCCGATGCGGGGGACGCGGGTTCGTGCCCCGGTCCGGGAGGATCCCACATGCCGCGGAGTGGCTGGGCCCGTGAGCCATGGCCGCTGGGCCTGCGCGTCCGGGGCCTGTGCTCCGCAGCGGGAGAGGCCAAAGCAGTGAGAGGCCCGCGTACCGCAAAAAAAAAAAAAAAAAAAAAAAGCAACCAGATGTAGGTCAGTGTATTAACAGAAAAAAATGAGACGAATCAAGGGCTGTGCCCATGTAGCTATATCACCTGAGACTGAGGTACCGAACCCAGGGTCCAGTTTTTTTGTTTTTTTTGTTTTTTTTTTGCAATACGCGGGCCTCTCACTGTTGTGGCCTCTCCCGTTGCGGAGCACAGGCCCTGGACTCGCAGGCTCAGCGGCCATGGCTCACGGGCCCAGCCGCTCCGCGGCATGTGGGATCCTCCCGGACCGGGGCACAAACCTGCGTCCCCTGCATCAGCAGGCGGACTCTCAACCACTGCGCCACCAGGGAAGGCCCCAGGGTCCAGTCTTGCTCAGGCCCTCAGTTTGGCCCTGAATCACTCACTGGGTAAATGCAATTGAGATCTTAAGAGTAGAGTGGGGCTTCCCTGGTGGTGCGGTGGTTAAGAATCCGTCTGCCAATGCAGGGGACACGGGTTCAAGACTTGGTCCGGGAAGATCCCACATGCCGTGGAGCAACTAAGCTCGTGTGCCACAACTGCTGAGCCTGTGCTCTAGAGCCCGCGAGCCACAACTGCTGAGCCTGTGTACCACAACTACTGAAGCCCACGCACCTAGAGCCTGTGCTCCGCAACAAGGGAAGCCACTGCAATGAGAAGTCCACGCACCGCAGCGAAAAGTAGCCCCTGCTCCCTGCAACTAGAGAAAGCACCGCGCAGCAACGAAGACCCAATGCAGCCATAAATAAATAAATTAAAAAAAAAAAAGGAAAAGAGAAGTGTGACTCCAGTTCTAGCCCTGTGAAGTGATTTCTTTTCTGAATCAATCACTTCCTGGCCTCACTGGCCTTATCCACACATTCACTGTCCAGAGCGTTGCGTATTTGGCTCCTTTTCATTCAGGTTCCAGCTTAAATTGTTTTATTTTAAAAAAATTTATTTTATTGAAGTGTAGTTGATTTACAGTGTTGTGACCAGCTTAAATTTATTTCTCATCCCTGCCCCCTTCGCCCACCACTCAGCAATGCTAACCAAACTACTATTTTAATGATAGTGAGCACCAATTTAAAAAAGTGATCTTATTTATCAATTATCTTTCTAGCTAAAATGGCAGTTCCATGAGAGTGGGGACCTTTTGTCTGAGTTACTGCTGTTTTTCCAGTGCCTGGCACCTAATAGGGGCTTGATAAATATTTGTCGGAAAGCTGGCTTGCTATTGCAGCTTGCTGGAGGCTGCTCAAATGGTCTGTGAGGCTTTTCCCAAGTGTAGGAATCTGGTTTCTGACTCAGACCGTGGAAAGTTGTCACCATTAAGACTTTGGGGATTGTGAGAACTTTGGCTTCAGAGGCAAACATTTTCCTATCAGGAAATGGTCAGATTTAAATTATGATCTTGTGTCCCAACCCCCACTTCTCCAGTTTGGGAAGAAACCTCAGGGATGAGATAAGTGAATAAGGACTCAGGGTCTACACGCCAGTTATACCTCAGCTCCGTGTGTCCTCCCACTTTGCTCTCTGGCCTTGATTCTTAGCACACCCTTGTCACCCCAAGCCACCTGAGCTTTCCCTCAAATGGTGCTCCTTTTAGTTCCTGAGGATGAGGCCCAACTTCAGGTTTCATTTCAGCCTGTGATAGTAATGAAAAGCAGACACAGCCAGTGGGGTCCAATGCTCGCCTTTGCGGTTATAAACTCTGGAGGCCAAATAGGCAGGAGGCACATGAAGAAAGGAGTCCAAAAAAGACATGGCCCCTGCCTGTTTCTGCCGTCACTTAAGTTACTATTGTGATGTGGCATTATCTTTAAACCGCTCTGGCTTACCTGTCTTTTCTGTCCAAATGTGTTTTTGTTTGTTCATTCAGCTAGGACCCTCAACCATCACTCTTGACAGTAAAATAACCCCAGACTCTGTTCGAGTGGGTGGGACTTGTGGTCCCCCATGGACTTGAGCTTTTTCAGATATCATGATTGTAACCAAGGTCACTCACAACCTCCAGGAGCTGCTTCTGGTGACTTGATACCCCCAGGCCTGAGACCCTTCTTTCCCCACCCACTGACCTGCCATTCATGTACATAAATTCTGCCCCTTTCTCTCCAGGCTCCCAACAAACAAAGTGCCTTCTGTCATCAGCTTGTTGTTCAAAACCCATTTTTAATCCAGTAAGAGTGTGTAAATGTTTAAAAACAAAAATTGAAAAAATGCAGAGCACATAAATGTAGGAGGTGGCTGTGGTCATTCTCATTCACATTATTCTGCACCAGATTTACCTCTGGCAGATGGATCTGTTATCGGGAAAAGTTATTAAAACAACTAACAGTAGTCAGCATTTAGTGGATATCTTCTCTGTTCCAGATGCTTGTCTAAACTTTAAAAATATTAACTCATTTAGTCCTCACACTAGGTCTATGAGGCAGTTTTTTTCAGATGAGGAGGCTGAGTCACAAAGGGGTTAAGTGACCTGCCCAAGACCACATAGTTGTCAGAGCCTGTGGCAGTGGCCAGGTTATACTGCCTTCTGAAAAGTACTGTACTACTTCCTGGAATGACAGCAAATGTTCTCGCAACAGGTGTCGTTCTGAACACTTTCTCTGCATTAATAGCTAATTCATATTTATAACAACCCTGTCATTAGTATCTTATATATAGTATCTTATATATAGCCTTCTAGGAATGAGGTTTTTAAAATAATTTTTGAAATTTTAACATGAATATTGTAAAAACAAGAACAAAAAATCAATTCTGGCAGTGAGACAGTAGATCTCCTTGGTATTGCTGACTCTCCTGTGATTTCTTCCCACCACGTTTCTTTGTTTGTTTTTTGGCTGCACCGGGTCTTAGTTGTGGCACGCGGGATCTTTTAGTTGTGGCATGTGGGCTCTTAGTTGCAGCATGCGGGATCTAGTTCCCTGACCAGGGATCGAACCCGGGCCCTCTGCATTGGGAGCGTGGAGTCTTAACCATTGGACCACCAGGAAAGTCCCCTCACCACGTTTCTTTGGAAGCTGAATGGTGGGGTGAAGGGGTGGGGTTCTGTCCTGGGAGGGTCAAGGTGAATGGGAAAGGCATTGATTGTATCATCCTTTACGGCAAAAAAAAAAAAAAGAAATACAGTTGTTCATCAGTGTCTGTGACCGATGGGTTTTAGGACCTGCCATGGATACCAGAATCCACAGATGCTCAAATCCCATAATTGGTCCTCCGTATCCGCGGTTATGCATATGCGGATTCAACCAACCACAGATGGTGTAATACTGTAATATTTATTGAAAAAAATCTGTGTGTAAGTGGACCCGTGGAGTTCAAACCTGTGTTGTTCAAGGGCCAACTGTAAACCCAATGCTGGTCACAGATAGGGGTCCAGTTCAACAAAATGTCACCCTTGAACTTCCTGGGCTTCAGGTTTCCTTATCTGTAAAATGGAGGTAGTAATGGACCCACAACATTCAGTTATTAGGATTAAGTGGATAATACATGTAAATCACCTTAAACAGTATCCAGCACATTGTCCAATAAATGTTAGTGGTTACACGTTTGTGCAAAGTTTATTCTTTAGCAATCGTGAAACAAAAGAGTGTTCAATATCCTGAAAAGACCACCCATAGCTTAGTTACATGGACAAGGGAGGTTGCTGCATTAGTACAGTACAGTGTGGTCTATTTTTGTTAGAATACAAAGGGCAATACGTTTTTGGCCGTGTCTCATTTAAGGTTGCTTTAAAAAATACTGTTCAGATTATTGTATTATAAAAATAGTGTGGGGACTTCCCTGGTGGTGCATTGGTTAAGAATCCACCTGCCAATGCAGGGGACACGGGTTTGAGCCCTGGTCCGGGAAGATACCACATGCCGTGGAGCGACAAAGCCCGTGTGCCACAACTACTGAGCCTGCACTCTAGAGCCCGCGAGCCACAACTACTGAGCCCACGTGCCACAGCTACTGCAGCCCACATGCCTAGAGCCTGTGCTCTGCAACAAAGAGAAGCCACCGCAATGAGAAGCCCGCACACCGCAGCAAAGAGTAGCCCCGCTCGCCGCAACTAGAGAAAAGCCCATGCACGGCAACAAAGACCCAACGCAGCCAAAAAATAAATAAATTTATTTTAAAAATAAATAAAAATAAAAATAGTGTGAAAATAACACTATTTTTATAACACATACAATAATCTGAACAATAATGAGAATTGTGTCAAAGTTAAGATCCGAAAGGAAGCTACTAAACATTGTGTTCCAACTTCGTGCATTGTATATCCTGGTCACCTTAAGATGAATAGAGATGCAGCTTCTTGTTGGAGTTGAAATAAGGATGATTTCAGATAGCCTCCTGGGATCCAAACCCCAAAGCTTGTTGTACCTATTTATATCTTCTGGCTTCAGAGACTCACGCCCAGACCAAGCTCCCTGGGAGTATCCAAGCCGCCCACCCCAACACAGACACACAGAAAGGACTCTTCTTACTCTGGGCGTGCCTGAAGGCCCATCAGTCACCTAGGGACTGGAGAATTTTCTGGCGGCCTCTGCATGTGTGATTATTTTTTATTCTGCACTTCAAATCTTGCTTGGCCAAGATTGTGCTGCTAAAAAGCAGCTTATACCACTCTTTCAAAAAAAGTCCTTTCGTTTTTTTTTTTTTGAAAGTCATATTTCTGATTTTCAGTGAGTGATTCGCATACTAGCCCCTGTCCCTGTGGTCCCTGGACATTGTTCTTGTGTACACAAAAAAATGCCATTAGGGACTGAGGCTGGATAGAACTTAAAAGGGCGGAGCCTCCATCCTTGTGTCAGAAGCTACTGTCCCTTAATGCGCTTGCGTGGTTCTCCCACGCCCTGGGGAGGATTCCTATCGATCTGTTCTGTGGTCGGAAGTTCTTCCTGGCAGCAGGCGGCCATCTTGCTGGAGCTTGAGAGAGGAGAGAAGGGTGACACTGGTTTCAGGGCCGCCCCGGGAGCCTCAAGAGCGGGAGGCAGCCCCGGAGGTGGTCCCTAATCCCGGGTCCTGCTCTTGGACCCGAGAAGGGAAGGCGGGGGGCGGTGGGGGCAAGATGGGTGGAGAATGCCAACAAGGATTGCTAGGCGGCGGGAGGAGGGGCGTTGCTATGGTGACCGGGAGGGGCGGGGCCAGGTCTGCTGTGAATCATCTGGGCGCTGCCTGGGAAGGGCAGGACTGGGGTGGTGACCATGCTAAGAGCCGGGTGGGATATCGTGACATCCTGGACTGGAGGGACTCCGTGTCTATGGCAACGATCGCCTGGCGGAAGGGGCGGATCTAGATCTCTTCACTTGAGACGCTGACATTCCAGGCCCTTGTCCCGCAGGCTCCCGCGGGCGGACGCGCCGGAAGAGGAGGCCGGGGAATGGCTGCGGTGTGGCAGCAGGTCTTAGCAGTAGACGCGAGGTGAGGCGTGGGGTCGAAGCTCGCGGGAGCGGAAGTTACGTGGTGCATGCGCAATGGCGATAAGTGAGGCTGGGCGGAGAACTTGCCTTATGCGGCTGAGTGGGCTTGCTGGAGGTGAGCATGCGCAGTAGCAGGGTGTGGGGCTTGCCCGCAGGGAATGACTGGCAAGCGAGGGTTGTTAAACAGCATGCTAGGTTAATGCAGTCACATGTGGGCATGCGCAGAGTCTGTGGTATTGGAGCCTTTGTCGGTGGGAGGGTGATAGAGCCCATGCTGGTGACATCCTGTTCCCCACTTTTGCCCCCAGACTTCTCTTACCATCACTTCCCCAGTCTGACCCAATCGCCATACTGACCCCCACCATTGCCCCATGCTAACCCCCGTCACCATGTCAGATTGGCCCCTATTGTCTACACTGACTCAGTCACCCCATACCAATTCCAGCAGAACTGCAGACTGCCTCCATTGTGCCCACACTGCCCTCATTGCCATGCCCATTATTACTGCGGACACACCCTTATCACAACACCAGAGTGACCCCCATCACCACTGCTGATCACTTGCCATCCTGACCTATCATTGCCACACACCTCATTCTCCTTCCCTATCCCCTGCGCTGATTGATTCCCTCTGTCCTGTGCCTGCTGCCCGCCTTGCCTCCTGCCATCGCAGGTACAATGCGTACCGCACACCAACGTTTCCACAGTTTCGGACACAATATATCCGACGGCGCAGCCAGCTACTGCGGGAGAATGCCAAGGCTGGGCACCCTCCAGCATTGCGTCGGCAGTACCTGAGGCTGCGTGGGCAGCTGCTGGGCCAGCGCTACGGGCCCCTCTCTGAGCCAGGCAGTGCTCGTGCCTATAGCAACAGCATCGTCCGCAGCAGCCGCACTACCCTTGACCGCATGGAGGTGAGCTCCTCCCCACGCCACCTGCCTCCATATATATTCACTCAACAGACTTGTCGAGCACCTGCTATGTTCCAGGCACTGTTCCTGGCTCTTAGGATGAGCAGAGGGCAAAAAGAGATAATGTATGTCATAAATCAACAGACAATAAGATAAATAGGTTGATAAGCAGGCAATAAACAAGATAAATAGGTCAATAAACGTAGCAAACCAGGTAAACAAGTGAATAACTACCATGGCTTGTAGTGAGGAGTGCTAACATGGAAAAATAAGGCTGACTTGGGGAATGAAACAGGACAGGTGTTGGGAAGAGAGAGAAGCTATTTTTAATGCGGATGCTCAGGGAAGGCGTCTCTGAGGAGGTGACAATTGAGCTGAGACTTGAATGAGGCAAGAGACAAAGCTGAGTGGTTTTCTGGGGGAAAAGTGTTCATTCTTTGTTCAAAGAGCATTTGTTAAGTATTTGCTGAGTGGGGCAAGGGTGAGAGTAGGGGAACTAGTGCAGAGGACACCACAGTAGTCCAGGTGACGGTGGTAACAGTGGAAGGGGTGAGAAGGGATCTGGTTCCAGCATGCGGTATCTCAGTTGCCTGACCAGGGATCGAACCTGCGCCCTCTGCAGTGGAAGCGCAGAGTCTTAACCACTGGACCACCAGGGAAGTCCCATGGTTCTGGGTATATTTTGAAGACTCTAGATCTCATAGGTTCTTGAGGGCTGTTTGCAAGGTGTGCCTACCCTGACCCTCTGCAATGGAAGCACAGAGTCTTAACCACTTGGCCACCAGGGAAGTCCCATGGTTCTGGGTATATTTTGAAAACTCTAGATCTCATAGGTTCTTGAGGGCTGTTTGCAAGGTGTACCTACCCTGACCCTCTGTTTGCAGGACTTCGAGGATGACCCTCGGGCCCTGGGGGCCCGTGGGCACCGCCGCTCTGTCAGCCGAGGCTCCTACCAGCTGCAGGCACAGATGAACCGTGCCGTCTATGAGGACAGGTATGCACCAGGGCAGCTGAAGGTTTGTGAGGAGGAGGGGAGCCACAGGGCAATGGCAGGCCAAACGCTAGTACCTCCCTCCTCTCACCCCTCACTCCTGTTGGGGCCTAGGCCCCCCGGCAGCGTGGTTCCCACGTCAGCGGCAGAAGCAAGTCGAGCCATGGCCGGGGACACATCGCTGAGTGAGAACTACGCCTTTGCGGGCATGTACCATGTTTTTGACCAGCACGTGGATGAGGCAGGTGAGCCCGTGGATGGTGGGCCCCGTCACCACGCATTTGCCCAAACAACTGGGTGACAACCGCCCAGTGCATCCTTTTCTGGAATGCAGAGTCTCAGGCCCACCTCGGAGGAATTGCTATTCATCACACCTTTCGCAAAACCTAAAAGCCCTCTGCAAAGTGATCTGCAAAGTCTTGGTTACTTTGTCTACCATAAAGGGGCTCAGCAGTTTAAAAGAGCACTTTGCAGAAGGCTTCTGGGGTCATGAGTCACTTGAACGAGCTTAAAACCTTTGCTGCAGAGAAATTTCCTTGCAAAGGGCAGAGTGGGTTTTGCAAACTGCCAAGACCCTGGTAACTGTAAAGTGCTTACTGAGATGTAGAAGGCTTTTTGCATTGCAGAAGTCATTTGCAATCCATAAAGTACCTGCCAAGATTTAGGGAGCTTTGGGTAGAGGGCCTTCTGGGGTTCCAACTCTCTTTCTCAGCCAAGGAAAACCCTTTGCTGAGGCCACTGTGCCTGGTGCAGTCGGTCCCGGCCCCTGGCTCACACGTCAGAACCTTCTGTAAATGAAAGCACCCGGTGAGCGTGGCAGCTCTCACAAATGGCTCCTTGGCCTTGCAGTCCCCAGGGTGCGCTTCGCCAATGACGACCGGCACCGCCTGGCCTGCTGCTCACTCGATGGCAGCATTTCGCTGTGCCAGCTGGTGCCCGCCCCGCCCACCGTGCTCCGAGTGCTGCGGGGCCACACCCGCGGGGTCTCCGACTTCGCCTGGTCCCTCTCCAACGACATCCTCGTGTCCACCTCGCTTGATGCCACCATGCGCATCTGGGCTTCTGAGGACGGCCGCTGCATCCGGGAGATCCCTGACCCAGACAGCGCCGAACTGCTCTGCTGCACCTTTCAGCCGGTCAACAACAACCTCACTGTGGTCAGGCTCCAGAGCACCCCCTTGCCGAGGGCGGGATGCCAGGCCAGGAGGGCTGTCGCAGGGAGTCGGGATAAGGGGGTCCCCTCTAGTCCATCGCCTCCGTCCTCCTCTGGCCAGACTCAGAGGGAAACAGGGCAGAACCGGGGACGTGGTTCTTGGTCTGGGATGGCCTCACTCTGGTAGACTCCGGGGATGGGGGGCGGTCTGGGGGTAGGGTCACGGTCCCAGCAGCAGTAGTCCTACCGTTTTCCAACTGCAGGGGCTGCTGGTTGGGGAGCAGGATTACTAGTCGGAAACCTTGTTTCATCTCAGTGGCAGCATCATGGTGGTCCGACCCGGATAGAGAGTCAGAGGACAGGGGAAGGAAATGAAAAGTCTGGCCTGGTCCTGAGTGGGGAGTAGGGGGAGCTGGCCCAGTGAGCCTGTGCTCTGGGATCCTTTCAGCTGTAGCAGCAGCCGCCGCCCTAGTATAGTCAAGGCTCCAGGAAGGACCAGGCAGGCCCCTTGAGTTCTGGGAGAAGCTGTCTCTTCTGGTCAGATTGCAAGAGGGACTGGCTGGGGAGGATGACCGGCCTGAGTCACCTTCCAGTCTACCGGCCCACCCTCACTGTGATGAGAGTCCAGTAGGGATCAGCCAGTCCCATCAACAGCAGCCCTGCTGTGGTCAGACTCAAGGAGGGAGTGGCTGGGAGCAGGGTGATGGTGTGCGGGTCTCACACACAGGTGGGGAATGCCAAGCACAACGTGCACGTCATGAACATCTCCACGGGCAAGAAAGTGAAGGGTGGCTCCAGCAAGCTGACAGGCCGTGTCCTCGCTCTGTCCTTTGATGCCCCTGGCCGGCTGCTCTGGGCGGGTGATGACCGCGGCAGTGTTTTCTCCTTCCTTTTCGACATGGCCACAGGTAGGCAGACCCTAGGCCTGCATCCAGCTGCTCACACCCTCACCCTTCTGGTGCACAGTCCCAACCCTCACCGTTGCCTCCCCTCCTTCTGCTGCCACAGGGAAGCTGACCAAAGCCAAGCGTCTGGTGGTACATGAGGGCAGCCCTGTGACCAGCATCTCCGCCCGCTCCTGGGTCAGCCGCGAGGCCCGGGACCCCTCGCTGCTCATAAATGCTTGCCTCAACAAGCTGCTGCTCTACAGGTGGGTCTCCTCTCTGGGCCGCCTGGAGGTGGGGGGCCTGCCGCCTCTGTCAGACTGAGACGAGAGCCCTGTCTCCCCAGCAGACTAAGCCATGGAGGTTAACTTCATTGAGGGGAGAGGTTCGGTCTCCTAATAATAGTAATAATATGATAACGGTGACATCAATAGGAGCAGTAATAGTAATAGCAATAGCTATCATGTGCGTAGCAGTTGCTGGGCCAGGCCCTGTTCATATCCCCTCATTTAATCCTCACAGCAACCCTGTGAGGTGGGTGCTGTAATCATGTCCATTTTACAGATGAGCAAACTGAGCCATAAAATAGACTAGAGTCCCCTTAGAGCGGTGGCCTGCTTTCCCTTCCTTCATTTTTTTTAAATTTTTTTTTTTGAAGCTGGGAGTTTTACTATCCCCACTCACTTATGTCTGTCATCTAAATGCAGTTCTCAGCCTGGGCTGCACGCTGCTCCCTGCAGTAGCTCGGGTTCATTCCTTTGAATAGCCATGTGGTATTCCACGGTGCAGGGGTGCTGTAGTTTGGTCAGTCATTCCCTCTCTTTGTGCCTGTCCTAAAATCAGGATCTCTTAGGGACCCTTAGGAAAAGAAACTAGCAAATTAAACAGCAGAGGCTCCCCATTTGTATCAACAGATACAGTTTCCAAACTGTCACTAACTCACACACCATCCCGTGCTTTATAGGTTTATGCAGTCGTCTCAAAACTGGATTTCATGAACCTTGAAAAGACCTCAGGTGCAGGGGTGGGGACACAAACTGGCCCACCATTCGTCCCCCTCTGGGGCTGAGGCTGCCCCCTAACCCACTCTCTTCCTCCTCTCAGGGTGGTGGACAACGAGGGGACCCTGCAGCTGAAGAGAAGCTTCCCCATTGAGCAGAGCTCGCACCCCGTACGCAGCATTTTCTGCCCCCTCATGTCCTTCCGCCAGGGGGCCTGTGTGGGTGAGTCCCATGGGGTCGGGGTGTCTGGGTGGCCAGGGAGGGGCAGGGACCAGGGCTGGTGCTGATCTGGCTCAGCTGTCACGACATCCTAATGCCCTGGCTTCCTGGGCCTCAAGAACTCTCATGCCCCAGCAACCTCACACTTTGAACACAGACCCCCCAGACAGCCCAGAAACCTCACAGCCTAAGACACAGACCCCTCCCCGCCACCAACAAAGAGCTCAGAGACCTCACACTCTGGACGCAGAGCCAAAACAGCTAGGTGACCTTGCATCTGGGGATGGTCCACCCCAGAGCCCCCAGCCCCGGGACCTTACACCTTGGACATAAATCCCTCAACACCTCAGAGACTTCACATGCAGGGCACCCCGCTGCCTCCTGCAACACCTCCTGATGGTCTCTCATCTGGGCAGTGACGGGCAGCGAGGACATGTGCGTGCATTTCTTTGACGTGGAGCGGGCAGCCAAGGCCGCCGTCAACAAGCTGCAGGGCCACAGCGCGCCCGTGCTGGATGTCAGCTTCAACTGCGATGAGAGCCTGCTGGCTTCCAGCGACGCTAGCGGCATGGTCATCGTCTGGAGGCGGGAGCAGAAGTAGGAGACTTCCAGCCTTGCCACTGTCCACCTTCCCACCTGCCTCCGGCCCCAGCCTTGTGTTTGTAAATAAAGTTCCTGTGGTTGTGCCGATGACTGGCTCCCAGGTCTTCTGGGGTTGGGATGGGGGAAAGGGCAGCTCTAGGACCCAAGATGGGATGGGGTTCACCTCCTCATTCATGCCTTCATGCATTGATTCATTGATGGATTCATTCAACAACCGTTTATGAACGTCTGCCATGTCAGAGGCACCACTTCAAGTGTTTTACACAGTCACGCTTTGGACAGACATTGTGGAGCACCTCTGTGCGCCGGGACCTGTTCTAGGCACTGAGGGTACAAGCTGTGACTTAAACTGGCAGGAATGGCTGCCCTCGTGGAGCTTACATTCTAGTGAAGACAGGTAGATAATAGACAAAAATATATAATAGGTCAGCTAGGGGCTTCCCTGGTGGCACGGTGGTTGAGAGTCCGCCTGCTGATGCAGGGGACACGAGTTCGTGCCCCGGTCCGGGAAGATCCCACGTGCCGCAGAGCGGCTGGGCCCGTGAGTCATGGCCGCTGAGCCTGTGCGTCTGGAGCCTGTGCTCCGCAACAGGAGAGGCCACAACAGTGAGAGGCCCACGTACTGCAAAAAAAAAAAAAAAAGGTATAATAGGTCAGCTAAAGCTGAGCGTTGTGAGGAAAAAGGGCAGGGGATAGAGTGCAGGAGTGAGGGGAGGGTTCGGCTCTTTTTGGTGTCCTGATCAGGGAAGATGATCCTGACAGTGTGAAATTTATTTTTCTTTAATTTTTATTTTATATTGGAGTATTACACTAGGTCCTAGTTGATTATTTTATGTATAGAAGTGTGTATATGTTAATCCCAAACTCCTAATTTATCCCTCCCTCCCACCTTTCTCCTTTGGTAACCATACACTTGTTCTCTAAGTCTGTGAGTCTGTTTCTGTTTTGTAAATAAGTTCATTTGTATCATTGTTTTAGATTCCTCATATAAGTGATACCATATGATATTTGTCTGTCTGACTTACTTCACTTAGTATGGTAATCTCTAGGCCCATCCATGTTGCTGCAAATGGCATTATTTCATTCCTTTTTTATGACTGAGTAATATTCCATTGTATATATGTACCACATCCTCTTTATCCATTCATCTGTCAGTGGACATTTAGGTTGCTTCCGTGTCTTGCCTATTGTAAATAGTGCTGCAGTGAACATTGTGGGTGCATGTATCTTTTCAAATTATGGTTTTTTCTCTGGATCTATGCCCAGGAATGGGATTGCTGGATCATACGGGTTTTTTTTTTTTTTTTTTTTGGTTTTGGGGTTTTTTTTAATATCTTTATCAGAGTATAATTGCTTTACAATGGTGTGTTAGTTTCTGATTTATAACAAAGTGAATCAGCTATACATATACATATATCCCCATATCTCCTCCCTCTTGCATCTCCCTCCCACCCTCCCTATCCCACCCCTCTAGGTGGTCACAAAGCATCAAGCTGATCTCCCTGTGCTATGCGGCTGCTTCCCAGTAGCTATCTATTTTACATTTGGTAGTGTATATATGTCCGTGCCACTCTGTCACTTCGTCCCAGCTTACCCTTCCCCCTCCCCGTGTCCTCAAGTCCATTCTCTATGTCTGTGTCTTTATTCCTGTCCTACCCCTAGGTTCATCAGAACAACTTTTTTTTTAGATTCCATATATATGTGTTAGCATATGGTATTTGTTTTTCTTTTTCTGACTTACTTCACTCTGTACGACAGACTCTAGGTCCATCCACCTCACTACAGATAATTCAATTTCATTTCTTTTTATGGCTGAATAATATTGCATTGTATATATGTGCCACATCTTTATCCATTCTTCTGTCAATGGACACTTAGGTTGCTTCCACGTCTTGGTTATTGTAAATAGAGCTGCAATGAACATTGTGGTACATGACTCTTTTTGAATTATGGTTTTCTCTGGGTATATGCCCAGTAGTGGGATTGGTGGGTCGTGTGGTAGTTCTATTTTTACTTTTTTAAGGAAACTCCATACTATTCTCCATAGTGGCTGTATCAATTTACATTCCCACCAACAGTGCAAGAGGGTTCCCTTTTCTCCACACGCTCTCCAGCATTTGTTGTTTGTAGACTTTCTAATGATACCCATTCTAACTGGTGTGAGGTGATACCTTATTGTAGTTTTGATTTGTACTTCTCTAATAGAGAAGATGGGAGATAGATAACCCAAATTAGTGATGTTGAGCAGCTTTTCATGTGCTTCTTGGCCATCTGTATGTCTTCTTTGGAGAAATGCCTATTTAGGTCTTCTGCCCATTTTTTGATTGGGTTGTTCATTTTTTTTTAATATTGAGCTGCATGAGCTGTTTATATATTTTGGAGATTAATCCTTTGTCCGTTGATTCAGTTGCAAATCTTTTCTCCCATTCTGAGGGTTGTCTTTTCGTCTTGTTTATCATTTCCTTTGCTGTGCAAAAGCTTTTAAGTTTAATTAGGTCCCATTTGTTTATTTTTGTTTTTATTTTCATTACTCTGGGAGGTGAAACCAGAAAGATATTGCTGCGATTTATGTCAAAGAGTGTTCTGCATATGTTTTCCTCTAAGAGTTTTATAGTTTCCGGTCTCACATTTAGGTCCTTAATCTGTTTTGAGTTTATTTTTGTGTATGGTGTTAAAGAATGTTCTAATTTCATTCTTTTACAGGTAGCTGTCCAGTTTTCCCAGCACCACTTATTGAAGAGACTCTGTTTTCTCCATTGTATATTCTTGCCTCCTTTGTTGTAGATTAATTGATCATAGGTGCGTGGGTTTATTTCTGGGCTTTCTGTCTTGTTCCATTGATCTGTATTTCTGTTTTTGTGCCAGTACCATACTGTTCTGATTACTGTAGATTTGTAGTGTAGACTGAAGTCAGGGAGCCTAATTCCTCCAGCTCTGTTTTTCTTTCTCAAGATTGCTTTGGCTATTTGGGGTCTCTGACAGTGTGAAATTTAAACAAAGACCTGAATGAAGTGAGAGAGCCATAGTGTGTGAGGAAGAAGAATATCATAGGTAGAGAAAAGGCAGTTCAGAGGCACCAAGGCTGGAGTGTGCCAGGAGGACCATTGTAGAGGCCAGCGTGGCTAGATTAAGGTTTGCTAAGAGATGAGGTTGGACAGGCCCAATCCTGGAGGGCTTTGGGGGCACAGTGAGGACTTGAGCGTTTTTGCTGAGTGAGGCGTGAGTCACCAGAACATTTTGGGCGGAGTAGGGACATGATCTCACTTGGTTGTAAGAGGATCCTTGTGGGCACTGTGAAGAGAACAGACTGGAATGGGGGAGCGGGAGCAGGGGGATCAGTCAGGAGACCCTGCAGTAGTTGAGGTGAGCAGTGATGGGGACTTGCACCAAGGTGGTGGCAGCAGAGGGGCTGAGGTAGGGAATGTTGGCTTCTACCACAGGGGTTTCATCCTGTTAAGTCTGCAGGACTCCGCTGGCTCCTCAGGGAGGCTGAGGCTTCCAGGCTCCCCCCACCCCTGGGCCAGCCGCACCCTGGGCCCCACACCTGTCGGTGCATTGGTTGTTTTCCGCAAGCAGGGAGCAGAGGTGTTGAGAGCGCCAAGGTGGTGCAGAGCAACTATGGACCCTGAGGCTGAGGTAGCGGCTCCTGTTTTGGGAGGAAAGGGATGGGGGATCTCTCTCCACCCCAGAGAAACTCCAGACTACCCCTAGCTCCTCCCATGCCCACCCAGGTCTCAAATTCGAGGCCTGGAACAGCTCAGAGAACACAGAGTAATGTTCAGTATTTGAGAGGAGCCCTGAGTGAGGTCAGAAAGCTTGGGGTGTAGACAGGGAGATTGATAACCCAAATCCCTTGTCAATGACCTGAGTCACCAGGAAATGTCAAAGTTCCAGGGTATCAAAGAGCCTCTTGCTCCAGCTGCTCCCTTCCCTCCAGCTCCATAGGCTGCCACATCCAGATGTATCAATGGGAATTATAGCTACCGTCTTGAGACCTCAGGGTCAGTCCACAGAGTCACAGAGACCCCAACCTGGCCCAACATTGTTGAGCTGCTGAACTAACACCAGCAGTCTTGTTGAGGGAGGAAAATAACCTCTTGTTCATTCAAGCCACTGTTATTGGACAGTGCAATTACTTGTAGCCAGAAGCATTTCTATCTGGTACTTCCATCTGACAGACCTTAAGGTAAATGGTGATGAGATGTGGTGATAGTCCAGAGAGCTGGACTGTTCACAGACTCAGTGATTTGCTAGGAGGATTCTCAGTCTCCTCATATGGTTGTATACATGGCTGTGATTTTTACAGCAAAAAGATACAGAGCACAGTCAGCAAAGGGAAATGGCGCATGGGGTGAAGTCCAGGGGAAACAGGCACAAGCCTCCAAGGGTCATCTTCCAGTGAAGCCTCACAGGACACCCTTAATTCCCTCAGTTGTGACAACACATGTTAAACACTGTGAACCACGGAAGCTTGTTAGAGACTCCGCCCATGGTTTCTATTAGGGGTTGGTCATGTAAGCACCCTCTGCCTGGCACATACCCAACTCCCTGACACCCTGAAGGAAAGCAGGTGTTTAGCATAAACCACGGTGCTTGGACGAACAGTTCAGGCACAGTGGGTCACTCTTATCAATTAGAGAGTGGTGGGAATCTTCCTGGAATCTAAATTTCCAGATGCCAGCCAAGGGCCCCCCTTAAAGCAGGCCTTTCCAAAGACAGCAATTGAGGCCTGCTGTTAACTCTTTTCTGCACAGTATGGAGCACCAAAAAGACGCTTGGTTTCCACTAAGGTTAGCAGATCACAAAATCATTTCGGGGAGCCTCATTTTTCTCTAATACTTTCTTCTTTTCTTCACATTTTTCATGTCTTCATTGCATCTGGATTCAAGATGGCTGATCACAGATGTTGTTATACATGATTTGGGGGACTTCCTCCTTGCGAAATTTTGAGGTAACAGAGTTGACCTTCTGCTTTAAATTCTTCATCATGATTTTCTTGACTTACAACCTAAGGGGAAATAAATAAAGAGCAAATAATAAAAAAAAAACTTACTGGTCAGACTTGGACCTCTGTTAACTTGTCCGTCATCACTGTGCCTCTGATTTAACATCAGATCTGAAACCCTTTTTTTTTTTTTTTTTTTTTTGTGTGGTACACGGGCCTCTCACTGTTGTGGCCTCTCCCGCTGCAGAGCACAGGCTCCGGACGCACAGGCTCAGCGGCCATGGCTTACGGGCCCAGCCGCTCCGCAGCATGTGGGATCTTCCCGGACTGGGGCACGAACACGCGTCCCCTGCATCGGCAGGCGGACTCTCAACCACTGCGCCACCAGGGAAGCCCTCAGATCTGGAACTCTTAACCACTCCAGCATCAATACCCCTTTGGTCTTATCTGGAACTGAAATTCTGCTGACTATTCTTTGGTCCAACCTTGAATGCAGGCCTCTAGTTAATATCCCACTATCACTGGCTTTCTGCTCTGACTGGGCCTTTTTAAAAAATTTATTTATTTTATTTTATTCATTTTGGGCTGTGTTGGGTCTTCGTTGCTGCATGCGGGCTCTCTCCAGTTGCGGTGAGCAGGGGCTACTCTTGTTGCAGAGCATGGGCTCTAAGCACGCCTGCTCCAGTAATTGTAGCTTGTGGGCTCTAGAGCACAGGCTCAGTAGTTGTGGCACACGGGCTCAGTTGCTCCATGGCATGTGGGATCTTCCCAGACCAGGGCTCGAACCCACGTCCCCTGCATTGGCAGGTGGATTCTTAACCACTGTGCCACCAGGGAAGTCCCAACTGGGCCTTTTTGAACTCTAGAATCATCAAGGCATTTCTGGTCTGACCTCAAATTCGGGCTCTGTTAGCCTTTACTCCTTCAAGACCCGCATTGATCTGAAGTTTCACGTGGGTATCTCTTAACTAATCCAACATGATAGGCTTCTCATTTAACCAAAGCCCAGAGCTTTTTCAGTTATTCCACTGCTGGTGCCCTTCTGCCCTGACCTCTATAAACTGTTCCACCATCATCAGCCCTCTGGTCTGACTGGGAGTGGAGACTTCTGTTAACTATTCTAACATCAAGGTCCTCTGATCTGATTTTTTTTTAAACAACTTTATTGGAGTATAATTGCTTTACAATGGTGTGTTAGTTTCTGCTTTATAACAAAGTGAATCGGCTATACATATACATATATCCCCATATCTCCTCCCTCTTGCATCTCCCTCCCACCCTCCCTATCCCACCCCTCTAGGTGGTCACAAAGATTCAAGCTGATCTCCCTGTGCTATGCGGCTGCTTCCCACTAGCTATCTGTTTTACATTTGGTAGTGTATATATGTCAATGTTACTCTCTCACTTCGTCCCAGCTTACCCTTCCCCCTCCCCGTGTCCTCAAGTCCATTCTCTACGTCTGCGTCTTTATTCCTGTCCTGCCCCTAGGTTCTTCAGAACCATTTTTTTTTTAGATTCCATATATATGTGTTAGCATACGGTATTTGTTTTTCTCTTTCTGACTTACTTCACTCTGTATGACAGACTCTAAGTCCATCCACCTCACTGCAAATAACTCAATTTTGTTTCTTTTTATGGCTGAGTAATATTCCATTGTATATATGTGCCACATCTTTATCCATTCATCTGTCAATGGACACTTAGGTTGCTTCCATGTCCTGGCTATTGTAAATAGAGCTGCAATGAACATTTTGGTACATGACTCTTGTTGAATTATGGTTTTCTCAGGGTATTTGCCCAGTAGTGAGATTGCTGGGTCATATGGTAGTTCTATTTTTACTTTTTTAAGGAACCTCCATACTGTTCTGCATAGTGGCTGTATCAATTTACATTCCCACCAACAGTGCAAGAGGGTTCCCTTTTCTCCACACCCTCTCCAGCATTTGTTGTTTGTAGACTTTTTGATGCTGGCCATTCTGACTGGTGTGAGGTGATACCTCATTGTAGTTTTGATTTGCATTTCTCTAATGATTAATGATGTTGAGCATTCTTTCATGTGTTTGTTGGCAATTTGTGTATCTTTGGAGAAATGTCTATTTAGGTCTTCTGCCCATTTTTGGATTGGGTTGTTTGTTTTTTTGATATTGAGCTGCATGAGCTGCTTGTAAATTTTGGAGATTAATTCTTTGTCAGTTGCTTCATTTGCAAATATTTTCTCCCATTCTGAGGGTTGTCTTTTCATCTTGTTTATGTTTCCTTTGCTGTGCAAAAACTTTTAAGTTTCATTAGGTCCCATTTGTTTATTTTTGTTTTTATTTCCATTTCTCTAGGAGGTGGATCAAAAAGGATCTTGTTGTGATTTATGTCATAGAGGGTTCTGCCTATGTTTTCCTCTAAGAGTTTTATAGAGTCTGGACTTACATTTAGGTCTTTAATCCATTTTGAGTTTATTTTTGTGTATGGTATTAGGGAGTGTTCTAATTTCATTCTTTTACATGTAGCTGTCCTGTTTTCCCAGCACCAGTTATTGAAGAGGCTGTCTTTTCTCCATTGTATATTCTTGCCTCCTTTATCAAAGATAAGGTGACCATATGTATGTGGGTTTATCTCTGGGCTTTCTATCCTGTTCCATTGATCTGTATTTCTGTTTTTGTGCTAGTACCATAGTGTCTTGATTACTGTAGCTTTGTAGTATAGTCTGAAGTCAGGGAGCCTCCGATCTGATTTTGAACTATTCCAAGATGCCAGCCTCTCTGGTTTGACCTCCTCTATTGATAGTTCCACCATCAGTGCCCTTCTGGTCTGCCATAAAAAACAAGGTCTCTGTTAAGTATTCTCCCGTCACTGCTCCTTAGGCATGACCTTGAACCCAGGCCTTCATTTCATATTCTAACTGAAAGGCCCCTCTGGTCTCAAATCAAACCCAGACCTCTTATTAATTCTTCATCCAAGACTCCGACACTGTTGTACCTAGGCTTCTTTTTTTTAATTTTTTTTGTGGTACGGGGGCCTCTCACCGCTGCGGCCTCTCCCATTGCAGAGCACAGGTTCCAGACGTGCAGGGCTTCTTTTTAACTATTCAACCTTCAGTCCTTTCTGATCTGACTTTGAACCCAGGCCATTTTAACTCTTAAGCCACAGTGCTCCATTGGTCTGACCTCAGACCTGGTCCACTATTAGCTGCTGCAACATCAATGTCCTGCTGGTCTATTCTCAAACCAGGGTCTCTTTTATTGTCATTTCACCTTCAGTGTCATCCTGCTTCCTTATCAAAGCTCTTCCACTATCCTTGCTCCGCCATCTGTCTGATGTTTACTCTTCCAAATTCAATGATCTACTTGTCTAATTATCCAACACAGCCATTTAAATCCCTCCACTCCAGGCCTATCCTCAAACCTCTGTTAAATATAGTACCATTAACTCCCCCGTGATTTGACCTCGAACCTGATCCTCTGATAACTGTTCTGTTACCAGTAGCCTGTGAGTCTGTCATTGAACTTGTACAGTTATTTCTTCCAACATCAGTGCTCCTGGAATCTGAACTCAAACCCCGGACTCTGTTAACTATTCTAGAATCTGTTCCCCTCTTGACTGAGCTCAAACCCAGATATTTATTCAATTGTCTCCATCTCTGTTTCTTTGGTTTGACCCTAAACCAGGGCCTCTGTTAACTCTTAATGCCCCTCTAGTCTGAGTTCAATCATTTGCTAACTATTCTAACATCAACATCTCTCTGTCTAGATAATCAAACAGAACTATTGTTAACTAATTAAAAAAATCCCGGCCTCTCTTACATAACCCCAAATCTGGGTCTCTTTATTCCACCATCAGTGATTCTCTTGTCTGTTATTGAACCCTGTGTGTAAACTCTTCTACCATCAATGCTCCTCTTCTCTGACTTTGAACCACAGTCCGTGTTAATTCTTCCACTGTCAGTTCCCTTCTGGCAGTGTTGCCTTCCACTGGGGCCTCTGATAAGGCTAGCACTGTTATTGCCCCTCTGGCCTGACCTTAAACAAGGTTAGTAATTTCACCGTCAGTACTCTTTTAGAGCACGGACCCTAGCATGTTAACTAGTCCATTATCCATGCCCTACCTTCTGACCTTGAACCTGGACCATTGTTAAGTCTTTCACCATCTGTGCCCCTTTGGTTAAGACTTCAAACCTGGGCTTATGGAAAATACTCCAGCATTAATGGCCTTCTTGTCTGAATTCAAATATAGGGGATGAAAACTACTGAACTTATAAGGACTTCAAAGTGGTCACTACTGGTGAAATACAGACTACAGTCAGATATAATAGGGTGGGAGATTGCAATGTGGACCAAACTGTTCACAGTGATAAATGTAGATTCTAGTGGAGTCACAGACTGGAACACAGACACTCCCATGATCCATACCTGACTCTGTGTGAGCCGAGGAGTCTCCACGACCTAGTCTGCATGACCACATATGTCCAAAGTCCAGTCTGTATGACCCCCAAAGTGTCTACACCCCAATCTGTGTGACTGCAGGAGGTCCCTACCCTAGTACATATGTACCCAAGAGTGTCCACATTCTAGTCTTTGTGACATGAGGCATGTCGACACCCTAGTCTGTATGACTCCAGAAATGTTCATACCACAATCTGTGTTACACCAGGAGTGTCTGTACCCAGTCTGTTTGACCTGTTTCCAAAGTGCTCTGCGCATGACTCATGGGACTCCACATCCCGGTCTGTTACCCTAAGTGTTCAGACACCTATCTTATGACCATAGGAGTGTTCACACTCCATTAACAAAGGAGAGAAGAAATGAATAGATGTTCTTTCATTTCTGCTGCAGATAATTAGATAAATGTAGATTCAACTAAGTTTTTTTAAAAAAAACTTAACGATAATCACAAGTTGAATTAAAGACAGGAAAGAGAACTTTCAAATCACTTGAAAAAGAATGAGAAATGATTCCATAACAAAAGGTAGACCACTAAGGAAATACCAAGAAGGCATAAAAAATACCAAGAACATAAAACAACACAGAATTTCACTTTCTGACAATAAACATTAATGGATTAAAGTCCATACATTAAGTGACAAGGGCACGCAGATTGAGTAAAAATTCAAAAATCAACCAAATAATGTCTAAATCAAAATGATTCAGACAGATTGTTTTAAACAATGAGTAAAAATGTGTGAGAAAAGTAAAGACAGAGAAAACAGTAGTTGCAATATAAATTCAAGATAAAATTAAGGAAAAAAGCATTAAGCAGTTAAAAAGGACCCTTTTTACTGATCCAGGGCATGACCAACATTGAAAATATAACAGTCATAAATTTCTATAGTCCATATAACAGAGACCAGACCTTTAGCTAAAGAAATAGAAGACAGCCAATTGAATCCTTGCCAACTTATCCATATTGTTGGATCAAGTTGAGCAGTCTCCACACCAGACATTAAAAATATGATATATAGGCTTATAAATTAGGTTTAGTGGAAAATGCAGCAAAATAGAGGAAGTGGTCTACTTGTTTTCCTATTCCGGAATCAAAGAGGGATACTCTCATGGCCTTGGGTGTTCTCTCTTGCAGTGAATGTGAGTGGCCACAGGTACAATGTTTAACGTTCCTATTAGATCTTGACGACGCTAGGTCCGTGTTTTTTTAAAAAATTGATTTTTAGGGAATTCCCTGGCGGTCCAGTGGTTAGGACTCCGCGCTTCCACTGCAGGGGGCACGGGTTCATCCCGGGTCAGGGAACTAAGAACCCGCATGCCATGCAGCACAGCCGAAAATTTTTTTTAAAAATTTAAATTGAGGTATACATGACATACTATAAAATATTAGTTTCAGGTGTAAATATAATAAAATATAATGATTTGATATTTGTATAAATTGTGAAATGATCACCACAATAGGTCTTGTTAACATTCATCACCATATATAGTTACAGTTTTTTTTCTTGTGATGAGAACTTTTAAGATTTACTTTCAGGGGGCTTCCCTGGTGGTCCAGTGGCTAAGACTCCGCACTCCCAATGCAGGGGGCCTGGGTTCGATCCCTGGTCAGGGAACTAGATCCCACATGCTGCAGCTAAGACCTGGCACAGCCAAATAAATAAATATTTTTAAAGAAAGATTTACTTTCAAATATGCAATACAGAATTATTAACAGTATTACTATAATATTACAGTATTATTATAGTTGCCACACTGTACATTAAATCCCCATGACTTATTTATTTTAACTGGAAGTTTGTACCTTTTGACTCCCTTCACCCATTTCACACTCCCCCCACCATACCTCTGGCAACCACCAATCTGCTCTCTGCATCTATGAGCATCCACCTCCCACAAGGTCCATTTTCAGGTGCTTATTCAAAAGAAGAAGTCACTGATGGTCAAATTCTACCTCACAGCCTCGTCTGACTAAAAAAGATATGCACTGCTCTATTACTGAACCACAAGAAACCCTCAAGTTATAAAAACAAAGAACAGAAAACAGGGACTTCCCTGGTGGCGCAGTGGTCTGCTCGTCAGAGCGCCCCTTGTTGGGAGGAAATGCTGGGCTTCACGTCTCAGCCTCTCTGGGTCACCAGATGTGGGCCGGCCCCGGCAGGGCTTGATCTCAGGGAGGTGGCTCTCAGCAGCGGAGGCCCACCCTGCCAAGCTGACAGCTGCAGCCAGTGCTTCCTTGAAAGGGGGTCTGGGTGGTGCACATCCGCATCTACCACTGCCAGGAGAGACCTGAGGAGAGGGGCTGGGAAAGAAACGTCTGGCCACTGGGTGAGCAACTGGGGACCCAGTTTTTTAATCCATGGTCCTGAGCCAGTCACCACTCCACTCTGTGCCTCAGTTTTATCCAGACCCAGTTGAGAGTTGGGGAGTCAGTTCATTCATTCTTCTGACATATATTGCCTGCCCCTCTACAGTGTGCCAGGCACAGTGCCAGGATTTAACAGGGAACAAAACAGGTAAAACCTCTGCCCTCAGGAAACCAGCATTCCCAGCGACCCCTAAAATCCATCCAGTGATGCAGCCTCAGAGCAGAGGTCACCTCTGGCCTTGCTTTTGATGATTGTGACACACAGTGAGTGCCGTGGCCTCAATGCATATTAGGACAGATGACTGGCTGGCACGGAAGCTGAGGAAATGATCAGTGGGATCCATGTGATAACAGGAAGAAGGGAGCCACTGTGGCTTCTTGAGCAGGAGAGCAAAGAGATAAGTGTGAGTTTTAGAAGGGCTATTCCAGCAGCAGTCAATAACAAAAGTGCAGGAAGAAGAAAATTTTACTTCGTGTCACCCTGCTTCTTGCAGGGGTCAAATAAAGAAAAATAGATAGCCGAGGCCAGGCCACACTGCCTGCTGAGCTGTGTGTTAAACGTTTTCGGCTTGTTGTAACCAAGTTATTGCCCATCGATGGCAGCAGTGATTGGGGATTTGCCTTTATGATCTGACCACAGGGTATCTGGTTTGTTAGGCTGTACCTTTTGCAGCTAGACCCTCCAGGGCCTCTCTCCTCCATGTGGCCTTCACAGGATAGCTTGGACCTCTTTATATATTGGCTGGGCTCCAGTTGAGGGAGGGAAAAAGAGAGAGAGAGAGAGAGCACCAGCAAGTGAGAGAGAGTGCACCTAAGACAGAAGCTGCAGTCCTTTTATAAACTAACCTGAGATGATGTTCCATCATTTCTGCCTTATTCTATTTGTTAGAAGTGACTCTGTAAATCCAGGCCACACTCAAGGGGAAGAGATGACACAAAGGCATGAGCACCAGGAGGAGGGGGTCATTGGGAGCCATCTTAGAGGTTGCCTCTAAGGTGTGTGTGTGACTTCCCTGGTGGCGAAGTGGTTAGGAATCTGACTGCCAGTGCAGGGGACACGGGTTTGATCCCTGATCCGGGAAGATCCCACCTACCGAGGGGCAACTAAGCCCGTGCGCCACAACTACTGAGCCAGCGTTCTAGAGCCCTCGAGCCACAGCTACTGAGCACTCGAGCCACAACTACTGAAGCCCGCGTGCCTAGAGCCTGTGCTCCGCAACAAGAGAAGCCACCGCAGTAAGAAGCCCGCGCACCACAACGAAGAGTAGCCCCGCTCGCCGAAACTAGAGAAAGCCTGCGCACAGCAATGAAGACCCAACACAGCCATAAATAAATAAATAAACAAATAAATAAATATAAATTTAAAAAATAAAATAAATTAAAAAAAATAAGGTATGTGGGACCACAGACATATTTTTTGCAAGGCCTCTGTCTATATGAATAATTTGAATAAAAATGTACTAAAATCATGGGTCCATATGAAATATTATGATTTATTGATGAAGATTTAGAAAAAAGTATAGAGAAGAGGTATTTATGTATTCATTTATTGTCCAATCAATACACCTGAATAATCCTTGTGTGTCCAGGCTCCATCTCTTCCTCTTAGGTCCAGGAACCATCTCCTTATGTTCTTTATTGTCAAATATGCCTAAAAAGGAAAAACAACCATTTTTCACCTCCCATGTAGGGAAAAAACAAGTTTTCCACCTCCTTCTGTGTTTCTCTTTCTAATGTGTCTCCTTTACTACTCACACAGAACACTCACAACACCTCTGACACCAGATGTGTGGGGTTTTTTCCCCACACCAAGCAATTCTCTGTGACATCAGCTGGGTGTCTTACAATTGAACTCAGTTCTGACACTGTCTACCTGGAGATCCCACAGGTTAAGGGCTCAGCCCCACAAGACTGGCCCCCACCCCGCTTCAGATGCCATTTGCAAGTAGTAGGTCCCCAGGTTACCCACAAATTCTGTCTGATTTGGTTGCAACTTGGAGGTTCCCACGACCTCCTCTTCAGGTTGGATTAATTTGGTAGAGCAACTCACAGAACTCAAGGAAATACTTACTTACATTTACCAGTTTATTAAAGGACATGATAAAGGATGCCGATGAACAGCCAGATGAAGAGATACATAGGGTGAAGTTTGGGAGGGTCCCTAGTGCAGGAGCTTCTGTCCCTGTGGAGTTGGGGTGCATCACCCTCCTGGTATGTGGATGGTTCACCCACCCGGAAGCTCCTGGAACTCCATGCTATTGGGATTTTATGGAGGCTTCCTCACGTAGGCATGATTGATCATTAACTCCATTTCCAGCCCTCTCCCCTCTCTGGAGGATGGGGGCCTGGGGCTGAAAATGCCAAGCTCCTAATCATGGTTTGGTCTTTCTGGTGACCATCCAGGAGCCCACCCAGAGTCGCCTCAGTAAAATAAAGGTGCTGCTAATGCTCTTATCACGTAGGAATTTACAAGGGTTTCAGGAGCTCTGTGTCAGAAACCGGGGCAGAAACAATATATATTTTCTATTATCTCACAGTGCCATTCCTGGCTAATTTCATCTTCCACCACAAGAAGGTAGCAACGCCATTATTACTCACAATGCCATGGCTCTTTAGAACCTGTTTGTACTGGAAAAATATAGATCTCTTGCCTCCACAGTTCCCTAATACCATTTATTTAATGCTGGTTACATCTTACTTGGGACATTGCATCATCCATTGGCCTGCCCATAAATACTGGCTTCCAGTAACTCCTCATACAGAAGTTACTGTGTTTTGTTGATAAGAACCACAAAAGCAAGCCTTACACAGAGGATGTGGGGAAACGTGAATAATACTTCATTTTCTGGTCATGTTAAATTTTCTGTTTGGAATTTTATAGCATAAAGGTAGAACAAGATAACTTCTAACCACGTCTTCTCCTGAACTCTTTGAACAATAATCAGTGCATCCTAGAATGAGATCTATTGCAAGCTTGACTGCACCCCTGCCTTCCACTCACCACCACCAAGGGGGAGGAAAGAAAGGTGCCCATGGCAGAAGTCCCAATTGTACAAAGAATGTCCATTCTTCATCTGGCATGGCTTGAGACTGACCTGGGGAGCATGATGTCACCACATTGATGAGCCAAGAGACCCCATTGGAGTTGTGGAGCAATTGTCTTGAAAGTCTCTGCAGGAAGTGGACATGGCCCAGAGTACTGCTTGACACCTGGTGCAGAGCTTGTGGAGGGAACGACAGCCCTGGGTGCCATACAAGGTAAAGGCACCTGCCACCACCTCTGCACCTTTAGGTGGCCTAGACTGGAGGTAGTCCCACAGTTGGAATAGTCACGGTGAGAGCTGATACACGTGCAACTCAAGCCCAAGGACTGGCACTGAATGTTCAGGCCTAGAGCCTTGAACTTGGCCTATAAACAACATGAGTGATAGTCACTCAAAATCAGGCTGTCGCCACCATTCTGATGCCCCAGTCTCATAAGATCTTATGAAAGAAATGCCACACCAGCCATCAGGAGTGACCTACTTGCCAGCCCCACGCCCCAGCCCAGAACTGGCCACAGAGCTCTGGGACAGTCCTATAGGTGTAAGTACCAGAGCTCATCAGGGCATCTGTCTGACCCTATACATAGGGTAAAGGGTAAGAGAGAGCACCTTCAAAAAGGAAAAATAGGGATCAGGGCTCATGTGGGTCCTGGTCCAGACCAGGACCTCACTCAAATGGTGCATCTGGCCCGGCCAGTCCCAGCCACCAGACAGGGTTTTAGGCCACTTTGAGGAAGCCACTCCAAAGCATGGGGGCCCCTGCATCTCAGGGCCTGGAGCAGGGATCCTACTTGCACTGCCTGTGGCTTATGTACAAGATGTACTAGGTTCCATATAATCTTTCATCAGAAAATTATTAAAGAAAGTTAACTTGTAATATGTTAATGTGGTGGGTTTAGAATATGTCCATGAATTCTTCGACACTCTTCCATTCCAGAGATGGTACTTAATTCCCCTCCCCTTGAGAGTATGCTAAACTTAGTATAGTCTAAGTATAGTATAGTGAGTATGCTCACTTCTAATGGACGGAATTTGGTGAAATGTACAGTATCTAATTTCCTAGACTAGCTAATAAAAGGCACTGCAGCTTCCTGCCTGTTCTTTCTCTTGGATCACCTGTCTCTGGGAAGCCAGATGTCATGTTGTGAGGCTGTATCAAGCGGCCATATGGAGGGGTCCATGTGATTAGGAACTGAGGCTTTCTGCCAACAGCCTTGTAAGTAAGCTTGGAAGCAGACCCTTCTGTCCAAATGAGACGTCAGATGAGACCACAGCCCCAACTACCATCCTGGCCGCAAACTTGTGAGAGAACTGGGGCCAGAACAATCCAGCTAAGGCACTCCTGGACTCCTGTCCTTCTGAAAATGTTCAAGATAATAAATGTTTGTGGTTTTAAGCCACTAAGTTTTGGGGATAATTTGTTACACAGCAAAAGGTAGCTAGTACAAATACTATTGGTTAAATTTATTCAGTAGAACTTTATAAATTCAGTTCAAGGGTGGGGTGAAGTGGAGAAAACCGAGAAGGGATATACTTAGCTTTCCAAAATGGAAAGATCTTCATGTTTAAGTTTGTCAGCAGCTACCATTTGTATATTAGAAGTTGTGCTAATTACAGATGTGTGTCATTTTAAAAGCCCCCAAAAGAGCTACTGAATAATTCTTATTAACCTTGAGTTACTGGATATATTTTAAAATATGAAACTGCATTCTAAAACTATAATTAAAACTTGCAAAGAATTTATACTTGTTTTCCTTCCAGGTAGTCTGGATAAGTGTTTGTTTATGTTTTTGTACAGAGTTTGCTTTCCACTGACACAATTAAAGACTCAGCAGAGCTCTTACACAGCGTGACAGAGATGGTGGCGCCGTGGGATGTCAGGAACCAGGGTTTCTGAGTCAGTGATTGGAGGAGAAGCCACCTGCCCATTAGAAATACCCATTTTAGATTTTATTGCTTCCTGGAATCACCTCCCAGGGCTAGGATGAGGCAAACAAAGTGCCTAGAGTGTAAAATTTAAGGGGACATGTCAACTGATGAATGGATAAACAAAATGTGGTCTATCCCTATGATGGAATAGTATTTAACCATGAAAAGGAAAGAAGTACTGATCCTTGCTACAGCGTGGATGAACTTCAAAAACATCACTTGATATGGGGAACCAGAGGTTACCAGGGGACCCCAAGAGGAGCTGGAAAATGAAGACAACATGGAGAAGGCAAAGTTGAGGAATGCAGGGATTCTGAGTCTTGATGGTATTATCTGAGCCCCTGGATCCAGCCTTGTCCAAACTACGCCTGAAGCTCCCAGTTGTATGCTGTGAGTCAGGAATTCAGACAGAGCACATCAGCAATGATGGCTTATCTCTGCTCCTCCTTGTCTGGGGCCTCAGCTGGGAGGCTTGAAGGCCAGGGGCTGGATCGTCTGAAGGCTCCCTCACTCACACGCATGGTAGTTGATGCTGGCTGCAGCCTGGGCCTCTCCATGTGATTGGTTTGGGCTTCCTCACAGCATGGTGGCTGGCTTCCAAGGCCAAGCCCTGTGAGAGAGAGACAGGTGGAAGTTGTATCACCTTTCATGACCAGTTTTGGAAGTTACATAGTGTTACTTCCCCCATCTCCTATTCATTGAGGCAGTCACAAGGTCCTGCCCAAGTTCAGATGGAGAAGAAAACAGGTTCTGCTTCTTTTTTTTTTTTTTTTTAAAACCAACCTTTCAATACCTAGGTGTTGGGTAGGAGTTTTTTTATTTACTTATTTATTTATGTATGTATTTATTTTGGCTGCGTTGGGTCTTCGTTTCTGTGCGTGGGCTTTCTCTAGTTGCGGCAAGGGGGGGCCACTCTTCAACGCGGTGCGCGGGCCTCTCACTATCTTGGCCTCTCTTGTTGCGGAGCACAGGCTCCAGACGCACAGGCTCAGTAGTTGTGGCGCACGGGCCTAGTTGCTCCGCGGCATGTGGGATCCTCCCAGACCAGGGCTCGAACCCGTGTCCCCTGCATCGGCAGGCAGACTCTCAACCACTGCGCCACCAGGGAAGCCCCAAGGTTCTGCTTCTTGATGGGTAGCAACAAGGTTCTAGAAAGGCACACGAGGCCAGAAATATTGCTGTGACCATTTTTGGAAATTATAATCTACCACTAACTGAATAAGACACTGGGCAAGTTGCTTCACCTCACTAGGCCTCAGTTTCCTCATCAATTAAATGGGGATAATAATAGTGTCTATGGTGGAGGGAGAGAATCACATGAGATAATGCATATAAAGTACTTAGCCCAGTGCCTGCACTATGGCAAGTGCTCAGGGAAGATTAGAAATTATTGTCAGAATTCCCTGGCGGTCAAGTGGTTAGGACTCCATGCTTCCACTGCAGGGGGCATGGGTTCAATCCCTGGTCAAGGAACTAAGATCCTGCATGCTGCATAGTGTGGCAAAAAAAAATTATTGTCAATAATCATTAGCATTGATCAATGAGGCATCTTGGTACAGCCAAAACAAGGTGTTGTGGGTTGAATTGTATCCGCCCCCAATAACATATTCAAGTCTTAACCCCTGGTACCTGTGAATGTGACCTTATTTGGAAATTAGGTCTTCGCAGGTGTAATTAAGATGTAAGTTAAGGGACTTCCCCAGTGGCGCAGTGGTTAAGAATCCGCCTGCCAATGCAGGGGACACGGGTTAGAGCCCAGGTCTGGGAAGATCCCACATGCCGCAGAGCAACTAAGCCTGTGTGCCGCAACTACTGAGCCTGCGCCTGCCAGCCACAATTACTGAGGCCTGCGTGCCTAGAGCCCGTGCTCCGCAACAAGAGGAACCACCGCAATGAGAAGCCCGCGCACCGCAACGACGAGTAGCCCCCGCTCGCCCCAACTAGAGAAAGCCCGTGCACAGCAACGAAGACCCAACGCAGCTGAAAATAAATAAATAAATTTTTAAAAAAAGATGTAAGTTAAGATGAGGTCATACTAGATTAAGGTAGATCCTGATTCCAATCACTGGCTCCTGATGAGAAGAGGCACAGAGATACATACACAGTGAGAATGCCGTGTGACGAAGGAGGCAGGAATTAGAGTGATGCGTCTGCAAGCTACAGACGGCCAAGGATTGCTGGCAACCCACCAGAAGCTGGAAGAGGCAAGAAAGGACCCTCCTCTGGAGCCTTCAGAGGGAACATGGCCCTGCCACCAGCACCTTGATTTCAGACTTGTAACTTGCAGAGCCATCAAAAATTTGGGGGTTTTTTTTGTTGTTTTTTGCCATGCCGCACAGCGCCATTTGTGGGATCTTAGTTCCCTGACCAGGGATTGAACCTGGACCGTCCGGCAGTGAAGGCGCGGAGTCCTAACCACTGGAACGCCAGGGAATTCCCAAAATGTCTGTTGTTTTAAGCTTCCCCCGCCAAAAGACTCAGCAGACACAGGCACCCTACTCTTTTCCTGGCACTGAGAATACAGTGATGACTAAGGTAAGGACTCTGCCTCCGAGGGGCTGGCAGCAATACAAGCAGTAAAGCAATGAATGGAGGGGCTCTGAGAATGATGGCATGCTACTATGGACAAGAGGCTCTGTGTCGGGGGTACTTAAGCTTGATGATTTACTCTGAAGCCTCACAGGACTCTGTGTAGTCGTATTCACGGCTATGATTTATTACAATGAAAGGACACAAAGCACAGTCATCACAGGGAAAAGGCACACAGGGTGAAGTGGGGAGGGAACCAGGAACAAGCTTCTAAGACTCCCGTCCTGGTGGAGTCCCACAGGATACGCTTAATTCCTTCAGAAGTGAACAGTGACAACGCATCTGAAATGCTGTCTACAGGGAAACTCACCCGGGGTTAGAGTCCAAGATTTTTCTCAGGGGCCAGTCACGTAGGCACCCTCTGGTTAACATGTACCAAAATGCCAGACCCCCAGAAGGAAAGCAGGTGTTCAGCATAAACCACAGGGTTTGTACAACCATTTAGACAGTCAGCCACTTGCCATTTAGAAAGTGCTGGGAATTCTCCCCACATCTGAGTTCCCAGATGTCAGCTGCATTAGTCAGCTGCCATGCAAGTTACTGCAGACTGGGTGGCTTAAACAGCAGAAATTTATTTTCTCACAGCTCTGGAGGCTAGAAGTCCAAGATCAAGGTGCCACCAGGGTTGGTTTCTAGTGAGGACTCTCTTCCTGGCTTGTAGACAACTGCCTTCTCGCTATGTCCTCACATGGCCTTTCCTCTGTGTGCACCGAGAGAGCGAGATCTCTGGGGTCTCTTCCTCTTCATCTAAATACACCAGTCCTACTGGATCAGGACCCCGCACTTATGACCTCATTTAACCTTGTTTACCTCCTTAAAGGCCCCATCTCCAAATACGATCACTTTGGGGGTAGGGCTTCAACATATGAATCTGGGGTGGAGACACAATTAAGTCTGTTACACTAACCAAGGGCCAACTTTGCAAGCAGGCCTCCTATGTTAACTCTTTCCAGCACAGGCTCCAAACCCAATTCCAGAAGCCTTGAAATGGCTGACAGTCACATTGTTCCCTGGGAGGAAGGGGGCTCCATTTGGTGCTTGTGGTCCAGGTTAAAATGATCCCTTCCCTGTGTGTTGAGAACCTTCTTGCTACCTTGGCCACAGCTGACAAAACCAGAAGTGGAAGTGTGAGCAGAAGGCATCCCTACAGGTTAAAGGACAGAGTGTGTCTTTTTTTTTTTAAATAGATATGCTTGTTGCTTATCTATTTTAAAAAGTTTTTTATTTATTTTTGGCTGTGTTGGGTCTTCGTTGCTGTGCACAGGCTTTCTCTAGTTGCGGCGAGCAGGGGCTACTCTTCGTTGTGATGCGCGGACTTCTTACTGCGATGGCTTCTCTTGTTGCGGAGCATGGGCTCTAGGTGCATGGGCTTCAGTAGTTGTGGCGCACAGGCTTAGTTGCTCCACAGCATGTGGGATCTTCCTGGACCAGGGCTCGAACCTGTGTCCCCTGCATTGGCAGGCGGATTCTTAACCACTGCACCACCATGGAAGTCCCCAGAGTGTGTCTTTTATTTGGCGGGGAGTCATTGAAGGGTTTTAAGCAACACAACAGCTAACATTGCTGATTGAGAGAAGCTTCATTTCTCACAAGTAGTTGAAACATGAATTTCCTACATGTGCAATTAACTATGAAATGGTTCAGGGCAAGTTGAGAACCTCTGACTGTGTTTACTAGACCCCTATGAGTAAAACATAATTCCATGTACATATAAAATGCAGCACCACACAAATTTGTGTCAGTCTTTACTAGAAAAAGAAAAGCTGAACATGGATTGAACTGCTACTTCCTTAACAGTAAGTAGGTGTCATGGATTTGGGAAATGACCCATAAGTGTTGACATGACTCAGGACTGTATGAAACTAGGCCATGTAAAACTTTATTAAGTCCCATTTCACTCAAGCTTTTTGTATACAAGTTATATAAATGGAATATATGCTAAGAGTGTATTCAAAGCTAGCTCTGAATTAAGGGCACTGTGCTTATAAAAGGCATAATTCCACTAATCAAATTTTATTTTTACTTTATATTAGGGTACATTAGAAACTTACACAGAAGTCTAGAGAACATCAAAATGAGCATTCTGTACCATCACCCAGCTGCAACCTTTATAAACTATGGCCAACCTTATTTCATCTATATTCCACGCACTATGTACCCTTCAGATTATTTTGAAGCAAATCTCAGATATCATATTATTTTATCTAGAATATGTCGGTATGTGTGTCTGAAAGATAAGGACTCTTTAGAAAATCTAACCTCAGTACCATTTCCTCATCTAAAAATATTTAAAAATCCTAAATAGTGTCAAATATCCATTCAGCCTTCATATTACCCTGATTTTTTGTATATATTCAGGATGACTTCATATGGATAGGCACATACTGTTGGTTGTGTCTCTTTTTGTGATGTCATCAGTCATTGATGGGCGATGCCTGGATCCATTTATTCACAAGGCGGTGACAAAATGGAATGTTCTGATTCTCTCATTCCTTCTTCATTTATTAGCCCAAATACATCTATAAAGGGAACTTCCCCTTGCCAATTCTTTGCCTTGTATAAGAAAACCAGGATAGGGCTTCCCTGGTGGCGCAGTGGTTGAGAGTCCACCTGCCAATGCAGGGGACACGGGTTCGTGCCCCGGTCCGGGAAGATCCCACGTGCCGCGGAGCAGCTGGGCCCGTGAGCCATGGCCGCTGGGCCTGCGCATCCGGAGTCTGGCTCCGCAACAGGAGGAGCCACAACAGTGAGAGGGCCGCGTACTGCAAAAAAAAAAAAAAGAAAACCAGGATAAATGCTTGATTCTTTCCCTGTATTTACCAGTTTCCAATATAAAGAGTTGTTTCCCAGGACTTTCCTGGCGGTCCAGTGGTTGAGACTCTGCCCTTCCACTTCAAGGGGTATGGGTTTGATCCATCCCCGCATGTGTGAGCGGTGTGGCCAATAAAATAAAATAAAAAAGAGTTGTTTCCCAAGGTGACCAATAAGCTATTTTTATTTGTATCATCATGAATTTGTGGATTTTAAACAGGTTTAGGGACTTCTCTGGAGGTTCAGTGGTTAAGACTCCAGGCTCCCACTGCAGGGGGAGCAGTTAGATCCCTAGTCCTATCCTGGTCTGGGAACTAAGATCCCGCCAGCCGCCAGGTGCGCCCTCCAAAAAAAATAAACAAACAGGTTTACATTTCATGTATTTCAATCCATTACAATTAAAACCTTGGTGACGCTCAAATCGTCCCATCTACAAATCAGTGGGATCATCTTCAATTTGTTTTCTGAATCAATCACTCATGACTTCTGGTTTTTCTGTTCCAACAAAGCTTTCCTTTCTGGTATTGTAGCCTCATTTTGTTTGCCCACATGGCTTGAGGTTTTGTTAAATTTTCCTCTTGATGGCAATGTTGCTCCAGAAATGCCAAGATGCCCTCAATCCCTCACCTCTTCTGCATCTACACTGTTTCTTCGCCCGCCTTTCGCGTCTGAAAAAAACCGCCTCCGAGCCAGATGGCTGCTGGAAAGGAAGTTGTTTGCTGCAGGGTTTGCGGGAAACCTGCTCACTGCCGGAGAACTTGCCTTTCTTTCTCCTTTGAATATGAAATAAATCTGAGGTCTAAACTGCAAAGTCTCATCAGACATCACTTCTAGAGTTCCGTTTCTACTCGATCTAGGCTTTGTAAATCCGCACTAGTTAACCCCACATTTGATCCCCGCAATTTTCCCAAGTTGTCAAGAAATGCTGTAGGCTAAAGGCCTGGAGGAGGGCGTCCCTAGCCACCAAGCCCTGAGGTCCCGGGCCTCACACACCCGCCAGGCTCTGGGTGTCCTCCTGTGTTTGTGGACCCAGACGGGAGGCCGGTAGTTCTCAAAGCGGGGATGCAGCCGCATACTGCGGACGTGTTAGAAATGTAAATCCTCGGACCCCACCCCAGACCCACTGAAGGGGAAAACTGGGGATGAGGCCCTGCAGCCTAGGTTTTAACAAGCCCTCCAGTAGATTCTGTGAACCAGTGCACTAGGCCAGGTGTGCTAAGTGGGAAATAACTATTTGGGGCAAGTCCTCAAAAGCCCGGTCAGAGGGTCCCCATCAATTGATCGGTGTGCACCATACAATGCTCACACAGAGGACGCGCGCGTGCGCTCTAGGGGAGGGATACAGTTTTGTCTTGCGGTTTTATCATTTATATTGGAACGGGAGCCCTTTCCCACCCCATTAAATAGCCTTCCGTTGCTTCCTATTTCTTTTACTTTCATTCCAGAAATGGTGTTTTCTTTTATCATTAGAAAGGTCATCCACGCTGCTTGCAAGTTTTTCAGAAAAGAAGGAACTACGACGTTGTAGTAGAAATAAATTACAAACATAAACCCAACATCCTAGGAATAGTTTCTCATTTCTGTACTTTACAAGTTTATATATTTCTAAATTTCCGTGTTTTTATTTACATAAATATATTTTTCTAAAATTGGGTTCGCTTGTACGTACCCAATATTTTGGATCATACCTTTTCACTTCTGTATGTATTGTTATATAATATGCAGTTTTCCAGTAATGATAACTTCTGAATGCGTATTTTACAATTTTAAAATTAAAATGTAATACTTGATTATAGTGAAAATTTTAAAATATAGAAACATAAAATAAATATTTCAAATCTCAACCTAACTTTCTAGAAATATATCCAACATTACCAGCTTGATTTGCATAATTTCAGACTATATCTATTTGTATACAATCATTCAATTATATCTAATATATATGAGCATGAATACAAATGCCCAGGGTTCATCAGACCAATCCTTATAATATTCATCTTGTAAGATACATCTAATTGTATATGTAAACATAGTTATAAACAACACATTACACATTTTTATACAATTAAGATCATATCACATATAGTGTTTCATGCCCTCAATTCATCATTCACCCTCATGTTATAAAAATGTCCCATATAGTTATTCTCAAAGTGCCTGCTATTTCTTTATTTTTTTATAGATTTAAAAAAATACCTAGTGTTTATTCTAATTGGAAAGTCAACACATTCATTTACAAAGTTTAGAAAAATTAGAAATTATAAATGAGAAAATCATTCACTTTTAACCCTCATATAAAATCACATGTTTAAAAGTTCTAGGTGCATTCATTTTCTGCATGAATAATATTTATATTTCATGTAAAAATGAAATGAATTTCTACAGTTTTATATAATATTTCTCTATTCCTCATATTATGACCATTACTCACAAGTTTGTATTCCAAAAATTACCCAAAGAGTAAAGGCCTAAACAGGCTAATCCTATTCCTCAGACCTAATTACTTTTATATTTAATTAGCAGTATGATTTAATTTAATTAGTAGTATAACTTCTAATTTTATTTATTTTTATTTATTTATTATTTATTTATTTATTTTTGCGGTACGCAGGCCTCTCACTGTTGTGGCCTCTCCCGTTGCAGAGCACAGGCTCCGGACGCGCAGGCTCAGCGGCCATGGCTCACGGGCCCAGCTGCTCCGCGGCATGTGGGATCCTCCCAGACCCGGGCACGAACCCGTGTCCCCTGCATTGGCAGGCGGACTCTCAACCACTGCGCCACCAGGGAAGCCCCATAACTTCTAATTTTAATCTACCCATATATGGCTATAAATATTTTTACAACAAAATATCAATGTATATGTACATTTGTTTTACTTCTTGGATTGATTTAGGAGTTTTTATTCTTTTTATTTTCCTCAGTGGCTTGCAAGTTATATTTTCTATTCCTACCAATGACTAGAGTTAATTAGTATCTCTATTGTCTGCTTTTTAAAAGTCCGAGGAATCACTTTAACCAAAACAGATTCATCAGCATCACAGGACACTTTTCTTCCTCCCATCTCTCCTGTTAGTATTTTTGGTAATTTAATGCCTAGCTTGTTATCAAAACTTATCAGAAGTGTAACGTATATAATTACTGTTATCTTTTTTGATAGTCAATGTTTGTTTGTCTATACCAGCATTCTATACCAAATTCTTTGCTCACTTTTGACCCTTGCATCCCACTACTTCGTTGTGTTATATTCCTGTTAGCTGGAGTACATTCTTTGGTACATTTTTCACCTCAGGTCTGTGGGCATTGATCATCACATCCTTATTTGTCCAGTCATAACTGTATTTTGTCCTATTCGTTAATTGAGTAGTGTTATAGATCTAAGTTTAAAGCTAGTTTTCAAGCTACTACTCCAATCAGTCATATAACAAATATTTATTGAGTGCCCACTTGGTGTCAGGTACTGTTCTAGAGACTGCATACATGAGAGGAAAAACAATGAGCAAACAGCTCTTATCTTCACCGTTCAATCGAATGAGAAATGAGATATCACTTTGATCCTATTCTCACAAATTTAATCTGTCCTTTTTTATTTTACCTTTTTAGGATTTTCTTTTGATCTTTACATTTTTTAAGTTTCACTTATTTACCAAAGTGATAAGGAATGCTGTGAGGGGGCCTCAGCTTCACTGAAAGGATGGGTGGGGACTCTCCTCTGTCAGCCATTGCCAGTGGGAGCCAGTCAGGGAAGGAGGTGGATGGGGCAAGGGGTGGGGAAGAAGTGGGGTGAACAAGAAGGGCCTTGGGATCAGCCTGGGGTGATCCACCTATCCTTCAAGTTGTCCAACATGAAGGTCCATAAGGGGTTCAAGATCAACAAAAACATCTACTCTTCTTCTTGCTCAAAAATAAAATTGTGTTTATTACAAACTTACAACACACAAATAAAAGGAAAATAAATGGAAAAATATACAGAAATAAAATCCAAAGTGTTCTCTTTAATACATAAAGAATTCTTACAAACCAAAAAAAAAAATTCAAATTTTTTAAATGGGTAAAGGATGACAAATTATTTTTTTTTAAACACCACAAGTGGTCAGAATACACTTGAAAGGGCTTCCCTGGTGGCGCAGTGGTTAAGAATCCACCTGCCAATGCAGGGGACACGGGTTCGAGCCCTGGTCCGGGAAGATCCCACATGCCGCGGAGCAACTGGGCCTGTGATTCACAACTACTGAGCCCGTGCGCCACAACTACTGAAGCCAGCGCGCCTAGAGCCCGTGCTCTGCAACAAGAGAAGCCACGGCAATGAGAAGACTGTGCACCACAACGAAGAGTAGCCCCCGCCCGCCGCAACTAGAGAAAGCCCGCGCGCAGCAATGAGGACCCAACGCAACCAAAAATAAATAAATAAATAAATTCACATATTAAAAAAAATACACATGAAAATATATTCAACAGCTGCCTGATAACCAAAGAAGTGTTATTTCTCTGTGATGCCGTCTTTGATTCCCACCCCCTCAAGTGATAATTTCCTTGCTCTGTGCTCTCACAGTGCTGTCAGTGACCTATGTCTTATACAGTGTAGGATATGTCTAAACCTCCAGCTCTCTGACTGATCTGCGTACTCTTCAGAACAAGGGTTGTGTCTTTTATTTTGTTTTATTTATCATAACACAGAATGGACTTTTATCCTTTTATTGTACAGTTCTATGAATTTTACCACATATTCACGTGAGCACCACAGCAATCAGGATACAAAACACTTCCATCACCCCAACTATCCCTTTCTAGATACACCCCACCCCACCCCAACCCTCTGTAAACCACTGATCTCTTCCCATCACTAGAGTTTTGATTTTTCAAGAATATCGTATAAATGTAATCATAAAGTATGTCATCTTTTCAGACAGGTTTCTTTCATTCAGCATAATGATGTTGAGATTTCTTCAGGTTGTGCTGTGTATGAGTAACATTGCAGTAATATTCTATTATATGGATGCACCATAGTTTGTTTATCCATTTATATATTCATGGATATTTGGATTGTTTCCAGCTTTGGGAAATTATGCTCAGAGTTTCTATAAGCATTCATGTACAAGGGTATACTAGTTTATACTCAGAAGTGAAATTGCTGGGTCACGAGGTAAGTGTATATTTAACTTTATGTGAAACTGCGATCAATTTCCAGAGTGGTTGTGACATTTTGCTTTCCCACCAGCAATGCATGAGTGATCCACTTTCTCCATATTCTTGCCAGCATTTGGTGTGGTCAATATTATTTATTTTAGTCATTCATTAGAACGTGTGTATCTCATCATGGTGGGTATCTGCATTTCCTTAATTGTAATGAGGTTGAACACCTTTTCATGTGTTTATATTCCACCTTATATCTTCTTTGATGACATATCTATTCAGATCTTCTCCCCATTTAAAAAAATGGGCTTGTTTTCTTATTGTTGAGCTTCAAGAATCCTTTACATACTCTGGATACAAGTTCTTTGTCTGATGTGATGTGCAAATACTTTCTCCTAATCTGTAGCTTCATTCTTTTAACACTGTCTTTCAAAGAGCAAAAGTTTTTAATTTTGGTGAGGTCGAATTTAATCATTTTTCTGTTATGGATCGTGTGTTTAATGTCATGTTTAAGAACTCTTCCCCTAATTCCTGGTTAAAAAGTTTTTTCTTTTTTTTTTTTTGCTGGGCTGAGCGGCATGCAGGATCTTAGTTCCCCAAGCAGGGATAGGTAGAACCTGCGCCCCCTGCAGTGGAAGCACAGAGTCCTAACCACTGGACCACCAGGAAAGTCCCCCAATGTTTTCTTTTAAAATTTGATAGTTTTATGTTTGACATATAGCTCTATGATCTGCTTTTGTTAATTTTTGTCTAAAGTTTGAGGTTTCCATTGAGATTCATTTTTTGCACATGGATTACTAATTTTTCCAGTGCCACTTTTTAAAAAGACTATCCTGCTTCCATTGAATTTCTTTTGCAACTTCATCAAAAATCAAAGGTCAGTATTTGCGTGAGTCTATTTCTGAACTTTTGCTCCATTGATCTATGTGTCTATTCCTTTGCCAATACCATACTGTCTTGAATACTGTAGTTTTACCAAAATTCTTAAAAACGAGTAGGGTGATTCCTCCAACATTATTCTTCCTTTTCAAAATCCTTTTAACTACTCTAATTCCTTTGTCCTTCCATATAAATTTTAGAATCACTTTGTCTAAATCTACAGAAACTCCTGCTGGGATTTTGATTGGTATTTCATTAAATACCTTGATCGGCTTGGGGGAATGGACATCTTTCCTGCATTGAGTCTTCCAGTCACTGAACACATTTATTGCGCTCTTGCTGATTTCTTTCATCAACATGTAGTTTACAGCATACAGTTCCTGTATGTGTTTTGTTAGGTTTATAACTATTTCATTTTTGTTGGAACTGTTGTACATTTTGGGGGAGTTTCCAATTGTACATTTCTAGTTTATAGAAACGTGATTGATTTTTGTTTGTTGACCTCGTATACTCTGACCATGCTTTGCTTAATTATGAGTTCCAGGCATTTTTTGTTTTGTTTTGCTTTTGTAGATTCCTTGAGATTTTCTACATAGGCAATCTTTTTTATTAATTTTTAAAAAAATTTTATTGAAGTATAGTTGATGTACAATATTTTACAAGTTATAGGTGTACAATATAGTGATTACAATTTTTAAAGGTTACACTCCAATTATAGTTATTATAAAATATTGGCTATATTCTCTGTGTTGTACAAATAAGCTACAATCCTTGTAGCTTATTTTATATATAATAATTTGTACCTCTTTATCCCCTAGCCCATTATTGCCCTTCCCCCATTCCCTCTCCTCACTGGTAACCACTAGTTCTCTATATCTGCATAGAAAATCTTGTTGTCTGTGAATAAGGACAGATTAATTTCTTCCTTTTCAATCTGTATGCCTTTTCCCTTTTTCTTGCCTAATTGCACTAGTGAAGACTGCCAGTACTATGTCCAGTAGAAGTGGTAAGAGCGAACATCCATGCCTTCTTCCCAATCTTAGGGTGAAAGCAATCAGTCTTTCACCAGTATGATGTTAGTTGTAGACTTTTTTTTGTGAATGCCCTTATCAGGTTTAGGAAGTTCACTACCATTCCTAGTTTGTTGACTTTTTATCATGAAAGGGTGTTGGATTTTGTCAAATGCCTTTTCTGCATCGATTGAGATGATCATGTGGTTTTCTTTGTCCTTTATGTTCTTCTTCTTTTTTTTTTTTTTTTTGGCTGCACTGGGTCTTAGTTGCAGCTCACGGGATCTTCATTACCACGTGCGAGATCTTCATTGCAGCACGTAGGATCTTTTTAGTTGCAGCATGCAGGATCTGTTGTTGTGGCATGCGGACTCAGTTGCAGCATGTGAACTCTTCGTTGCAGCATGTGGGATCTAGTTCCCTGACCAGGGATCGAACCTGGGCCCCCTGCATTGGGAGTATGGAGTCTTAGCCACTGGACCACCAGGGAAGTCCCAATACACAATTCTTAAAATGATTTATATAATACCCAGTTGTGCCACAAGGGTAATTTCTTTAACTTCATCGGGTCTTGCAAAGTAGGAGTATTTCCTGTTAGCAGTGGAACTGAATGCCAAATGTCCTATGAGAGTCCAGGCCACCACCCATGTGAGCCTTTGTGTGAAGTTACTGGAAGCTTCAGCCCCATCTGGAAGCTCCAGTCAGCCTAATGGTTTGCCTCTGAAATGAAGGTCTTTGTTTTCCCAAGAAGTTCCTGAATGGTCCATGGTTTCCTCTGATCTGAATGAGAACTTAGAAGGAAGTGAGAGAGCACCTAGCAGTCTCTTCTTTATGCTCCAGTTCAGCATCATACTCAAGATCAGATAGGGACTTCCCTGACGGTCCAATGGTTAAGAATCCGTGCTTCCAATGCAGGGGGTGTGAGTTCAATCCCTGGTCGGGGAACTAAGATCTCGCACGCAAAAAAAAAAAAAAAAAAAAAAAGATCAGATAATTTGAAGAAAAATTAATTTGTGCAAAGCATAATCAAGGGTGATTTAGTTAAATTATAGGCTTTATTTCTGCACACTTTGTTGACAAACATAAAATTCATAATTAATGTAAATGATACCCAGAGGCCTCTAAGTATTTAAAGGTAGAAATCAAACCTATTTGTGGTAGATTGTGGAAATGGCCCTAATTCTCCACTCTTCCCTGTTTCCATGTCCTTGTGCAATGTAACTTCACAGCTCCTCCTATCAAGAGGTGGAGTTTATTTCTTCATCCCTCGAATCTAAGCTGCCTTAGGACTTGCTCTGGCCCATAGGACAGTAGCAAATGTGATGAAAGCAGAGGCTTGAGGTATGCTTACATATGCTGCTCTTGGGAACCCTAAGCCTAGGGTTAGGGTTAGGGTTAGGGTTAGGGGTTAGGGTTAGGGTTAGGGTGAGGGTGAGGGGTTAGGGTGAGGGGTTAGGGTTAGGGTTAGGGTTAGGGGTTAGGGTTAGGGTTAGGGTTAGGGTTAGGGACGTGAGCCAGGCCAGCAGAGGCCTCTCATATACCTACCAACCTGCCAACTGCCAGATACGTGAGCGAGGCCATCCTGTACCCTCCAGCACCAACTGAGCTGGCCTACCTACACTGGAAGAGTCACCCAGCTGACCCACAGAATCATGAGAAGTAATTTAATGTTTATTGTTTTAAGACACTAAGTTTTGGGGCTGTGTCGTATGCAGCAAAAGCCAACTAATGCGCAATTCTTTTTTAAAAAAAATATTTATTTAAGTTCGGCTGTGTTGGGTCTTTGTTGCTGCACGCGGGCAGTTGTGGCGAGCGGGGGCTATTCTTCATTGTGGTGCGTGGGCTTCTCACTTGCGGTGGCTTCTCTTGTTGTGGAGCTTGGGCTCTAGGGTGCAGGCTCAGTAGTTGTGGCTCGCGGGCTCTAGGATGCAGGCTCAGTAGTTGTGGTGCACGAGCTTAGTTGCTCTGCAGCATGTGGGATCTTTCCGGACCCGGGATCAAACCCATGTCCCCTGCATTAGCAGGCGGATTCTTAACCACTGCACCACCATGGAAGTCCCAATACTCAATTCTTAAAATGATTTATATAATACCAACATAAAGATGGAAAAAGATATTTTTAACTAAGCCCTTGTTATTGTTCAAGCATCATCAAAAATATCTTTGCATAGAGCGCCTTATTTGAAATGAAGGAAATGTTTGTTTCATTAGTGTCAGGAGCAAGGTGAAGATGTCTGCTCTTGCCATTTCCATTTAACACTGTAGTGGAGATTCAAGCCAGTACAAACAACAAAAAAAAAAAAAAAAAAAGGAAGGGAAAATAAAGACATGCACATTGGAAAGGAAGAAGTAAAACTATCTTCATTCATAAACGATATGATCCTATATGTAGAAAATCCTATTCTAAGAAATCCTTTTAAAAATAACTACTAGAGGGACTTTCCTGGTGGTCCAGTGGCTAAGACACTGCGCTCCCAATGCAGGGGCCCAGGTTCGATCCCTGGTCAGTGGAACTAGATCCCACATGCCACAACGAAGATCCCGCATGCCACAACTAAGAATTGGCACAACCAAATAAATAAATAAATATTTTTTAAAATAAAAATAACTACTAAAACTAATAAATGAGTTTAGCAAGGTTTCAGGATACAAGATCAACATACAAAATCAATTGCAGTTTTACATACTAGCAATGAACAATCCAAAAGTAAAATTAAAACGACTGCATTACCAACAAGGACCTACTGTATAGCACAGGGAACTATACTCAATATCTTGTAATAACCTATAATGCAAGAGAATGTAAAAAGGAGTATATTAATATATACATATATATAACTGAATCACTTTGCTGTACACCTGAAACTAACACAACATTGTAAATCAACTGTATTTCTATAAGATTTTTAAAAATATTTATTTATTTATTTGGCTGCGTCGGGTCTTAGTTGCAGCACGCAGGATCTTAATTGTGGCATGCGGGATTTTTAGTTGTGGCATGCGGGCTCTTTAGTTGCAGCATGTGGGATCCAGTTCCCTGACCAGAGATCGAACCCGGGCCGCTGCACTGGGAGCACGGAGTCTTACCGCTGGACCACCAGGGAAGTCCCTCTATAAGAATGTTTTTAAAAAAGAAGACAACTGGGCTTCCCTGGTGGTGCAGTGGTTGAGAGTCCGCCTGCCGATGCAGGGGACGCGGGTTCGTGCCCTGGTCCGGGAAGATCCCACATGCCGCGGAGCGGCTGGGCCCGTGAGCCATGGCCGCTGAGCCTGCGCGTCCGGAGCCTGTGCTCCGCAACGGGAGAGGCCACAGCAGTGAGAGGCCCGCGTACCGAAAAAAAAAAAAAAAAAACACAATAAGATGCCACTACACACCATTTAGAATGGCTATTGCCAAAAAGAAAAATAATACCAAGTGTTGACAAGGATGTGGAGAAACTAGAACCCTCATGCATTGTTGATGGGAATTTAAAATGGTACAGTCATTTGGAAAGGTGTTTGACAGGTTTCTTGAAAATTTATTCATAAACTAACTATACAACCCAGCAATTTTGCTCCTAGGAATCTACTCAAGAGAATAAAAGCATGTCCACACAAAGACTTGTATGTGAATATTTATAGCAGCATTATTCATAATAACCAAAATCTAGAAACTATCCATATGTCCATTACTGGTGAATGGATAAATAAAATGTAGTATATCCAAACAATGAATTACTACCAGCAATAAAAAGGAACAAAATACTGATACATTCTACCACATGGATGAACCTCAAAAACATTACACTGAGCGAAAGGAGCCAGATAGAAAGGCCTACATGTTGTATGATTCCATTTATGTGAAAAGTCCAGAAAAGGTAAATCCACAGGGACAGAAAGGTCAGTGGTTGCCTGGGGCTGGGGAGGTCGGGAGTGGGGAGTGACTAAAAGTGGGCTTGAGGGAAATTTTGGAAGTGATGAAAAAATTCTGAAACTGGATTGTGATGTTGGTTGTATGATTCTATCAATTTATTAAAAATCATTGAATTGGGCTTCCCTGGTGACACAGTGGTTAAGAATCCTCCTGCCATCGCAGGGGACACAGGATCGATCCCTGGTCCAGGAAGATCCCACATGCCGCGGAGCAACTAAGCCCGTGAGCCACAACCACTGAGCCTGCGTGCCACAACTACTGAAGCCCACGCACCTAGAGCCAGTGCTCCGCAACAAGAGAAGGCACCACAATGAGAAGCCTGCACACCGCAAGGAAGAGTAGCCCCCACTAACCACAACTAGAGAAAGCCCGTGCACAGCAACAAAGACCCAATGCAGCCAAAAATAATTTTTTTAAAAAATCATTGAATTGTACACTTACAATGCGTGAATTTTATGATATGTACATTATACCCTGATGAAGCTATAAAACATGTGCCCAGACTCAGGAGAGATGAACAGGCTTTATCTTGCCCCAGCAGTCACAGCAACAACCAACCACAGTGTGTGCCTGGAAGATGAGCCAGATGAGGAACCAGGGCTAAGGAGATGCTTCTGCCACCACTGTTCTCTTGACCAAAGACTACTGACTTCCTCAAGGACCTGCTATTAGAATTGTGAGAAGCTTTTCTAGCGTTCTTTGCCACAAAAGATTTCATTTTCTTGGCTTGCAATCAGACTTTTCCAGTCTTCCACAAATAGACCATAATTTCTGTGCTATCTCCCTGTTTCTCCCCAAATCATACTAATAACTAGTGAGGTGCAGCTGCAGCAATTTCTTAACCAAGAAGGGATCACAGGTGCTATTGGGCCTTAACACCATCAAACAGACCTTTTGTTTGCCTCTGGGAAGAAATTCCCATTTCCCTCAAAAGATCTTCCAAAGTTTTACCACTAACCCCAAGCTTATTTCCTTTTTTCTTCCAGCAGATGTCCCATTCTACATGATCTGGAAAAATGGAATTCTCCTTACCTTTCTTCTCTCCTTCCTGCTCAGTCATTGCCATCTTAACCCCCATTTTTGCTTCCTTCTCTGGGTCTCTGGAGCCCCAGAGGATGATGTGGCTATATTCTGAGATTATGTCCTTTCTCCTTTTTTTAAATTTTTTAAATAAATTATTTTAAACTTTTATTTTATTTTAAAAACATTTTAAAATTTATTTATTTTTGGCTGCGTTGGGTCTTCATTGCTGCACGCAGGCTCTCTCCAGTTGTGGTGAGCAGGGGCTACTCTTCGCTGCGGTGCGCAGACTTCTTATTGAGGTAGCTTCTCTTGTTGTGGAGCACGGGCTCTAGGCGCAGGCTCAGTACTTGTGGTGCACAGGCTTAGTTGCTCTGCGGTATGCGGGATCTTCCCGGACCAGGGCTCGAACCCATGTCCCCTGCATTGGCAGGCGGATTCTTAACCACTGTGCCACCAGGGAAGCCCCAGGAATTAATCTTTTTAAAAAATATACATACTTTGTTTCTTAGAGCAGTTGTAGGTTCACAGCAAAATTGAGCAGAAAGTTCCCATGTACCTCCTGCCCCCCCCAGCCTCCCCAACTATCAACATCCCCCACCAGAGTGGTGCGTTTGTTACAACTGATGAAGCTACATTGACATGCCATTATCACCCAAAGTCCATAGTTTACATTCGGGTTCACTCTTTTTTTAAAAAAAATTTATTGGCGTATAGTTGATTTACAGTGTTGTATTAGTTTCAGGTGTACAGCAAAGTGAATCAGTTATACATATACATATACCCCCTCTTTTTTACATTCTTTTCCCATATAGGTTATTCCAGAATATTGAGTAGAGTTCCCTCAGCTATACTGTAGGTCCTTATTAGCTATCTATTTTATATATAGTGGTGTGTATCTGGTAATCCCAATCTCCTAATTAGGGTTCATTCTTGGTGTTACACATTCTATGGGTTTGGACAAATTTTTAATGACTTGTATCCACCATTACAGTATCATACAGAGTATCTTCACTGCCCTAAAAATCCTCTGTGTTCTTACCTATTCATCCCTCCCTCTGTCCTAACCCCTGGCAACCACTGACCTTACTGTCTCCATAGTTTGCCTTTTCCAGAATGTCATATAGTTGGAATCAAACAGTATGGAGCCTTCTCAGATTGGATTCTTTCACTTAGTAATGTGTGTTTAAGGTTCCTCCGTGTCTTTTCATGGCTTGATAACTCTTTTCCTTTGACCACTGAATAATGTTCCATTGTCTGGATGTATCACAGTTTACTTATTCACCCACTGAAGGACATTTTGGTTGCTTCCAAGTTTTGGCAATTATGAATAAAGCTGCTGTAAACATCCACGTGCAGGTTTTTGTGTGGACATAAGTTTTCAGCTCCTTTGGGTAAATACCAAGGAGCGCAATTGCTGGACTGTATGGTAAAAGTATGTTTACTTTTTTAAGAAACTGCCCAACTGTCTTTCAAAGTGGCTGTACCATTTTGCATTTCCACTAGCAATGAATGAGAGTTCCTGTTGCTCCACATCCTCACCAGCGTTTGGTGTCGTCAGTGTTCTGGATTTTGGCCATTCTAATAGGTCTGTAGTGGTATCTTATTGTCGTTTTAATTTGCATTTCCCTGATGATATATGGTGTGGAGCATCTTTTCATATGCTTATTTGCCATCTGTATATTTTCTTGGGTGAGGTGTCTGCTCAGGTCTTTGGCCCATTTTTTTAAAAAATAAATTTATTTATTTATTTTTGGCTGCCTTGGGTCTTCGTTGCTGTGTGCAGGCTTTCCCTAGTTGCAGCGAGCAGGGGCTACTCTTCGTTGCAGTGTGCGGGCTTCTCATTGTGGTGGCTTCTCTTGTTTGTTGCAGAGCATGGGCTCTAGGCTTTCAGGCTTCAGTAGTTGTGGCTCGCGGGCTCTAGAGCGCAGGCTCAGTAGTTGTGGCACTGATCTTCTCAGACCAGGGATCGAACCCATGTCCCCTGCATTGGCAGGCGGATTCTTAGCCACTGTGCCACCAGGGAAGTCCCTGGCCCATTTTTTGATCAGGTTGTTCGTTTCCTTTTTTTAAAAAATGTTTATTATTTTTAAATTGAGATATAATTAACATATACCTCTGTATTAGTTTTAGGTGTGCAACATAATGATTTGATATATGTGTATATTGTGAAATGATTACCACATTATCATGTTTTTTTTTTTGTCTGCTGCACTGTCACCTCTTTGCCTCAGATCCGAGGGGTAGAGATGGCTTCTCCTATTCTAGGCAACCCTTTCCCTGGGCTCTGACCCCCATTGCCTCCTACCTCCTCAGCAATCTTTCTCTCAGCTATCCTCTCTTGTGTTCCTACTAGACTTTTACCTTCTGCAAATAAAATGGCTCCCATGAAACCTGAAGCACTATATATATTTTTAAGGTTAATTGATTTAATTTTATTTAGTTATTTATTTTTTGGCCATGCCACATGGCTTGCAGGATCTTAGTTCCCTGACCAGGGATTGAACCCAGACCCTTGGCAGTGAAAGCATGGAGTCCTAACCACTGGACTGCCAGGGAATTCCCTTTTTACATTAAAAAAATTTTTATTGGAGTATAGTTAACTTACAATATTGTGTTAGTTTCTGCTGTACAACACCTTCTTACATTTATTATTTATACTTTTTTACATTCAATATGTATGTCTTTCACATTCCTTGCCTATAATTGTCACCAGCCTATATACACTAACCTGAGCATTTTAGAACTATTGACAGTAGGTACATAATATCTATAAATCCTAAGAATTTTATAACAACAGATGAAAAGGGAATTTTCTCCCTTTCTCTTGTAATTTGGTGCTCGAGTTGCAGTGTTGAAGCAATGTGCTCAAATTGCTTTTATTTTCCTTAATTAAAGGCACAATATTATCTATTCTTATCTGCAAAGAAAAAAAAGATGCATTACAGAAGGAAAAGTAAAACAAAAAAGCGATAGTCCTTTTCCTTTCAGGATGACAAAAAGAACATACAGAATAAATTCCAGGGACTTCCCTGGAGGTCCAGTAGTTAAGACTTCGCACTTCCAATGCAGGGGGTGCAGGCTCAATCCCTGGTCGGGGAACTAAGATCCCACATGCCGAGGGGCAACTAAGCCCATGCCGCAACTACTGAGCCCGTGCACTGCAACTAAGACCCGACCCAGCCAAATAAATAAATATTTTTTAAAAAAAGAATAAAGTCCACTCCCTCCGGCTCATCCAGCTGCCCTCAGGCTGGCCAGTGAATGATGAGAGGAGAGCTATTTGGCTTTGGGCTGAAATTAGCGTGTGCTTCAAGCAGAGGCAAACCTCTGATGCTTGCAGGAGTGAAATCACAAACTATTAGACCAGGAAACTCTGAATCACAGTCTGATAGACAGATTGCTCTAAACATTTTTAAGGAAGTAATAAATTCTCTATCACACACATATAGTGTACCTTTCTCTATCTTTCGGCCTGCTCTAACCCAGGCACTGTGGAGGGAACACAGGAATATGAGGCACGCACTATTCTTGTCCTCAGACTGCCATCAGCCTCAGAGCACAGCTCAGCCCAGGCCCGTGCTGCCCCAAAATGGAACCAGCAGAGCCGGCGTGGCTGAGCAAGGACTGGGTGAAGTCCAGAGGGAAGGCAACGCATGACCGTGACCAAGGAGGGCAGGTTCTATGGAAGACTAGGGCTTGAGAAGGTGAGAGCAGGGAGAAGGGGACAAGTGGCATGCAAAATGCCCCGGAATTACTGACAAATATTACATCACTTGTAATAATACCTACTTGTAGATAATACATCACTCACAGGTAAGAGTGCATTTAGCCTATCCATCCGCATCTGACTATGAAGGTATCAGGCTTGATTCCCCAGTTCATAATTTATATTCATGTGATTGTTCTCATATTTGGATCGAGAAACTAATTTGGATGAACCAAACTTTATTTGTCTCCTCGCCAATGACATCAGTTGATCTTCCTGCCTCAGTTGCTCTCCATCCACCGCACCCTCTCCTCTAGCTCAGAGGACACTGCATTACCAATCATTGTTTTCTGGATTGTCTCTTCAACTAGCAAAGAAACCACAAGGGCGGGACTCATTCATTTTTGTTCCCCACCCCAGAGGGCTCAGCGCTGGGCTTACTGTGGGTTATGGGAGACTATGAGGTTTTGTGGAAACCTGGGGAGTGCACCGTTCATGCATTCATTTATTTACTCATCCCAAAGCTATTTCTTGAACATCTCCTGCACGCTTGAAACTGTAAAGTCAAGCCACAAGTCTCTTGGCCACTTACGGGTTACAGAGGAGGGATGATGGGGCAAGTCCAGGGGCCACAGGAGCCCACAGGAGAGGCACAGAACCTGAGCTAGGGGTGTCAGGGAAGGAGTCCTGTGGAAAGAGGTGCCTCAGCTAAAATCCGAAGGATGAATAGGAGTTTGATAGATGAGTGAGGTGAGGGGATAGGGGAACAGGGGACCGAATTTTAGAAGACACCACTCAGCTTTATTTGTGCTGGTTGTGTGGCCTTGAACAAACAGGTCACCTAAATTCTCTGAATTTCAGTTTCCTCCTTAGTAAAATGCAGACAAAAGTAGCTACCTTGTGGACTGGTTGTGATGGTTAAAGGAGAGAATGTATGTAAAGCCTCTGGCAGAACACCTTGAACAGTAGATATTCAAGAGACCTCTCAGGGAGTAGAGATGCCTGAGTAATTCATCAGGTCAATCCCCTGTATTAAAGCAGGGACAGAGCTTTTGTCTGGGGGCAAGGATTCAGTTTGAGATCCAATTCACTTTGGCTCTGAAAACTCGAGTCAACTAAGGGTGAACCAAGAAGACGTCAAGAGTTCAGCTATCAATGACAACAGACCAAACCAGTAGGTGGTTACTACAGTTGCAGGCCATCAGACGCCAAATAATTTTGTTTTGAAAATGATGTATTAGGCCAAAAAGGAAATTGATCCTGAAAGTTCCAATTCATGGCTGCAGGGGCACACTCAAGAAATTTCTACACTGAGGCCGGGGAAAGGGCAGCTGATGGTGCTCTGGTTGGCTTAGTTGTCACCTCCCATCATTGGCAGCAGCTTCATGTTCTAATAAAAGGGCAGATTTGGTGTTTAGGGTCCTAAATTTCCCTGTGTGGAAGTGAGAAGATCAGATTTACTCAAGCAGGGAAATGTTCAGTTCTGTGTCCAAAATAGAACCAAGTTATTGAGACTGAGAAATCCCTCATTTTTGCTGAGTTAGCCGAGTTTGGGAAACATAGTTAACTGGATTTTAAAAGACACAATGCTGTAATGATGTCTTTAGAATGAGATAGTGGTTGCTAGGGGCTGGGGGGGGAGGGGGCATTGGGAAAAATGGGGAGATGTTGATCAAAGGGTACAAACATCCAGTTATGAGATGAATAAGTTCTAGAGATCTAATGTACAGTGTGGTGACTATAGTAACAATACTGTATTGTACACTTGAAATTTGCTAAGAGAGTAGATTTTAAGTGTTCTCACCACACACACATACACACAAACAGTAACTCTGTGAGGTGATGAGTGTGTTAACTAACTTGATCATGGTATAAAAACAGACACATAGATCGATGGAACAGAATAGAGAGCCCAGAAATAAACCCATGCATATATGGTCAATTAATTCATGACAAAGGAGCCAAGAATATATAATGGGGTAAGGACAGTCTTTTCAATACATTGTGTTGGGAAAACTGGACTGCCACATGTAAAAGATGAAACTAGACCAATATCTAACACCACACACAAAAATTAACTCAAAATGGATTGAAGACTTGAATGTAAGATCTGAAACCATAAAACTCCTAGAAGAAAACAAAGACAGTAAGTCCTTGATATCAGTCCTGGAGATGATTTTTTGGATCTGACTCCAAAAGCAAAAATAAACAAGTGGGACTACATCAAACTAAAAAGCTTCTGCACAATAAAGAAAACCATCAACAAATGAAAAATCAACCTATGGAATGGGAGAAAATATTTGCAAATTATATATCCAATAAAGGGTTAATATCCAAATATATAAAGAATTCATACAACTCCATAGCAAAATTCCAAACAATCCAATTAAAAAATGGGCAGAGGATCTGAATAGACATTTATTTTTATTTTTATTTATTTTTGGCTGCATTGGGTGTTTGTTGCTGTGCACTGGCTTTCTCTAGTTGTGGTGAGCGGGGGCTACTCCTCGTTGTAGTGCATGGGCTTCTCATTGCGGTGGCTTCTCTTGTTGCGGAGCATGGGCTCCAGGCATGCAGGCCTCAGCAGCTGTGGCACGTGGGCCCAGTAGTTGTGGCTTGCAGGCTCCAGAGAGCAGACTCAGTTGTGGTGCATGGGCTTAGCTGCTCCACGGCATGTGGGATCTTCCCGGACCAGGGTTCAAACCCGTGTCCCCTGCATTGGCTGGCGGATTCTTAACCACTGAGCCACCAGGGAAGCCCAACAGACATTTTTCTAAAGAAGACATACAGATGGCCAACAGGCACATGAAAAGACGCTCAACATCACTAATCATCAGGGAAATGCAAATCAAAACCACAATGAGATACCACCTCACTCACATCTGTCAGAATGGCCATCATCAAAAAGACAAGAAAGAGGGACTTCCCTGGCTGTCCAGTGGTTAAGACTCTGTGCTTCCACTGCAGGGTGCGGGGATTTGATCCCTGGTCGGGGAACTAAGATCCTGCATGCTGCATGGCCAGCCAAAAATAAATAAATAAATAATTAAAGAAAAAAAAATACGAGAAGAAAGAACACGTGTTGGTGAGGATGTGGAGAAAAGGGAACCCTTGTGCACTGTTGGTGGGAATGTAAATTGGTGCAGCCACTATGGAAAATAGTATAGAGGTTTCTCAAAAATTAAAAATAGAACTACCATGTGATCCAGCAGTTCCACTTTTGGGTATTTATCCAAAAAATTCGAAAACACTGATTTGAAAAGATATATGCACCCCTATGTTCACTGCAGCATTGTTTGCAATAGCCAAGACATGGAAACAATCTAGGTGTCCATCTATGGATGAATGGATAAAGAAGTTGTGGTATATATACACAATGGAATATTACTCAGCCATAAAAATGAATGAAATTTTGCCATTTGCAACAACATGGATGGACCTTAAGGGTATTATGCTAAGTGAAAAAAGTCAGACAGAGAAAGACAAATATTGTATGATTTCCCTTATATGTGGAATCTGAAAAACAAAACGAACAACCAAATCAAACTAAACTAAACTCACAGATACAGAGAACAGATTGGTGGTTGCCAGAGGGACTGGGGGTTGGGAAGGTGGATGAAGGAGGTCAAGAGGTATAAACTTCCAGTTATAAAATAAATAAGTCATGGGGATGTAATGTACAGAATGGTGACTAAAATCAATAATATTGTATTGCATATTTGAAAGTTGCTAGAAGTTAAATCTTAAAAGTTCTCATCACAAGAAAAAACATTTTGTAATTTTATGTGGTGACAGATGGTAACTAGACTTATTGTGGTTATCATTTTGCAATGTATACAAATAACCAATAATTATGTTGTACACCTGAAAATAATATCATGTTATATGTCAATTATACCTCAATAAAAATGTTTGTTGAGTAAATGAATTTTGATTAGGCAGATCTAATACATTCTATAAATTTTACAGGTGTTCCTCTCCTGCCTAAGATCGAATCCCAAACTCTTGTGTGAAAACCTCACTGAATTATTTTAAAAGAATAACTGGCTCTCTAGGGTGGGGTGTTGCCTACCAAATTACTTTGATCAGTCCACATAATTAGGCTTTTCACCTTGAGGCCCCTGACCAATCTGTGGTTTTAACAGTCCTCACAAGCACGCATGCACTTGTCTGTGTGAGTGTTCATATAAAGTATATACACATGTGTTTGTCTGAAGAAGGGCCATATAAAGGTCACATAGCTTGTCAGAAGCCTTTTCAGCTCATTAGCTGAGTTTCTGGAGATTTCTCAGCCTTGTGGTTAAGCTTTCCCTCTGCCAAGTGGGGATGTGTTTCAGTTTCCTATTTCAATGAAGGTTTAGAAGGATTGCTGTGATACCACTTTCCTGAATGAAAAATGTCACTTGACCACAGGGAATAACTTTGAGGAAACTAAAGGCTGGAAGTTGAGAGCTAATATCTCAAGGCAGTATTGTTAGCATGTAAGCCTTTATGTTGATCAAAAACAAACCTATTCAAAGCTTAATCAAAATATGAGATAGAGGGGACTTCCCTGGTGGCACAGTGATTAAGAATCCACTTGCCAATGCAGAGGACATGGGTTCGATCCCTGGTCTGGGAAGATTCCACATGCCACAGAGCAACTAAGCCAACGTGCCACAACTACTGAGCCTGTGCCCTAGAGCCCCTGATCTGCAACAAGAGAAGCCACCACAATGAGAAGCCCGCACACCGCAACGAAGAGTAGCCCCCGCTCAAGGAAGCCCGCGCATAGCAACGAAGACCAAACGCAGCCAAAAAATTTAAAAATAAATAAAATAAAATAAAAAGTGACATAAATATAGATATAAACCTTGCAGTGACACTTCTTTGGTTGAAGGCTCATAATTGCTTTAAAAAAAAACTTTTTCTTTTTTGAATTTCCAGTAGTTATTACCACAATTTCAAAGACAGCAAAGGCTACGGACTCTGAATCTGGGGAAAGAGAATTGAAGTGGACAAGTGTTGAGTGTCATAATGGGGCTCCCAGACATGGGGCTGGAGTGTCTTCTCTACCTCCGTGTGGGAGTTCCCTGGCTTATGGACAAGAATTGGTCCTTCGCGCAGACATAGAGAATGGACCTGAGGACACAGGACGTGAAGGGGAAGCTGGGATGAAGTGAGAGAGTAGCATTGACATATATACACTGCCAAATGTAAAATGGGTGGCTAGTGGGAAGCAGCCGCATAGCACAGGGAGATCAGCTCGGTGCTTTGTGACCACTTAGAGGGGTGGGATAGGGAGGGTGGGAGCGAGGCTCAAGAGGGAGTGGATATGGGGATATATGCATACATACAGCTGATTCACTTTGTTGTACAGCAGAAATTAACAAAACATTGTAAAGCAATTATACTCCAATAAAGATATTTTTTTAAAAAAAGAGGGCTTCCCTGGTGGCACAGTGGTTGAGAGTCCGCCTGCTGTTGCAGGGGACACGGGTTTGTGCCCTGGTCCGGGAGGATCCCACATGCCGCGGAGCGGCTAGGCCCGTGAGCCATGGTCGCTGAGCCTGCACGTCCCGAGCCTGTGCTCCGCAACGGGAGAGGCCACAACAGTAAGAGGCCCATGTACCGCAAAAAAAAAAAAGAAAGAAAGGAAAAGAATTGGTCCTTTGGCTGCCCAAAAAACGTTTTCCCTTTAGGAATATGTTCAGGTTCACTCAGCGCTAGGCAGGGAGAGAAGAATGCTGTGTCAGCTTAGTTACTGCTGCAAAGCAAAGGACTGCAAAACTTAGTGACTTAGAATTACAACAGTGTATTTGCCCACAATCCTGTAGGTAGGCAGTCTGAGCTGGGATCAGCTGGTGGTTCCACTCTTGGATATCTCTCTGCTCAATCATGTGGCTACAGTCAACTGAAGGATCGTCTGGGCTGGAAGTTCCAATGGCCTTGCTCACATGTGTGGCAGTTGGTGCCACTGTCAGCAGGGGTGCTTTGGTTCTCTTTCACACTCCCTCTCATCCTCCCGACCAGCTTCCTTGCATGGAGGGCTCAGGGCAGCACTGTACTAGGGCCCAGGCAGAAGCTGCAAGGTCTCTTGAGGCCTAGGCTCTAGATTTCACATAATGGGAGTTCTGTTGCATCCTGTTGGCCAAAGCAAGTCACAAAGCCAGCCCAGGTTCAAGGGGTGAGGAAATAGACTCCACCTCTGGATGGGGAGCTGCAAAGTCACATTGCCAGGGGACTCAGCTACAGACAGGGGAGGAACGTTTGCGGCCATCTGTATTAATCTGTTCGGGCTATCCTAATGGAGTACCACGGACTATTGGGCTTAAACAACAGAAATGTATTTTTTCAGTTGAGGTTGGAAGTCCAAGATTAAGATGTTGGCAGGTTTGGTTCCTGAGGCCCCCCTCCTTGGTTGAAAGTTGGTTGCCTCCTCATTGTGTCCTCATGTGGACTTTTCTCTGTGCGCATGCATCTCTGGTGTCTCTTCCTCTTCTTATAAAAACACCAGTTATATTGGATTAGGGTCCATCCTTATGACCTCATTTAACCTTAATTACCTCTTTAAAGGCCCCATCTCCAAATACAGTCACACTAGGGGTTAGGACTTCAATATATGAATTTTGGAGGGACACAATTGGGTCCATAACATCATCTTTGCAAACAATCTACGCAATGCATTTAGTTATAAACACATTACAAGATATTTTACTCCATTTACTTGTTTTGATTTGAGTACAAGGTTTATTTCTTTTGGGAGAATAAATCTTTGGGATGAGGCTCAGAAGCTGTCTAGCCACTAACTGCACTGTAGCCTGGCATCTACTGTTACCCTTTATGAAATCCAAACCATTAGGACCTTCAGGGATATCACAAGCAGGTATTCAGAGATTTGGGGAGGGAGGAGAGATTCTGTTTGGTAACTGGCCTCACTCATTGCCGAATACCCGGCACTGCTATAATTTTTTTATAATCAAAATTTTACATAAGGAGTTCATCTGTCCTTGATAAGACTGTTACTAATTATCAGGGGAAAAAAGCTTGGAAAGGATGAATATTTTTCTCTTTTTTTAATCCCTGCTCCCCAGAATGTCCTGGGCCTGCGTCTTGCTGCCCCATTCCATCGTGTAGCTTGCCCCCCCCAGCTGCCTAAATACTCTTAAACATTGACAAAATAACTTTCAGTCATAAATCAAAGAAAATCAAAAAGTTTCATTTCTTTAAAAGATTTTGTGGGAACTTCCCTGGCAGTCCAGTAGTTAAGACTCTGCGCTTCCACTGCAGGGGGGTACAGATTCGATCCCTGGTCGGGGAACTAAGATCTCGAACGACGTGCACAGCGGCCAAAAAAAAAAAAAAAAGATTTTACTTTGATTTCAAAAGACCATTGTTGGCAACAAAGAAGTTTTTACTATATATATATATATTTTTTAAAGATTTATTTTTGGCTGTGTCTGGTCTTAGTTGTGGCATGCGGGCTCTTCATGGTGGTGTGCAGGCTTCTTTCTAGTTGTGGCGTGAGGATTTTCTCTTCTCTAGTTGTGGCGCGCAGGCTCCAGGGCATGTGGGCTCTGTAGTTTGCAGCACGTGGGCTGTCGTCCAGGCGCTCGAGCTCAGTAGTTGTGGCGCGCGGGCTTAGTTGCCCCGCGGCATGTGGGATCTTAGTTCCCTGACCAGGGATGGAACCTGCGTCTCCTGCATTGTAAGGCGGATTCTTTACCACTGGATCACCAGGGAAGTCCCTCAAAGAAGTTTTTAAAGCTTCCTGTCCAACTTGTAGCACTCACACAAGCTATGCTAACACTATGCATATGTACATCTTTATCACCCAATTTTCTGAAAGCTCTAGTGATTATAAGATTATAAACACACACAGTGGGTTCTCCCATAATTGCCAAACTTAGCAGATTAAAAAAAATTCTTTTTCTCTTCAAGTTGCCTGTAATCAGGGTATAAACAAGTTGATGATGATGAAATCTGTATAATTTAAAGGGCTCCAGACATACAGTGCAAGCCATATTTTTGGAGGTTTTTTTAAAAAAGCATTTTATTTTATTCAATAGGCTCATCTTTTTATTCATAAGCTAAAGATCTTCTTCTGTTTCCCTCTGTCTTCTTTAATTGTATCACTTCGGGGTATATTTCTGTAATAGAGACTATATAGCTTATTGCATGTTGGGTTATACCATACTATAACCATTAGGGCAAGATCCCAAACAAAAACAATTCACCCCTCTCTATCTATGGCCCCTGAGTGGAGATACTAAATTGAAGTATGTATGTTACAAATACAGCCACCATCAGAAAGAAACATTCAGTAATGACCAAGGGCCTACACTTTAACCAACCCTTTGATTTGTTCTACCCAGCACCCCAAGTGCCCATGTACACACTTAAAATAACAATCTGCCTAGGATCACAGCTGATACAAAGGCCAGCTTGTGTTTTCAGCAGTGGAGGCAGTGCTGGGCATAGACTTGGAATTTCCAAGCGAATTAAGGGAAACTTGTCCTATCTGGTGAAAGCAGGGGACTCAGGGATCAGCCTTCCTAAAATTTGGGGCACTGTGTTAAATTATCAGCAGTCTCCTCCAGGGAATTCCCCGGCGGTCCAATGGTTAGGACTCCACACTTTCACTGCGGATGGCCCGGGTTCAATCCCTGGTCGGGCACTAAGATCCCACAAGTGCCGCGGCACGGCAAAAAATAATAATAAATTTAAAAAACCCCAAAAAACGGTCCCCTCCCTTTCAGCATGTGACCGACTCAGGGCAGTGAACAGGGGCCCCACTGCTCCATCTATATCATCTATATCTATATCCCTATGACTCATGTATTTATTCATATTTTTTATAATTCATGTAATCTATATTTGTATTTTAATTTACATATATAATGTAAAAGTTGCAGACTTTAAAATCGGTAACTGGCTATATTGCCTATGATGTATATTAAATAACACATGTCAATCATAGCAATCCTGTCCCATCTGAGCAGGCCTAATGCTCCAAAACCATCACTTTGCACATTGAATACTGGGTAAAGTGTTTATTCTCTTAAACACGTTTTGTCAAAGGCCTCGCCAGTTAGGGCTTTTAACTGCTGTAAGCTTTGTACCTGTTTTGTCAGTAAAATTAATAATTTTAGTACATCGTATTTGAAGACCACAAGATGTTCACTCTGCGATTTATGGTCTTGGGAGAGCCAGACACCCCACGGTGCCTGTCCTACTGTGGCAGGATTTAATTTTATTAAAGTAACTTCTGAGGGGCTTCCCTGGTGGCACAGTGGTTAAGAATCCGCCTGCCAATGCAGGGGATACGGGTTTGAGCCCTGGTCCAGGAAGATCCCACATATGACGGAGCAACTAAGCCCGTGCGCCACAACTACTGAGCCCGTGAGCCACAACTACTGAGCCCGTGAGCCACAACTACTGAGCCGGTGCACCTAGAGACCGTGCTCCGCAATAAGAGAAGCCACTGCAATGAGAAGCCCGTGCACTGCAACGAAGAGTAGCTCACTGCAACTAGAGAAAGCCTGCACGCGGCAACAAAGACCCAATGCAGCCAAAAACAAATAAATAAAATAAATTTATTTAAAAATTAAAAAAAATTTTAATTAAAAAAATAAAGTAACTTTTGAGAGTTTTCCTAAAACCCTAACTCAAAGAACGCTTTTTATTTTGAGTAAACTATAGAATAAATGAACGAAGAACCACGGCACAGGCATGAAAACCCTAGCGGGTGAGTTACAGAGTTTACGATTGTTAATGCCCAGTGCACGAGGCGCCTCGCCCTGATGTATGATCTTAGTAAACCCCAACAGCAAACTCCACCTTCTGCCCCTCCTACACTTGAACAATCTGAACTTCTGAGGCTGTATTCAAAACCACCACCCGAAATCCCCAAAGCCCGGCTTAATTGGCCCAGAACACTGGACTGGCATCTACTGCGCATGCCTCGAACCCATGACCAATGGGAGCCCGGAGCAAGGGAGCGGAGGCGGGACTATGTTATTCTCCAAACTCGCGTAGCTTCAAAGAACAACAAGGACGAGAACTCGGTCATCGACCAATCAGAGGCCACGGCGGTCTCCTGCTTTCCCCACCTGTGAGCCAATTGCCGGCTTCGGTGCGTCGCGAGCTGCTTCGAAATTAAGGAATCGAGGGGGTGGTGAAAGTGGTTAAGATGGCAGATGTGAGAAGGCTGAGGGTGAGACCACAGAGTGAGGCTCGCCCGAAGCAGGTGGGAATCATCTTGGGACAAGCAGAATTTGACACTCCCCTCTCCATTAGGGAATGAGGCAGCCGTCGTATCCCTCCCCCACAAACAAAATGGTATGTTGCAAGATGGCCACCCCCTCCGCAGTGGTATGATCCTGGGCGACAGTTCCATTTTGCGTTCCTCCCCACGCCCGGAGTGGTCCATTCCAGACTGCCCAGTTAACAGTCTTGGGCTCACACAGTCAAGGAAGTGGGCGGCCCTTGGGACCCACTGACCGGAAAGTTGAAACTCTTAGAGTCACACACATTCGGGTGTGTATCCTTCTGGTGTTACAGACTGGGAAGTAGACACTTGGGGTCACAGATCGGGGTAGGGGGTAGGGAGTACCCATTTAGGGAAAGTTGGTGATGACTTTGAGGTTGTGAGCAGTGTAGGGACCAGGAGGGGACCTTTAGCTCCCCGGCTGGTCCGAGGTTAGCAGCACAAACCTAGAAGGGAAGGAGAGAGCTGGCTGGCACAGTGTTTTCCCGTGCAGGTGGGAGGAGTAGGGCAGGAAACATGTGGTGGGTGGGACGTCCGAGGTTGGCAGGGAGGTCTCCAGGAACATGTCACGGCCCTGGAAGAGTCTAGCTGGGCCCACACAATGGATCTCTGAGATGGACTTTGCAGCAAGGAAAAGTAGAGAAAGGGCAGTGGGAAGGTGGCCGTGTTCAGTCTCTGACCATCCACCAATGGTGGTGGGACCTGAACGTCTGATGGAGGAGGGGGAGGAGAGGATTGGTGCAGGAGTGGGGAGAATGCTAGACTGAGGGAAGGATAGTTAATTCATCCAAGTTACTCAGCTATTCCATGAAAACAAACAACAATGCAAAATTATAACGTGTTAAGCTCTGCCCTCATCACATGAATTATCTCATTTAATCTTCCCAACAGTCACTACTATTATTATCTCCACTTTATGGGTGAGAGAACTGAGGCACTGAGGGGTTACAAGACTTTAAACAGCTGGTAAGTGCCAGAGCCAGAGCCAGGCTGTAGGGCTCCAGAATCTGGTTCTAGCCACTGAGCAATTCTTATCTCTACAGTCGTCTCTGCTTTTCTGTGCCCACCCTGTCCTCACTCCATCCTGACCAGGACTAGAAATCAGCCCCTCTCCTGAGGGCCCCTAAAGCACCCATTTGCCCATAGCATCAGTGAACAGTGTAGACATCTCTGTGGGAGGGGCTGGCCCCTGCACACTCTGAGCTGTTTTTCTTCCCTCTTTCCCCATGCAGGGAGCTGAAGAGAGGACAGGGGAGCCCAGTGGGAAGAGGGCAGTAAATCACAGCATAGATATCTAGACCGTACAACGATTATTCAACAAATATTGATTGAGCTTTTGCATGCAGGGTCTTATGCTAGGTGGTGGAGGTATGGCAATGAACAAGGCAGACGAGGGTCCAGTTCCTGCCTGCCCTGGAAGTGTGTTTGGGGAATTCCTGGTAGGCAGACTTTGGTTATCACAATGATGGAGGTGCTTTGGCATTGAATAGGCAGGGGCCTGAGTTGCTGGGGGACAGCTCCACACCACCAAGACTCGTAACATCCACGATTGTCATTCCTGGATGGTAAAAAGAGGCCTCCCAAAATGTTTCTTATGAAAAGGGAGCATTGGGTCCAAGGGTTGGGAACTGCTGTTTCCTTAGGCCTGTCCCCAGGAAGCACCCCTCAGTCAGGGGTAGGGAGGACCACGAGGGGCAGGAAGGAAGGGGGAGGAGAAGGATGGCATGGCAAAGGAAATTTTGCCACCTTGGCCTCAGTTTGGCCTTTGAGGACAGCGGTAGTGAAACAGGAGGGAAAGGAGCAGGACATAACTTTTAAAAGAATGGCATAGCCATAGGACATGACAAAAACTGAGTAGAACCGACTAGGTGCAAGATGGTGGAAGATTCAACTTCCAGTAGACCTTGAGCCTCATTATATGCTCATTGTAATACGTTAGCATACACTAAATGACACATCCATCAGCGCCATGACAGTTCCAAAGCTGACCATAAAAGGTCAAAAATGGGTGGTGGCCCAATTCCTGGAAATCCCCGCCCCTTCCCCCAAACAGTTGGAATAATCCTCCCACTCATTAGCCTATGAAATCACCCAGCCCATAAAAACTAACCACGCTGTATTTTGGGGCCTCTCGCCTTCTGAGATGGCCCACACTCTGTGGAGTGCTTCTCCTAAGGCCGTTCCTGCCTTTTGAGATGGACCGCATTCTGTCTGTGGAGTGTGTTTCTCTCTAAATAAATCCACTTCTTACCTATCACTTTGTCTCTCACTGAATTCTTTCTGTAAGGAGACATCAAGAACCTAAGCTTCATTAAGTTCTGAGACCAGGTGTGTGATCTCAATTAAAAGACAGTGGGTTCAAGTCCCAATCTGGGTTTTGGCTGGGTTCGAGTCCCAGCCTGTGGGTTCAAGTCCCAATCTCAGTTGTGCGCAATTTCAGCAGGACCCTGCCCATTCCTATATCTCCTCCGTGGGTTCAATCGCGTGGCAGTGACTGGGGTGTGGAAGACATGTCTTATAACCGACAATGTCTTATTACCTACTCAGGACTTGAGGCATGGCAGTCAGAATCTTGTAAGCAATATCCCCTCAAAATAAAGCAAAATAAGCACAAGATATAAACAGGAAATGACTCTCTGTCTGGTGATCCCTGGGGGTTGGCAGAGAGAGGTGATGGGGGAGCATCAGGTGGGTGTAAGTTATTAGGCATATCCTGGTTCTTGGGGGTTCCTGGGTATTCACTGGATTACTAAGAAGTACGTTAAAACTTTTGCTCCCCTCTGTGGTGGGCTGACTTGTAAGTATTCAATCCACTCTCCTGCTGAGAACAACCGGAAAAGCTAGATTAGGGTTTTTGTTCTTTTTTAATCTATTTGAAGGCCCAGGAGAGCAAATTACCTTTGAGGTCATCACCTCACCAAATACTGTCATCCAGTACAGAAAAGCAAGAGTTGATGGGAACAAATAAAAGTAAAATAAACCAGCTCCAAATTATTAGTGCAGGTCACCAGAGCAATTCAATAATCTGCATAAGATGAAAAATGATTGTAAAATGATGAATAAATCACTGTTTTCCAGGGTGGGGAAACTCATTCTATTAGGGACTAAAATAATAAAAATCTACTTTAGGTTTTTCATTTGGAGAAAAATATAAGTTTTAAACCTGTCTGCTCCTTAGAAGTAAGAACAGGAAATATACAACTTTTAAATGTTAATTTACAAAATAACCAGCAAATGTAGCAGAGGTTTAAAGCCCCCTGATGTAGACTTAAAGGGGACAGATCTAGGAGCGGAGAAAGAAGGAGAACAAAAGACAGAAAAGGAGCAGAAGAATTTTATCTGGGGCCCCATGTGGCATTTAACAGTTTAGGAACCATTTCTCACATAATTGGCCTCAGTTCCACCACTCACAAGCTGTGTGACCTCAGGCAAGTTAGCTAAGCTTCTCTGGGCCTCAGCTTCCCTATCAGTAAAATGTAGATAGCTGGAGTGCTTACCTCAGGGGGTCGTCTGTGCCCATGAAATGAGTACATAAGTGTGAGGCACTTAGATAAAGATCAGAAAACACTAAATCAAATTAGACATTAATCCCTCATTCATTCCTTCAAGAAACATTTATTGAGTGTCTAGTTAGTGCCAGATACTGGAGAGACACCTGGCACACAGTGAGAGCTCAATGAACAGTGTCAACGTGAATGAATGCAGTGGCTTCTTAAGGAAAAAGCAGGACCTTGCCCTAATGAACAGGCTAGAAGGGGCTCCAGGCCGGGAGGTATGAAATCACCTGGTAAGTTGGGAGCACCATTCGCTGGGTTGTGAACAGAGGAAGGAGGGAGGGAGGTTGGAATTGCCACACCAGAAGGAGCCTTGAGCCTAGGCTTAGGAGAGAAGCTTGGCACCTGCAGGTGTGGGAGCCATACAGGTTTCCAGGTAGGACTGTGGGTCCTGCCTTGAGATGTACTGTTTCCCTTCAGGTACCTGGGAATGCCAGGCACACCCCAGACATGCTCAGCTCCCCCAAGCTGCTGTATGTGTACCTGAGAACTTCACGTCTCCAAACAGGCAACAGGCCCAGAGAGGAGTGGGGACCGAGCTGGCATTCACTTGGGGAAACAGTCTGTCAAAGTTAGAAATACGCAAACCCTACAACGCCCCAATTCCCCTCCTGAGTGTGCATGCCTACGTGGACCAGGAGATGCATACAGGAGGGAACACAGCAGCCTTGCTGCCAACCACAAAAGCCAGAAACAGCTCAGATGTCTGTTAACAGGAGAATATGAACAAATTGTACAGTAACACAATAGAATACTATATAGCAGTAACAGGAAAATATGAATCTTAGTAACAGAGCAGGCGTGGAGCATCCTGACGAAAAGTGCACACTCTGTACCCAGCCTGCCTGGCATGCAATCTGGGCTCTACCACTTGCTAGCTAGGAGCTACTGGGGAAATCATTTAACCACTCTGTGCCTCAGTTTCCCTCCATCAAATGGGCACAGTAAAAATTGTGTGTGTCCCCCGGGCTGATGTGAGGATTTCAATGAGTCAGTATTTAAATGAGTCAGTATTTCAGAACAGTGCCTGGCACACACGTTCAGTGCTACATGAATGTTTGTTAGATAAAAATAGAATGTTGAGTGGGGAGAAAGACAAGTCTCCAAATATCACATACTTTCAAAAGTTCAAAGGCAACAGCAACTAAACAAAATGTTGTTTAGGCATTTATATATGCTATAAAATCCGTTTCTTACAAAAAGGGGATGATAAGCAGCAAGTAATTTGGGAGCTGCAGGGAGGCAGGGGTAGGGATGGGGAAGATGAGCTGGGTGCGAGCAAGTTGTTGGGGTCTCAGGAGAGGGGTGGGATCCCAGGCGCTCGCTGTGTAATTAAAGGAAAAGCTTTAGCACAGCAACCCTTTAGCGCTAGGGGCCTTGGACCTCGGGCCCAGACTAACTAGATGCTTTGGGGAGGAAGGAGGCCGCCCAGCCCATGACTGCTCCCCGCCACACTGCAAAAATGCTGCAGTGGCCTAGCTCTTGCTGCCAGCCAACCAGGGGGAGGAGGGCCCGAGCTAGTTAGAGGGAGATGGGCCCCAGACAGTAAGAAAAAAGGAGGACATGAGCTGGTCCAAAACATGGGTCTAACCAGTCAAATGGAGGAGGGCCCCAGTCTAAGGGAGGAGGAGGAGGCCAGGCCCACCGAGGGGCCCCTGGAGGACTTGTTTCCCTTGTGGTTTTTTGCACTTCCTGTTCCCCTGCTCGCTGCGAAAGTTCCTCTTCTTACCCTGCACTCAGAGCCTAGCCGGAGAGGACAAGGGCAGGAGGCACCATGAGTGGGGGCCCTTCGGGAGGCAGGCCTGGGGGCCGTGGAGGACCCGGGGTTCAGCAGAACATACCCTCCACCCTCCTCCAGGACCATGAGAACCAGCGACTCTTTGAGATGCTCGGACGGAAATGCTGGGTGAGCTTGGGATCTCCTGGCCCTCCCTGTCTCCCTTTCCTCTTCTTCCTCTCCTCCTCCTCTTCCGCCTCTTCATCTTCCCCATCCTCCCCCCTCCTCCTTTCCCCTCCTTCCTCTCTCCTCATCTTCCCCATCCTCCTCTCTTTCTCTTTCTTCCCCTCCTCCTCTTCCTCTCCATCATCTCTCCTAGAATCCACTTACCCCCATTCACCAATCCCAGGAAGATCTTGATGTTCATTCAGTTTCCCTCTGGCTGCAGCTCTTCCTTCAGAGCCATGACAGCCATGGGCAAGGAAGGACCAGGTCTGGTTCCCAGACCCTCTGGCTGCCCCTGACCAGATTCCACTGAGTCCTGCTCTCCCCTCCCAGACGCTGGCCACCGCGGTTGTTCAGCTGTACCTGGCACTGCCCCGTGGAGCCGAGCACTGGACCAAGGAACATTGTGGGGCTGTGTGCTTCGTGAAGGATAACCCCCAGAAGTCTTACTTCATTCGCCTTTACAGCCTTCAGGTGACCCCCGCCCCCCACTGGACAGACAACCCAGTTTTCAGCCGACAAACCCGGAGCTGTGTCCATAGCCCTGAGCCCTCAGGCAGATCAATGAACCCCTGAGCCCCAGAACCAAAGACTTCATCCAAATGTCAACCTCTGGTTTCTCTTTCTAAGTCCGCGATGACTGACCCCAGAGTCTTCATGTCAAGATCTATAACCCCCAATATTAGTATACCTCCTAAGTCTGATCTGTTCCACAAACTCCAAAAAAATGAGTACTGTATTTTTACCTGAACCTCCAATCTGTTCGAAACTCAACATTTTGGGTCTCAGAAATCGCCCATCAAAACTCCTGAACTCCAGAATTCTGCCTAGCTCCTAAGTCATAAATCTGTTCCACAACTCCTCAACCTAAACTCTCTAAGCATAAACCCCAAATTCATCCTTCTAAACCATAAAGGTAGATCCAGTAGGACCACATCAAGATCCCAGGGCCATAAAATATTGACCAAACCCCTAAGCCATAACTCTGCTCCACAAACCTCAAATTGCACATACGTTGGCTAAACCCGCCTCCAAAAAAACCTCCCAAGTCTATATGTCTGAACCTCAAATCTCAACCCCAACTCCTAATACTGGAGCCCTACCTGCCCAAATGAAGGCCCCCATAAAAGGGGGGATTTGGGATGATTCTACGAATGGGCTCAGTTTCCTAGGACTAGAGTCCAAAATCCTCAAATTCAAGCCCCCAAGTTCCACATCTAGGGCCCTGGACCCCAAATCCAAATCTCTCACTGAAGTGTCTGATTCCCATACTGTACCCCAACCCTCCACATCTGACACCTAGACCCCCAACTCTCCGATGCAGAGCTGGAAATCTCCAAATCAGACCCCTGGGCCCCAAGTTTGTATACCATGTTCCCTGTCCAGAAAACAGAGGCCTGCCACCCAGGGCACGCCTCAGTGCCAGTGTGTTCCCCACTTCTCCAGGCTGGCCGGCTGCTCTGGGAACAGGAGCTGTACTCACAGCTGGTCTACTCCACTCCCACCCCCTTTTTCCACACCTTCGCTGGAGATGTAAGTGACCACCTAACCCCTGGGCCTCAGTTGGGGTGCAGGGAGGAGATGGGAAATGTGTGGGGGGCCTGGAAGGCCTCTGACCCCCCCACACACGTGCAGGACTGCCAAGCGGGGCTGAACTTCGCAGATGAGGGTGAGGCCCAGGCCTTCCGGACCCTGGTGCAGGAGAAGATACAAAAACGAAATCAGAGGCAAAGTGGAGGTGAGGAGGCCTTGGGGGAGGAAAAGAGGTTGAGCAGAAGAGAGCGCAAGAGTAGGGAGCTGGAAAAGCCCCTCTCATGGTTCTGGTTCCAAGTCCACCTGTCTCTCCACAGACAGGCGCCAGCTCCCCCCTCCACCAGTGCCAGCCAATGAAGGTGAGTCCTCTAGTGCAAGGAAGAGTAAGAAGGGGCTAGCCCAGGAGCCTGTGGCAGGGTTGCGATAGCTCTCTACCCATTCCGTCTTCCCAGAGAGAAGAGGAGGGCTCCCACCCCTGCCCCCACACCCAGGTGGAGACCAAGGGGGTGAGTGCTATTCTTTCCTGTGTCTCTACATGGGCAGGTGGTGGTGGGGTGAATGGATACACAGGTGGGGAGTGGGTGGATGGATGAGTAGGTGGGTGGGTGCAGCGATAAGTGGGTGAATGTGTGGGTGGATGGATTGGTGGTGGAAAGATGGTTGAACGGGGGCATGAATTGATGGAAGGATGAAAATATAGATAGATGTATAAGTGGGTGTAGAGATGTATAGGTGAGTGGGTATGTGGATAAATGGATGAATAGGTGGATGGATGATTGAGTAAATTAATTAATGAATGAGTGATTGAATGAATTCGGCAGTGAATAAATGAATAAGTGACATAACATTTCAATCGGTGAAGAAAGTAACTATTGAATGAGTGAACAAATAATTTAACAAATTAGTCAATGAGCCAGTGAATAAATGAGTCAGTACTTAAGTGATAAGCATGAGTAAATAAATTAATTAATTAATCAGTGAATGTATGGATGGTTTGTGGCACCCACCCAGCCGCTTCTCCATAAACCCTATCTGGACCCCTCATCCACTCCCTCCATGACCATCAAACACACAGATTCCCTCAACCATCTTCCTGTCTCTTGCTCCTATGCTCTGGTTGGTAGGTAAATGGGTCAGTGGCCCAGTCACCCATTTTTCCCCACAGGCCCAGCAGCTGGCTCACTGTCCCTGGGGCTGGTGACAGTGGACATCCAGAACCCAGACATCACGAATTCACGATACCGTGGGCTCCCTGCACCTGGGCCTGGTCCAGGTGATAAGAAACGCTCAGGGAAGAAAAAGATCAGCAAGGCTGATATTGGTGCACCCAGTGGATTCAAGTGAGAGTCTCTCCCCAGTGGGCCCACGGATCCTGGGGGTGGGGGAGCAGATGAGCAGGTGGATAGGAGGATAGTTGAGTGGATGGAAGGATGGGAAAATGGATGGATGGGTGGGGGAGTAGGTAGATGAGTGGATGGGTAGGTGGGTGGGTTCAAAGCCGGGGACTAGGGAGAGGCACCAAAGGCACCAAGGTTCCCAACTTTTACAGAGGCAGTCACTCTCCGGGCCATGCAACTACAATTCATGACTCAGAGAGTGAGTGCCTCCTGAAATTTTGCTCCTCACTCACCTCAAGCTAGTCCCACCCTAGTCCCACCCTGGGTGGGCTGGTGGGTGAGTGGATCGGTGGGTAGATGGATAATTGGATGAATGAATGAATGGGTGGATTGGAGAATGAATGGATGGGTAAATGGGAAATGGGTAGGTAGATGGATGGGTGAGTGGATGAGTATGTGGTCTGATGGGTATATAGGCTGATTTGTTCACAGACAAGGTGGATGGGGATGGATAGGTGGCCAGATATGTGGATGAATGGACAGTTCAATGGGTAAATGGACAGAAGTGTGTGGTCGAATGGGTAGTCAAGTGAGTGAATGGATGGAAAGATGGGCACATGGGTAGATGGATGGGTGGATGAACAAGTGTGGGTTAGGACAGATTGGTGGACAAATGGGTAAATAGATGTGTGTGGACAGATGAGTGGGGAGACAAATGTATATAGATCAATGGTCCAACAGGTGAATGTGAATGGCTACGTGGGCAAATAGATGGGTGGATGGATGGTGGAAAGAGGGCTGGGCGGACAGATGGGTACCACAAACTATGGACCCCTTCTAGTTCCATAACTACTGCTCTCACTCCTTCATTCACTTAAGACTCATACATTAATTCTGGCCCCTCAGAGTCCCTCTGGGCAGGAGAGGGCAAGAGGGCTTCACTAGGAAGAGAGGGAAGGAAGGGCCGTGGGGCTTCACTGGGGTCTCCTCACCTCCCCCAGACATGTCAGCCACGTGGGGTGGGACCCCCAGAATGGATTTGACGTGAGTAACTCCAAAGTCCCCTGGACCCCACTCAACTCCCACCTACCTTTCCATAGTCCACTGCTCCAGACCTACTCCCCAGACCCCACCCTTCCCACACCCCTCTTAGATCCCTCTCTGGGGTGGACCCCATGATAATCTGTGCCCCTTCCCTCTCCACCTTATTCTCACACCCCTGCCCCGGCCTTTTACCTCCTGGGCAGGTGAACAATCTGGACCCAGATCTGCGGAGCCTGTTCTCCAGGGCTGGAATCAGTGAGGCCCAGCTCACTGACGCGGAGACCTCCAAATTTATCTATGACTTCATTGAGAACCAGGGTGGGCTGGAGGCTGTGCGGAAGGAGATGAGGCGCCAGGGTGAGCCCCCTTCTTTCTGGACACCCCCTTCTTCTCCAACCCTGGTAGCTGATCTCTAAGAGATACATTGCAGGCACTCAGTCCTCATGGAAACCCCTATACCGCTCAAATTGGGAGTTGGTCGGTTAGGGTACCCATTTTACAAATGAGCAAAACTGAGGCTCTAAAGAAAACTATAATAATAGCTCTGTGTTATCTTTCCCCCTCAGAGCCGCTTCCACCGCCCCCACCGCCATCCCGAGGAGGGAACCAGCCCCCCCGGCCCCCAGCTGTGGGGAGTAACAAGGGTCGCTCTGGCCCACTACCCCCTGTACCTTCGGGAGGTGCTCCTCCCCCGCCAACTCCCCGGGGACCCCCACCCCCGGGCCGAGGGGGCCCTCCGCCACCACCCCCTCCAGCCACTGGACGCTCTGTACCACCGCCCCCTCCCCCCCCTGGAGCTGGGGGGCCGCCCCTGCCTCCGCCACCACCACCACCACCGCCACCACCCAGCTCTGGGGTCGGACCGATCGCTCCCCCACCCCCTCCTTCTCTGGGGCTTGTGGGGGGCCTGGCCCCTGGTGGGGGTCGGGGGGCGCTTTTGGATCAAATCCGGCAGGGAATTCAGCTGAACAAGGTGAGGGCCGGCGTGATGGAGGATTGGGGGACTGGGACTCTGGGGTGTGCTGCACAAGTCAGGATATTAGGGGGCCAGGGCCGAGACTGATGGGGGTCCCAGGATTTGGGGGTTGAGTGATAGGGTTGGGAGGTTGGTGGGGAGACTGGAGTGTGTGGGAGGAGAAAGGATGATGAGGGGCGGGGAGAAGCGCTTCTCTCACAGGCCCTGAGCCTTGTGTGCTGGACCCTGCTTGCTGCAGACCCCTGGGGCCCCAGAGAGCTCAGCGCTGCAACCGCCACCTCAGAGCTCCGAGGGGCTGGTGGGGGCCCTGATGCACGTGATGCAGAAAAGAAGCAGAGCCATCCACTCCTCGGGTGAGAGCCCCCCCTCCCCTGCGAGCCTGCCATTCGGAGCCCATCCTGCCAGGACCCCGACCCTGGTTCCCAGCTAGTGTCAGCCTAAAAACACCCCTAACAGCCACCATCAATAGTAACATTAGCCCATATGTTGATGAGAGCATGAACATGAATCTTTTATCAGTCTCTTTTTCTACAATGTTAACTGTCATTATGTAACAGTAATATGATTAACTCTATCTATCTTTGACAATAGTATTAACATTAATCCCATATGTTCAATAGTATTAACATTAGCCGCTATGTGATGATAATAAGGAGCCCCCATCTTTGACCATCATATTGACTCTAACTCCATGTGTCAACAGATTAACCTTAACACATTATGTGATAATATTATAACCAACCCAATCTTTTACAATAATGTTGACATTAATCCCTTAATGTGTCAACAATATTGTCATTATATGACAATTATATGAGGATAATATTAACCTCAACCTATTATGTGACAATAATATAATTAACTCCAACTTTGACAATAATACTAACATCAACCCCAGAGTCTGTTCACAAGATAAACATGAATCCATTACATGACAATATCATAACGAACCTCATCTTTTGACCATGACATCATCATTAACCCCATTCCGTGTCAACAGGGTTAACCTTAACCCATTATGAAACCATAATACTGTAATTTCCTCCACCTTTGCTAATATTTAAATCCACCCCATTAAGTGATAAGTCTGTTAAAATCAACCCTTTGTATGACAATAATATCCCAACTAACCACACATTTTTGACAATAATATTAACCTCGACTCCAACTAGAACCCAGACCCCAGCTATAGTCCCTACCTTGCCCCTAAATCTCCCTCCTCTGAGGGGGTCCCTTCTTCATCCAACACACAGGCCCCAGATCTAATTTCCAAGCATGAGATCTCAGTCCCCCAGGGTCCTGAGCCCCAACCTCCCAGGCCCTAGTAACCCCCCTCCCTAGGGCTTTTGAACCCTCCTGCCCATCCTGAGTTCCACTCTCTCTCTCCCTCTAGACGAAGGGGAGGACCAGGCTGGCGATGACGATGAGGATGATGAATGGGACGACTGAGTCACCACCACCCCCACTGTTCTGTGCTCGCTCCCTTGGCAGCCCTGCTCGCCACCCTCCACTCTCAGCTTCCAGGCCCCTAAGCCCTGTTTCTTCTCCACCCACCCCTTCAATGCTGTTATCTCTGACTGCCCCCCCCAACACTCACCCTAGCAATAGTAGGGGACCTTTTTATACAAAATTTCTCAGTTCTCCTCACTCAAGGATTTTTAAACAAAAATAAAATAACTGTCATTTTGTTTCTTTAAATCTTACTTCCTTTATATTCCAAATGTGGGAATTTGGGGTCCTTTTTCCCCAAAGTCCCTTTTATTCCCATTTCATTTATTTAACCTTATAGGTATACATTCATTTATTCCCTCGGTCATTTAGCCTGTACTTCTTTGTTTCCTTCTGCCCTTCTTTCTTTCCACAGATACTTATTGCCAGGAACTACTTTAGGGGCTAGGGATAGGGCAGTGGGGAAAAAACAACAAAAATTCTTGGTCTTGTGAGGTCAACATTCTAGGGCAGAAGACACACAAGAAACAAGGAATTAAATCGAAACAAAAGATAATTATAGGACTTCCCTGGTGGTGCAGTGGTTAAGAATCCGCCGGCCAATGCAGGGGACACGGGTTCGAGCCCTGGTCCAGGAAGATCCCACATGCCGCGGAGCAACTAAACCCGTGCTCCACAACTATTGGGCCTGCACTCTAGAGCCCACGAGCCACAACTACTGAGCCCACGTGCCACAACTACTGAGCCCGCGTGCCACAACTACTGAAGCCCGCGCACCTAGAGCCCGTGCTCCTCAACAAGAGAAGCCACCACAATGAGAAGTCTGCGCATGGCAACGAAGAGTAGCCCCCACTCGCCCCAACAAGAGAAAGCCTGCATGCAGCAACAAAGACCCAACACAGCCAAAAAATAAAATTAATTAATTTTTTAAAAAGATAGTTATAGATCATGATAAGTGCTATGATGTGCTGAGGGGAAGTGACATTAAGATGGAATGTTCAAGGAAAGCCACTTGAAGGAGGTGACCGTTATTCTGGATCTAAAGAGAGAGGAATCAACCATGTGAATATTTGGGGAGAAGGGCATTCCAGGCAGAGGGAACAGCCAGTGCAAAGGCCCTGAGGTGGGAAAAAGCTTGGTGTGAGGCTGAGTGTGGTGAATGAGTGAGAGAGTTATTTGTTCAATCACTTACTTATTTTTTAAAAAAAAAAGTTCAATCAACATAATATTAGATCAAGAGAGTACTCAATGGTCAGACTTCCCCATTCTCCATGCACACAACTCACACACTACGATCCTGATGGGCAGGATCTCCCTCTCAATTTTAAAATTTGGTTCTGCCCAGTTCCCAGTGCAAACCAAGTCCTGGCCAATGGCAATGGAAGAAGCAAAGACTTAATAATCAGATAGATCTGCTCTAGAACCCGGGCAAGATGTCTCACCTCTGAGCCTCAGTTTCCTCATCTATACAATGGGGGCAACAATATGTAACCTTTTCCAACTGGGATCCCACTGGGTCACCCTCGTCCTCTAGAACTTTCTCTCCAGGAAAAAAAAAAAAAAAAGCACAACTCAAAACTGTCCGTGGTGTTTAAAGCTGTTTCCAAGGGAGTAATTAGAAACTCTTGTACATCAAAGCCTAGAATAGAGGTGCCTACTCCTTCCCATTTCTGAAACCTGGTGGATTCAAGATCTCAGATTTCCTACCTTTAGAGGAAGAAGAAAGCAGGGAGGAAGATAAAGGTGAGGAGGAATTCAAAGAGGGCAGACTTCTTCCATCTGCAAGACTAGTGGAAGAATTTCTGAACCATCCAAGGGCAGCTTGAGGGTTTAGGGGAGGGCAGAGGTGTGGGGAGTGGAGCTGGCTTTGCCCCTTAAGAATTCTCCCGCAGCCGTGGAAGCTGGAGAAGGGGGAGCCTCAGGTTCCCTTTAATTCTTTCATTACTCTTCATCCCCTACTCCACTACCCACCCAACCCTGGTCGGTTCCCGTGGCGAGCACTGAGTCTAGGAAGGGCCTATCATATCACTTCTCCCCCACCTCCCCTCGCCAAACCCAGAGTTCTGTAACCCCTTGGGCGGGCTTTGTCCTGGAAAAGACCTTACATCACACAACCTCTGAAGCCCCAGGAGCACAGGCTAGAGCAAGCACAGACCTGTGGTAAAAGAGTTGACTGTGGGTGAGTTGCTTGACCTCCCTGGGACTCAGTTTCCTCAGCCCTTAAAATGAAAAATTAAAGTAGATGGTGTCTGCAAAGTTCCTGCCTCCTTGTAGGCATCTATAAGCATCAGATGCTGCTACTGCTGTTGTTACTGTTGTTATTACTGGGTGTCCCTGATCTTGAGTCACCATTGATTACAAAATGCATCGTTATTCTATGTATCGCTAAGAAAGACAAAAAAGTACTGCCAATTAAATTATGACCCATCAGCGCTTGTAAGACACAGCCTGATTCCAGAGATGTTAAAAAATTAAATGCTTCTGGAGCCCTGGCTGGTGATGTTGTTCCTTAACCTGCATTCTGGCTCCACATGTATGTTCACTTGTGAAACTCATGACATGGGTCACCCATGGTCTATGAGCTTTTCTGTATGTGTGGTACAGTCCATATGAGGTTTACATTAAAAGCAGGTCAAACTTGTGCAGCTTGGAATGGATAAAACCTTGTATTGGCCTCACACTGGGAGATGAAGTATACACAGTTAGGCACTAAATTAATCCTGAATGAACAGACCAGTGGCTGGGAGTAGGACACAGTAATAACAGGGTAGCCTCTTACTTTGAGGTCTCTTGAAAAGGTGCTAGTCCGAAAGATTCATTTTCTCTTTTTTTTATAAATTTGTTTATTGTATTTATTTTATTTTTGGCTGTGTTGGGTCTTTGTTGCTTTGCGTGGGCTTTCTCTAGTTGCGGCGAGCAGGGGCTACTCTTCATTGCAGTGCACAGGCTTCTCATTGCAGTGGCTTCTCTTGTTGCAGAGCACAGGCTCTAGGCACGCGGGCTTCAGTAGTTGTGGCACGTGGGCTCAGTAGTTGTGGCACGTGGGCTCAGTAGTTGTGGCTCACGGGCTCTAGAGCGCAGGCTCAGTAGTTGTGGGACACGGGTTTAGTTGCTCCACGGCATGTGGGATCTTCCCAGACCAGGGCTCAAACCTGTGTCCTCTGCACTGGCAGGCGGATTCTTAACCTCTGCGCCACCAGGGAAGCCCCAGAAAGATTCATTTTCTAGATGAGTAGGAGATGCCCACCCAAGGTCATTCATCCGAGGTTTTACAGATGCAGAAACTGCCTAAGGTCACACACTTTAGTAAATGGTGGAGCTGGGATTGAACCCAGGTACTTGGGCTCTAGAATCCAAGCCTTTACCCACTACACTGTACTGTTTGGGGAAGACCAAGGGATGCTTCCCAATACCCATAAACCTCTACATTTTCCCCCAGATTCAGGCAGAAAGAGGTCGTGCCTTAAACCACTTTCATGGGTTGGACAAGCCTCCTGGACTCCTGGGATTGGGAGGGTCCTGCCTGCCGGGGGAGACTGGGGGCATGTGAGGACCAGCATCGGACTCTGTTCTAGAAGGAATAAGGGAGGGAAGGGGAATCTATGGTGGGACTTCACTGTTAACTGTTCCACTCACGGCAAGCAGGGACTAATGGAACCTCAGCCTGACCAGCCATTTCTCCAACCGGTGCACAGCTGGACTGGCAGGCACAGAATAACCGTTTGGTTAACTGTATAACCGTTTGGTTGACTACATAACTCATGGACTGACAGGGAGAGGGGCAATTTGAGGAAATGACAGTGCAGTTTCCTGACACTGTGAGCTACTGAAAATCGAACTGAATTACAGCCCGCCTGGGACAGGCTGGGGCTGGTGACCTGATGGTGCAAAAGATGGGCAGCCTCCTGAGGGACTTACAGGCTGGCTGACTGATGATCCACGCTGTTGCTGCCTGCCTCGGTGGCGGGATGTTGCAAATGGCTGACTTGCTAGGAATCACACCCAGCCCGAGGGGCTGTCTGGATGTTACACTGTCTGGCGATGTGTAAAGGAGATCTACCCTGAGGGAATTTCAGGCTGACTGATGGACAGATCTGTGGCCGCCTGATAGGCAACTGTATCTGGTGACTGACTGTCTATCCTGACCAAATCACAGCATGCTCGACAGACCGTGTGGCCAGTCGGATGCTGAGAATGGCTACCTGGCTGACTGATATGAGGGGCAGACTGAACGAGTCACAGACCAGCTGACCCACTGAAAGATGAGTATAGCTGCCTGACCCCATGGCTTTCCACGGATAGAATCACAGCCACCCCAAGAGGGCCCCGGGGTCAGAGGCTGCTGACTGACCGACCAATGGGGGGCATGCCTTGCCTGAGAAATGACAGATTGTTGACGACTGACAGGTTGCCTGGAGGCTTTAGCTGCTGTGACTACGTGCTCTGAGGGAATAAAGTGCCTGATCATGGTGTGAATGAGGAGGAACCTGAGGGAATTACAGAGTGACCAACTGACAGTGGAGAGCCTGACTGCCAGGGCTACATTAGATGCTGACAATGACAGCCTGTCCTGACATAATCACAGCCAGCCCGAGGGCCCGGCTGGTTGCTGTGGCTTCCTGGGCGGTGGTGAGATGATTCTCCCCAGGGGATTCGGAGCTACTCCCAGAGCCAGGGTAGCTAGAGAGCCCGGCTGCTGGACCGACTGTCGGTGCGATGAAGGGACAGTCTAAGGGAATGACAGGCTGGCTGACGAGCAGCGAGTAGCGTAGCTGTTGTCAGAGCCGTGTGTCTGCCTTGAGGGCCTCGCAGCTGGCCCGAGGGCACGAATGGATGCTGCTATTGACAGACTGACAGCGTGAATGGGGGGCGGAGGTCTGTTGAGACAGTGGTCGTGGTGATTGTCTGATTTGAGTCGGGCGACTGACTGAGCAAGCTGTATGTAGAGGTAATCCACCTGGGGAGTCACGGCCTGCTTGGGGTTAAAATGTGGTGACGGACTGACGGCGGTAATTGGGGGTCTGACAGGACGGAGAATCCCCCAGTGCAGCTGGCTGACAACGTGATTGGCTGACAGTGTGACAGACAGACCGGCTTACGGGCAGGACCTCCGGCAACCTCAGCTACCGCTGCCGCCGCCGCCGCCTCCGCCTCCCAGACGCACTCTGGGAAAGCGCCGGCGAGCACCCGCCTTCTGGACCGAGCCGGGAGGCGGGGAGGGATCCGGTCACGGCTCGCCGGTTGGTCCGCGCGGGCGCTGCTCGCGGCGCGGCGCGGCCAATAGGCTGCGCGTTCTCGGCCACGCCCGCGCGAGCTCTCCTCTCGCGAGGCCGGTTAGGCCCGAATGTAGTTAGCCGTGGGGAAAGATGGCGGAAAATTTAAAAGGTGAAGCAGTGGCGGCAGCGACGCGGGCCCGCTGGCCGGGCCGGGTGGGCTGGAGGGGTGGCGTCGCTGGCTCGGGGCCCCGGCGTCCGAGGCCACGGGGTCGGGAGCCGGAAGCTCGGCGCCGAAAGGCTGGAGCTCGGGGCGCGCGGGCCTGGCGCGCGGGGCTGGGCGGGGCTGAGGGGAGGGGGCGCGTGCCTCGGAACGCGGCGGGCAAGGGGCTAAGTGGGGACACGGGAGGGGCGCGCGCGCCGCAGGTCGCGACCGGACGGCGCGCGCACGCACGGGGGTTTGTCTGGGAGGCCGCGCCCGCGCGCGGGAAAATTGGTCGCCGGTGACCGTTACCCTCTTGGTGTCCACGCGAGACGCCGGAAGGGGAGGGGGGGGAAGGGGACGGACCTCCTTTTCAGAGTTAGGGGACGGGGGACTCTTCTGGGGGAGGGTATCTCCTCGCAGCGTGGTGGGGGAGGGGTTTGCGGCAGAGAGGGCTCGCCCAGGAAGAGGGGAAGGGGGCTTCCCTAATGGGAGAGCTGGACTCCCCCATGCGCGGGGAAGGAGGGGTGACTCAGTGTGTTGGGGAAGGTGGGCCCCTCTGGGTGAGGGAAGCTGCGGGGAGGATGGGTTCCACAGGTGTGAGGGGGAGCTCTGAGGGTAGGAGAGTCCATCTGTGGTCAGTGCGGAGACAGCAGCTGATGTGAGTTGGGACCACGTTAGCGGGGCTTCAAAAGCAAGTTAAGGGTTTGAAAGGGAGAGGCATCACAGGGAAAGGAAGGCGTGGGTACAGGCCGAGTCTCCACTAGGCCTGCCTAAGTGGAGGGGGGGAAATGCACACGTAATAATTTTGCAAAGCTCTTGTACATTTGTAGGTTGACATCTAGAGTATTTCATCATGAGTTTAAATGTTTGGTTTTTGTAATGGAAGGTAGAAAATATTAAACATTTTTAAAAGATGAAATAGGATAAGGACTGACTGATTATATTTGGAATAAGGGTTTTGTGAAATGATTTGATAAAATGGCTTCTAAAGCACAGTAATTAAGAATATGCCTTGAACCGAAAGAAGCCTTTTTAAGTAAAAAAATCTGTGTGTCCTGAAAACTTTTGGTAGCCCCCCAAAACATTCCAGGTATATTTAAAATAATTGCTGTCACTAACCTATATTGTTCTGTCTGTTCTTGAATTCAGAGCACACCCCTTTGGGCCAGCTTTACCCTTCACAGAAATGTGGATGAGACAGAGAAAATCAAAATGCAGTGTGAAAAAATATACCTTGTGGGTTTAAGGCACCTGCACTAACCATTTGGGGAAGCTTCCTGTAATCTAATACCACTCCACAATCTCTTATTCATAATTCTGAAATCCAAAAAGCCCTGAAAACTTAAATTTGGTATCATTCAGTGGTAAAACTAGGCTAGATGGAGGGACTGTTCAGTGCCACTATCTTGCAGCTTTATTTCTCCTATGTTTGTGACAATTCAGACTTTTGCTACAGAACTATTAATGTATTTGATTATGTCTTGATGTCCTGACCACACTAGGGGTGTGTTAGGGAATGTATGGGATATACCTAGAACTGCACTTGTAAAATCTAAAAAAGAAATTTGGATTCCAAAACATCTGGCCCCAGGAGCTTCAGATAAAGGATTATGGACCAGTCTTTCTAGTTACGCCTTTGTTTGGTGCCCTGGAGGTTTTAATCCCATCCCTACCCACACACCTTGGAGAAATGCACCCTACTGAGATGGAGGGGGTTGTTCTCTTTCTTTTGCAAAGTGGGGAGAAGGATGATTAGGTCTTGAACTCCAGGCAGGTTTGCAGGCAGTTTAAGGAATGGTATAGAGGGAGCTGGAAGCTCTCGGAATAGATTCCTTTAGGACAATCCATGCAGCAGATCCCACTTGGAAGTCTGCTGCTCCAGGGAAAGCCTTGGACAGTGAGCATTGGGGTAGATGGGAGTGGCACATTCTTGTTGTAGAAGGATCTTAGCATTGGGAAGGCCTGTGGATTAAATTTCACTGACTCTGAGGTAGTCCTTTGGAAGTCCCAGGGAAGATTTGGGGTCCTCTTTGACCCCTGGCCTTGCCAGGATGCCCAGCAATAGTTCCTTCATGGCCCCCTTTGTTCTAGGCTGCAGTGTGTGTTGCAAGTCTTCTTGGAATCAGCTACAGGACCTGTGCCGCCTGGCCAAACTCTCCTGCCCTGCCCTTGGCATCTCCAAGAGGAATCTCTATGACTTTGAAGTCGAGTACCTGTGCGATTACAAAAAGATCCGCGTGAGTCTGGGGTGACCATGGCCGGGGCAGGGGTGACTCAAGGAAGCTGGCTTCCTGCCCCCTTACCCCCAATTACCCACATCTGTTTCCAAAAGTAATTTTCTCCTCTGATCTTAAAAAAATAGGATTAGTAGGCCCTCTTATCATCTCCATTTTACAGGTGGGAAAACTAAGTGGCTTTCCGAGAGGGGCAGGAGCCAGAATGAATCCCCAGATAAATCTCTCCTCCCACCTCCCTAGGAATACAAACCAATTGCAAAGATTGAGATGTTGAGCCCAGTAGTGGAGATAATGACAGCTAATGGTTTTGAGCACTTTGCCTGCCAGGCACTTCCTTTCAGAAACTCATTTAATCCTGCCAGCAACATTGCAAAATGGGAACTGTTTATTGTTGCCAGAGGAGGTAATGGCAGGATGGTTAAGAGAGCAGCCTGGAGCCAGCATGCTTGGGTTCAGATCCTGGCTCTGTAACCCTGGGATACTTACCCAAATTCTCTGTACTTAATTTTCCTCATCTATAAAATGGGTATAATTAGTAGTATCTACCTCATATAGAGTTGTGAGGGTTAGATTAGTTAATACATGTAAGTTGCTTAGAACAGTACCTGCTACATAACGAATGCTAGAAAAATGTCAGCTTTTTTTTTCTTATTTACAGATGAAGAAACAGGCCCAGCAAGGTTAAATAACTGCCTAAGTTTACACTGCTAGGGAGCGGCAGTTTCAGGATTTGTCTAGTTGTAGAATCTGTGTAGTTAAACTCTATCCTATAGCTGCCGCTCAGCAAGAAAAGATCCCTCTGGCTGCTGTGTGGAGAACAGACTGTAGGGGCAAGGGTGGAAGCAGGGGGACAGGTGAGGAGGCTGCTGCTGCACTCCAGGCGAGCGATGACGGTGGTGACGGTGACAGAGGTGTGAAGTGTAGGATTCTGGATGTAGCTTGAAGGCAGGGCTGACAGGATTTCCTGAGAGTGGATGTGGCGAGTGTGAGAAAAAGGAGTCAAGGATGACTTGGAGAGCTGGGCTGAACAGCTAGCAGGAGGGAGTATGTTTGGGAGATTAAATTAAAAGTTGGGATTTAGACAGATAGTAAGCGGGAGCGAGGGATTTGAACCCAGTGAACCTCACTCTAGAGCCCATGCTTTTTAACCACTGCACAGAGTCATTCCAGGAAACGGGGGGAACAGTTTGGGTGTTGTCCACAGGCGTTGGGATGGAAGTCCCATGAGGGCTGGCCCAAGGGTCTCGTCTGTCACTTACAGTGACCTCATCCCTCCCCACCCCACCCCCCAGGAACAGGAGTATTACCTGGTAAAATGGCGTGGGTACCCAGACTCAGAGAGCACCTGGGAGCCACGGCAGAATCTCAAGTGTGTGCGCATTCTCAAGCAGTTTCACAAGGACTTGGAAAGGGAGCTGCTCCGGCGGCACCACCGGTCAAAGCCACCCCGGCACCTGGACCCAAGCCTGGCCAACTACCTGGTGCAGAAGGCCAAGCAGAGGCGGGCGCTCCGGCGCTGGGAGCAGGAGCTCAACGCCAAGCGCAGCCACCTGGGACGCATCACCGTGGAGAACGAGGTGGACCTGGATGGCCCCCCACGGGCCTTCGTGTACATCAACGAGTACCGTGTCGGTGAGGGCATCACCCTCAACCAGGTGGCTGTGGGCTGCGAGTGCCAAGACTGTTTGTGGGCACCTGCTGGAGGCTGTTGCCCTGGGGCATCGCTGCACAAGTTTGCCTACAATGACCAGGGCCAGGTGCGCCTGCGAGCCGGGCTGCCCATCTACGAGTGCAACTCCCGCTGCCGCTGTGGCTATGACTGCCCCAACCGCGTGGTACAGAAGGGCATCCGCTATGACCTCTGCATCTTCCGCACGGATGATGGACGTGGCTGGGGTGTCCGCACGCTGGAGAAGATCCGCAAGAACAGCTTCGTCATGGAGTACGTGGGAGAGGTAGGGAGACGGGGCTGTGCGCAGCTCTCCCCACGTGTGTTCCCACCGTGCGCGCCCAGCTCTCCCCACTGTGTGCCTGCAGCTTCCCTGCTTTCCCTGTGGGAAAGGTGTTGAAGGGGTTAACCTGAGTGTGAGAGGGACATCCTGGCAGGGGCGAGTATTCCAAATTGGTAAAGGCACGTTGAAATACCTCCAGACTGGGTTGACTTCATAAGGGTACCTAGCAAAGAGGAAAGCGGGAACTGAAATCCAGGCAGCGTTCCTTTTAACAGGCCGTGTGGTCTGCACAGGATTGCGTCACCTGAAAAGGCACTTCCTCTTCTCATTTCACGAGGGTCCAGCTTATCACCAAGCTGTGTCTACCCAGAAGGAGCACCTTTTACTTATCTGCACAAAAGGAACACAGTCTGGAGTAGGACATAGACATGCCTTGGGGAGGTTGGCTACCTCCTCTTTTAGCCGCGCAGGACACTGGGGAAAGGCGGGCTGTGTCCAGCAGGCTAGCCGCTGGACCAGACGAGCCCCACATCTTAATGGCTTTGCATGCTGTAAGTCCGTTTGCTCTACCAGTGTGGGCATTTGGGTCGTATCCTTCCACACGATGGCGTGGCCACCTAGGTTCTTTCCCTCTTGTGCCTGTGCCATGCCTTAGAGTCGCCTCTGATCCTCAGCATTGCCTGGCAAGTAGGCTGGGGGTTGCAGAAGGGGAGATTTCTAAGAGGCCAGGCCTGGACGTGGTGCATATCATGTCTGCCCGCACCTACTGGCTGGAACCGAGTCAGTGGCCTTACCTCAGTGCAAAGCAGCTGTGAAGTGTGATTCAGCCATATGCCCAAGTGGAAAACGAAAAGGGATTTGGGTGAATAACTAGCAAGTATCTGCAACAGCAAGTGTCATCTTCTAAGATGGGACGTGGTGGGCATTTGGAGTGGGGCAGTTCTTTGTTACGTAGGACCGTCTCATGCATTGGGGAACATTTAACATCCCTGGACCTTGACCATTTAAATCCATGAGTGTGCCTTGTCACGATGACAACCCCAAACACCTCCGTATTTCTGTGGGTCTCTTAGGGGTATGACATGGCTGGGAAGTGACAGAATTGGCCTAAGGGACGCACACCTGAGGATGTCTACACTGTAGTGATAACACTGATGAAGAGGAGAGGCTCCTGCTCTGAGGAACTGTAAAGTAGAGAGGGTCATAGCCCCCGGGGCTGGGAGCGGGGCAGAGACCGTCTAGAAGCAGAGCAGTCCACACTGCAGAGGACCCTGACAGTCTGGACAAGGAGATGTCCACACCCCAGATAATCCCAGTGGTCGGGTGGAGGAAATGTCCACATGTTGAAGGACCTGACAGTCTAGAGGAAGGAGGAGGTGACCACAGCCCAGAGGGTTCCTGACAGTCTAGAGAAGGGGGGCGGGTCCTGACAATCTGTAGGAAGAGGTGTCCATGTCCCAGAACGACCTGAGGAAGAGAGCAGGCTCTCCAGAGGACCCTGGCGGTCTGACTTAGGAAGTGTCCACACCCACACTGCCCTGACACTCAGGAAAGTGAAGTGTCCTCACTCCAGAGGGATAGTGACAGTCTGAAGGAGCTCAGGTCTACACCTAAGAGACTCTGACAGCCTGGAGGAAGTGTCCACACCCTCAGCGCCCTGACACTCTGGTGGAGATGTCCAGACCTTAGAGGGACAGTGACAGTGTGGAAGAGATGTCACACCCCAGAGCTATGTTAGCAGTGCAGGGGATGAGGTGTCGATACCCACAGGAGTCAACAGTCGTAGAGGAAGTCCAGAGCAGTGGGTATCCCTAGCTTCACTGCACTGACAGTCTTTGGAGGAGCTGTCAACAGCACAGGAGAATCCTGACAGGCAAGGAGGAGGAAGAGTCTTCATCTCACTGGCACCCCAAGGTCCCCTGGGCCCAATACTTTTCCCACCATTCTTCCTTAGTGTCCTTACTCCTCCACGCTGTAAACATGGCGGTTTCTGGGGACCCTGCAGTGCTGTCCTACCGGGTGTTATCAAGGGCATATCCCCGACCCGTTCACCACACTGTCCTCCTCCAATCTGGACCTCCGTTCACTCTCCACCTCTGCACTGACAGCCCCTCCACGTGAGCTGCCCTTCCACGTTCTGTCAGAACATCTCCACCCTCACCCAGCAGAGAACATAGCCTGTTTTATCAATTCTGAAACACGCACTTCATATTTTAACAACTCTGAAATGAAAGTGAGTCTCGCTTTAGTTTAATTAAATGATGGCATATCATCATTTAATTAGCAGCAGTTTTTCCTTTCTTGGGAAAGGGCGCACAAAATCAGGGAGCCTGTTAGATTTTGACAAGCTACGGTACTCATAACCACTCCTAACACAAAAACAAACAGAAATCCCTCTCACATCTCTGATCTTGTTGGATTTTGACAACACCCCTATCAGGTTGGGATGATTGTCACTGTCATCTCCATTCGACAGATGAGAAAACTGAGGCCCAGAGAGGTATAGTAAAGTGCTCAGTCACCAAGCTAGTAAAGTGGGTAAAAAAGGCCCAAATGTCTAAAACTGGTGTGCTGCCAAACCTGGTGGAGTGTTGTTTTTTGGATTTGGGAGGGGGGTTTGGCTGAGGAAACGGGCAGGGAGAGAACATTCAGGATCCCATATCCGGGACAGGGCAGAGCAGCAACTGGACTCTGAGTCTTCTGGTTCCCATTCCCATCAAAACCCTTTCCCGGCTGCCAGCTTCTAGCCCATCTGTCTTCCCCAGTCACTCCAGAGAATTGCTGGGGAGCAGGGGAATGGACTGATTTGTTCTCAAGTTTTCAGGGTGGACCACCCCTTACAGAGTGGGAATGAAAAGAAGACAGAGAGAAGGAACCGTTTGTGCCCTGCAGGGTTTGCAGTGTGACTCACTCCTGGGGAGACTGGGGGAGCAGGTAGGGGCAGAACAGGCAGGAAGATGGAGACTGGGGAGGAGGTGGGCATTCCCTCTGGTTGGGGAGGGGCCCAAAGGGAAAAGCTGGCCCAGACACCATCCAGTATGCTCATGAGCCCAGGAGAGGCTGTCCTTTGATCCCAGGCTTCTGAAGGCAGCGGTGGGTGGGGATTGGGAGCTTCAGGAAGGCTGCACAGAGAAGTGACATCTTTGGGAGCTGATGTCACAAGGAAGAGTATGTGTTCTCTGGGAGGTGGAGGGAAACTGACCTTGATGTACTCTTCCTCAAAATGCTTCTGTGGCTCCTGTTTTGTCCCTCAGGAGAGTCCCCACTTTTCAATCTGGTCAAAGCCCTTGTGTGATCTGCAGTTTGCTTTGATGGTGTATCTTTTTTCCACTGCCCCTTAAACTCTAAGCACTGTGGGTGTCTGAGTCCATCTATGTTACCAGACTGTGACCCACGAGGGCCAGACTGGACCTGGTCCCTGTGACTTCCCCACCAAATTGACCCCTGAGGGCCAGGACCAAGCCTGGTTCCTGTGTCTCCCCCACCCAACTGTAATCCCTGAGTACTGGGACCAGGCACAGGGTAGGCCTCATGAAAATCCACTGAATGAATGAGTGAACAAACAAAAATTGAGGGTATGGGGGAACCAGGTTCCTCAAGGAATGGAGCTGGAGTATGGGGCAGTGAGCAGTGCGGCCTGAGGGATAGGCCTTGGTCTTCTAAGGGGGTTGTTGATTGGCATTCAGCACGGAGCAGAGGCTGGAGGTGATGGTGGAGGAGGCAGGGAGGAGGCTAGAGAAAACGGAGGCTGGTCAAGACCAGAAGTAGGAAGAGCAAGGTCACTGGCTGGCTTGAGGATGAGCAAGGAAGGAGGCCCGGGTGGGTCTTGGGCTTATGCCCAGTGTGGCAGGAGGGTGGTGGTGGGCAGTGGGTCTCTGATGAAGGGAGAAGGAAGGAATAAGGGGTGTGGCGAGAAGAGAGTGCCTGAGTTGCCTATAGGACCACTGCTGGACAGAGGTCAGGTCTCCGAGCTAGAAAGCAGGATACAAATAACGGGCATCTGCTGTGTGTCTGCTGTGTACTGTACTGGCACTTGTGTCTGAGGGCCGGGCAGAAACCTGGGAGTGGAGAACGAGGCCGGCCCTGGTCTAGGGGCACCCAGGCTGAGGAGGGGGCAATCTTGGCTACCGTGGGACTTCACCCAGAGGCATGGGCCCAGAAGAGGGGACATGAGGGATGGAGAGGAGGCATGGGGTGTGGCAGGGGCTGGGGTGAGGAATCCGTCACCAGCATTTGGGAGGCATGGACAGGCTGGGCTAGGATAATGGTCCAGTTACTAGGACAGATGGGGACCCATCTGGGGAGGAGGAAATGCCTACTGCTGTCTTAAATACCAGTTGTTGGCAGTGTGCGGTGTCAGGGCTGAGCGAGGTGCTCTACTCTGTGCTCTGGTCCCCTTTCTTTCCTCTTCCATCTCTTGAGTTTTTGGCCTTGGTCTCTTTTTTGTGATCTCAGACTCCTTGGGGTCTTGGGCCTTTTTACTGGACCTGGATCTTTTGCATTAAGATTCTGTCTGTTTCTAACTCTCTGCCTCTAGCTCTCTCTTCTGAGTCCCTTTCTCATTCACTCAGTCTCCCTTTTCCCAGGCCTCTCTCTTCAGCTTACTCTCCATGTTCCTTTTGCTGTCTGCACCGCCCTGCACTGGCTCGGTTCTCTAGAGCTGGATCCTGCAGCGCCTCAGGCTCTCTCGCCCTGGATCAGTCAGCGTCTCTCACCCCCACTCTCCCCACCCCTCTCTGTTGAGTACTGGGTCTTTTTCTTTCTCACCCTTGATCTGGGTCCCCTCACTATGTCCTACTATGGGTCTCTCACTATGGGGACCTCTGTCTGTCACTCCTGGACCTTGTGGCCGCCCTCCGCCTACCGTTGAGACTCCCAGTGCCCTCCAGAGGCCTGAGAAGGGCTGACACACCCTGTGCGTCACTGCCTCGCATGTGTACACACCGCCCAGCCCCGCTGAGCCAGCCGCAGGGTGCGGGTGCCTCCTTGCTCCCTTGTTCTCCTCCAGGGGGGCCATGCTAGGGGGTCGGGAGCTGTGCTGGCTTTCCTGAACCTTCTTGGCCAACCTCCCCTCCCCTGTGGCCTTCTCCTCAGATCATTACCTCAGAGGAGGCAGAGCGGCGGGGCCAGATCTACGACCGCCAGGGCGCCACCTACCTCTTCGACCTGGACTACGTGGAGGATGTGTACACCGTGGACGCCGCCTATTACGGCAACATCTCCCATTTTGTCAACCACAGTGTGGGTACCCCGAAGGCGGGCGGGGGGTCGGGAGGAGCAGGCTGGGCCCCTCCTCACCCTCCCACTGTTCTTTTTTGCCCAGTGTGACCCCAACCTCCAGGTGTACAACGTCTTCATAGACAACCTTGATGAGCGGCTGCCCCGCATTGCTTTCTTTGCCACAAGAACCATCCGGGCAGGCGAGGAGCTTACCTTCGATTACAACATGCAAGGTGGGGGTGGCAGGGGACCGCGGGCAGGGACACACGATGACGTGGGGCACAAGGACCCTTCCCCAAGGAACTTTAAGATGCTCTTACTCCCAGTCTCATATCTGGACTCCTGGACCCCTGCCTACCCTTTGGGGGGTCCCTTCATTCCCAGCCACTGGACCCCAATTCTGATACACTCATGCCACCTTCTCCCAGGGCTCCCGGGGGAGGATGTTTGGCTCAACAGTTATGACACTCCTCCTGACTCCAATCTTGTCTGAATTTCCCCAGTCCCCCAACCCTCCCCGCTCCTAACCCCCTTTGGCCTTCCTCATTCTAAGCCTCTGGACACCCTTGTGGCCTCCAACCAGTCCCCTTCTTGACCAACTAGCCACCTCTGAGACACTCGAGGGGGGATCTTTGGCAGGAGAGTTCAGATGCCCCTCTGGATGCCCAGGTGACCCTCCATTCCTAACCCCTGCCTGACACAACCCTCTTGGTTGCCCCTGACAGCTCCCTGACACCCCTCCTCCAAGAACCCCCAATCCCTGGCCATCTTCCTAATACCTGAACACCCATCTAGTGCTAAGCCCTGGCCCTTGCCTGAAACCACCAACCCCATGACCCCTTCCTGACCCAGACCTCAGACCTGCTCCCAGCCCCTAAGATCCCTGGGTCCCGTGGTAAAAAGGGCAGTGGGACTACTTCATCTAGGCCTTCTATCTAACAAGTACCCCCCCACCCCCGGCTATGACTCCACAGTGGACCCCGTGGACATGGAGAGCACCCGCATGGACTCCAACTTTGGCCTGGCCGGGCTCCCCGGCTCCCCCAAGAAGCGGGTCCGTATTGAATGCAAGTGTGGGACTGAATCCTGCCGCAAATACCTCTTCTAGCCCTTTGAAGTCTGAGGCCAGACTGACCATGGGGGCCTAAATATGCGTACCCCACCCACCCACTGCTGCCCTCCTGTTGAGGAACGACTGCCAGGGCCTCCTGCCTGCCTCTGCCTGCCCCCACCTGCCCCATGCTCGGCGCTGCGGGGCCATGGAGAGGACAGACTACAGGAGTTCCCTCTCCCTGTCCCAGCCCCATCCGTGGGTTGCACTTACCCCTGCCCACCTTCGGAAGTGATTTTTCAGCACCAGGACTTTCTGCAGTTGGGATTTCATCGCCTAGCAAGGAGGTCCAAGGGCTGAGCCCCAGCCCAGACCCAGAATAGAAAGACGTTTGTTTTTGCACCTGCTTCTGCCTGGAGCTTGAGGGGTCTGTTGCAGGCCCTCTCCCCACTGCCCCAAGGGTGTGGGGAAGCGGCCCCAGGACAGGCTGATACCAGAGCCCAGGGTTCCCAGCCCACTCGTCTCCCCTACCACAGAAACGTTGTGCTAGTGAAAGAAAGGGGGTCTCCAAGGCTGGGGTCTGAGGCTGGTTCCTGCTTATGCTTGCATGCTCCTAGTGTCGGCCTAAGAGCCGTAGGGTCTCTTTTTCAGGGCTGTGCGTCTGAGAAGTGGACACCCACGTGCCACTGGAAGGACAGTGGATGCCCATGGCCTGTTGGCCAGTGAAAGGCAGTCCAGACTTTCCCAGCCCTTAAGGTGGGCTGGGACTGAGCTTTGCCTTTGGGAGTACATAGAAGGTGCCCAGGGCTCTCAGGAGCTCAAAGGGTGCTGGGAGCTCTAAACCCGGGGTGCGACGACTGCTGGGAGTACCCAGAGCTGGAACTGAGACCTGGCTAGGCTGTAGATAGCACTTAGGACAAAATGTGCATTGATGGGGTGCTGATGAGGTGCCAGGCACTGGGCAGAGCACCTGGTCCATGTGGATTGTCTCAGGGAAGCCTTGGAAACAATGGAGGTGGATCCCAGGAACGGGCCCATGTGGCAGAAGGCAAAGCGCAGGCCAAGAATGGGGGTGGGGATGGTTTACCCACGAGGGTGTGGTGAGGCGAGGGGAGCCTCTGCTGCCTCCCAGCCCTGGCCCTTTGTGCTCACCTTGGGTCCACTGGTCTCAAAAGTTACCTGCCCACAAATGTACAAAAGGTGAAGGCTCTGATGGCTGCCTCGCCCCTTGCTTCCCCTGTGAGGTCTTCTCTAGGAAGCCTTCCCTGACTACCTGTGTGTAGTGTCCCTACGTGACATTGTGTGCCCTGCCACCAGATCTGTGTGTCCGTTTGTATGTCTGTCTGTGTGTCCGTGCTCCCCACCCCAGACTGACCTTCAGGCATGGACTGAATCTGATTCTTCTCTTGTATATCCCTCAGCCCTACCCAGCCTGGGATGGGCATCAATAAAACAAATTATTGACTGAACAAACCAAGGTGTGGGGATTAAAGACCTTGTGTAGGTGGGGGTTGGGGAGATGAGAGGCTGGGAGCTGGGGGCGCCCAGGAACGCGGTCCTCCAACCTCAGCCATTTGACTAACACTCCCCACAGTGCACCACTTGCACCGTCGTCTACATAACATCCTGACCTAAAATAAGCTTGCTTTATACTTAAATTTTATAATGCACTGAAAAAGCAAACTAAATCCATTGCTGTTTAAATGGACAAACCATTATCACTGGCCATAAAAAAAACCCAGAGAAATACAGTGGAGATAGATACAGAAATATGACACAATTCTAGCTGGGTCCTCCCTGCTCTTCAAAGTTTTGAGCCCAAAGCCTGCCTACTGCATTCAAAGAGAAAAGTTTGTGTGTGCTGGGGGAAGGTTTTTCTGCAAATATTTATTGAGCACCTATACGTGCCAGGGTATAGAGCAGATAACAACGAGATGGCGTTTCAAGTATATGTACTTGTTTTTATCACCCCTCAACCTGAACGTGAGCCAGTGCCCTTTGGTTTTGCTCAGAGACTGCACATGCTGTGGCACATACCCAAATATTTCAAAGACCTCACACACAGGTGACAGAATCCTCAACAGCTCAGAGACCTCAGGGCACCTAGGGCATGAGCCTCCAAACAGCTCATAGACCTTATACATTGGATATTGACCCCAAACCTCAGGGACCTCACACCCTGGGACATACATCTCCCTACAGCTCAGCAATCTCATACCTAGACACAAACCCCACATCACTGAGGCTGCACTGAAGCCAGGGGACACAGACCTCCAAAGAACTCCGAGACCTCAGATGCTGCCTCATACACTGCATTGGATTCATGGGCTAGAGATGCACAAACATCTCAAATACCTCACAATCTGGAATACTGCTCCCCAAGCTATTTGGAGCCTTCACACCCTGATCATCGAGTCCCAAACTGCCCAGAGGCCTCACAGCCTCAGATAACCCCCCCAAAACAGCTGAGATGTGACACCCCAGACATGGACCACCCAAACACCCGAGAGACTTCATACTCTGAACACAGATCCCTAAGTTATTCCAAAACCTCATACCTTAGACATGGACCCCCCAAGTTGCTGAGACACCCTGGAACACAGAGCACTAAACACCCCAGAGCCCTTGCTCCCTAGAACACAGTGCCGCAAACAACTCAGACTCAAGTCTTGAACACAGACCCCAAAGAGCTTAGAGATCTCAGAGCCCAGAAACAGACGCAGTTCAGAGAATTCCGACTCTGGGAAACAGATCTATACATGGTTCAGAGACCTCACACCTTCTGACACAGACCCCTAAACAGTTCAGAGTCAGGGCATCCTAGGAAAGACTACCAAGCATTTCAGAGACCTCACGCTTTGCAACCCACATACATACCCAAAGAGTTCAGAGACCTGAAATTCTGACTACAGGCCCCCACAAAGGTCAGAGACTTCACAGCTGGTGATAAAGACCCACCAACTTCTTGAAGAACTTACAAACTTGGGTAAAGCTGGAGAAATGGTTCAGAGACCTCAAACCCTCTTCTCAGACCACCAGACAGCTGAGAGACCTCACAAGACGAACATGATGCTAGACAGCACCAAAATCACATCCGCTGGGACACGGGACCTAACCCAGCTCAGCAACGTCACACTCTCGACAGATTCCTGTTCAGAGATGTCACGTACCGAACACAGATTTCCCCCAAATAGAGCCTTCAAACACTCAGACCCCCAAACAGCTCAAAGGCCTCATATTCTAGTTCACAGAAGAGCTCAGAGATCCGAAGATCTGGACATGGATCCTTTACACAGCTTCTAGACTTCAGGTCCTGTGATACAGACCCCAGATAACTCTGAGGTCACACGTCCTGGACACAGACCCCAAACAGCTTAGAAACCTCACATCCTAGGCTAACATCCCCAGCAAAAATCACAGACCCGCAAACGACTGAGAAATAGCACACCTTGGACTCAGACCTCAAAACCACTCAGGGAATTTGCACTTTGTACTCATATCCAGAAAGATTTCAGATACCTGACCTTTATGGACACAGATCACCAAACAGCCCAGAAACCTCACAAACCTAGGCAAAGTCTGCCACAAGTGGCAGAGAGACCTCATAACTGGGACACAGACCCACAACAGCTTGGGGACCTCGCATCATGGAGGCACAAAAACGGCTCAGACACAGCACATCCTGGCTACGTGTACCCACACACAAGCACCTCACATTCTGGGACAGAAACCCCCATAGAGTTCATTAACCTCACAGCCTGGAAAGTAGACCCACAAACAGGCCAGAGACCTCACATGTCAGACATACAACACCAAAATACTCAGAGTTGACAAACCTTACACCCTAGGAGACAGACCCCTACACAGCTCAGAAACATAATAACCTGGACACGGACCCCCAAACACCCAAGAGACATCATAAACTGGTGACAGAACCCCAAACTGCTCAGAGACCTCAAACCCTGAAAACAGACCCCCTAGTAAGTCAGAGGCCTCACATCCTGGGACAGAGACTCCCCCAACAGGAGCTACCTCACCCTTGGAAACATACCCCAACGGTTAGGGACCTCAATATCAAGGGATACAGAGATCAGAGATCTCACACTCTGGCACACAGAGGTCTGAACCAGTAGAAAGACCTCAGCAGAAAGACCTGAAACTCTGGAAGCAGATCCTGAAACTGCCCCGAAAAATCACACCCAAAGACAAAACCCCCAGCATCAGAGAGAGCTCACTCCCTGGGACATGGGCTCAAAACGGATCAGAGGGGTGACACCCAAACAGCTGAGCCACCTCTCCCCTGGAAAGAGAGACTTCTAAGTAGTTCAGAGACATCATACTCTGCACAGAGACCACTACAGAGTTGAGAGATTTCACACACCGAATAAAGACCTCCAAATAGCTCAGAAAACTCACTAACCGGCACCCACCCACCCCCATCCCCCCATTAAAAGCTCAGAGAACTTGACCCTGGAACAAACCTCGAATGAGTCAGATAGCTCACACCCTGGGACTGAGGCTTCCTGAAAAGAAGACTTCACACCTGAAAATATGTCCCAAACGGGACCACAGACTCTAGGACAGTCACCCAAACAGCTCAGTGAACTCACCCCTGGAATGTAGACCAGAGGAAGCTCAGAACCCCCAAATCCAGGATTCAGAAATCCTTCTGAGACTTAGGATATAGACTCTAAAGTATAATTCAAAGAAAATATGCTGGATGCAGAACACTGAACAACTCAAGAGACCTCAAATTGTGAGACATACACACCCAAACAGATCAGGAAACTCACGCCCTGGGACACACACACACACACACACACACACACACACACATACAAACAGCTCAGAGAATTCAAATTCTAGGAAATCATGCCCCGAAAGAACAGACCTCACATCCTGTGACATACTCACATAAAGATCAAAAACCACACAGGCTGAGATATACACCCACAAACATTTCAGAGAAACAGCATCCAGGGACATATAACCACAAACAGATCACAGACCTCAATCCCTGCAACATTTGCACATAAAAATACAGACACGTCGCATGCCGGGATACATGCTAACAAACAGATCAGAGCATTCATATCCTGGGAAATACACCAAAGAATGGACGGACCGGGTACTCACACCCACAAAGAGACCAGAGACTCAAATCCTGGGACACAAACCCAAAACACCTCTGACACTATGGAGAACAGTATGGAGGTTCCTTAAAAAACTACATATAGAACTACCATATGACCCAGCAATCCCACTACTGGGCATATACCCTGAGAAAACCATAATTCTAAAAGAGTCATGTACCACAATGTTCACTGCAGCTCTATTTACAATAGCCAGGTCATGGAAGCAACCTAAGTGTCCATCAACAGATGAATGGATAAAGAAGATGTGGCACCTATATACGATGGAATATTACTCAGCCATAAAAAGAAATGAAATTGAGCTATTTGTAATGAGGTGGATGGACCTAGATAGAGTCTGTCATACAGAGTGAAGTCAGAAAGAGAAAAACAAATAATGTATGCTAACACATATATATGGAATTTAAGAAAAAAAAAAGGTCATGAAGAACCTAGGGGTAAGACGGGAATAAAGACACAGACCTACTAGAGCATGGACTTGAGGATATGGGGAGGGGGAAGGGTAAGCTGTGACAAGGTGAGAGAGTAGCATGGACATATATACACTACCAAACGTAAAATAGACAGCTAGTGGGAAGCAGCCGCATAGCACTGGGAGATCAGCTTGTTGCTTTGTGACCACCTAGAGGGGTGGGATAGGGAGGATGGGAGGGAGGGAGACGCAAGAGGGAAGAGATATGGGAACATATGTATATGTATAACTGATTCACTTTGTTATAAAGCAGAAACTAACACACCATTGTAAAGCAATTATACTCCAATAAAGATGTTAAAAAAAAAAAAACACCTCTGAGACCTCACATGCTGGGACAAAGAAAGACAGGTCAAAACCGTGTGACCTGGGACACAGAGTCCCAAACAGGTGAGACACCATACACTGTTGACGGACATACAAAAACAGACCCTCACATCCTGAGACACAACACCACTAGGGATCAGGTATCTCACGTCTTGAAGTACACCCACAAACAAATGTGACAGCCGGGGACAGGGACCCCCACATGGATCAGAGACTTCACACCCTTGGACATACACCCACAGACAGGTAATAGACCTTGCAAGCTGGAAATACACACAGAACTAGATGAAATACCTCTCATGCTGGGACATAGACCCTAAAAGAGGTCAGAGAACTTATGTCTTGGGACAGATGCCCACAATCACAACAGAGACCTCAGACCCTGAGACACAAAACATCAGACAGAGAGCATACACCACGGAATGTACACCCACAAAGGGAACAGATACTGCCCACCCTGGGACATACATCAAAAAAGACCAGAGAGAGGCACATTCCAGGAGATATACTTTAAAATCCTGGGAAACAGCAAAATGTACACGCAAAGTGGAGAGAGACACACATTCTGGAATACTCACCCACAAAGAGATTAGAGACCTCAAACACTGGGACATTCGCCCACAAGCAGATCAGAGACCACACAACCTGGGACACATACCAACAAACAGTTTGGGATTTCACATCCTGGAATGAACAGCAAGAAACAAATCAGAGACCTCAAAAGCTTGACAATACACATGAAGATATCAGGGCTATCACATACTGGGACATATAGCGACAAAATGTTCACTGACCTCACATGCTGGGAAATACACACAGAAACAGATCAGAGGGAATCCCCTGGTGGTCCAGTGGTTAGGACTCGGCACTTTCACTGCCCGGGCCCAGGTTCAATCCCCGGTTGGGGAACTAAGATCCTGCAAGCTGCGTAGCGTGGCCAAAAAAAATAAAAATGAAACAAAGAAAGAAAGAAAGAAACAGATCAGAAACCTCGCATCCTAGGACACACACCCTCAAATAGATCACAGACATGAAATCCTGCAAAACACCCACAAACCATTTACAAACCTTGCATCCTGGAACATACAACAAATCAGAGACCTCACACCTGGCGACTACACCCAAAGAGAATACAGATAACACATCCTCAGACAGACACCCAGAAGCATATCAGTGACCTGAGGTTCTGGGAAGAAAACAGCAAACAGATCAGAGACCTCGCATCAGCAAAATAAACACGCAAAGTGGAGAGAGACACACATTCTGGAATACTCATCCACAAACAGCTCCCCCAAAAATCACATATTGGGAAATACACCCACAAACACCTCAGAGACTTCACATCCTTGGACATTCACCAACAGACCAGACACATCAAAACCTACAAATCAGGCTTCCCTGGTGACGCAGTGGTTGAGAGTCCGCCTGCCGATGCAGGAGACGCGGGTTCGTGCCCCGGTCCGGGAAGATCCCACATGCCGCGGAGCGGCTGGGCCCGTGAGCCATGGCCGCTGAGCCTGCACGTCCGGAGCCCCTGCTCCGCAACGTGAGAGGCCACAACAGTGAGAGGCCCGCGTACCGCAAAAAAAAAAAAAAACAAAAAACCCTACAAGTCACACATGGAAATCAGTCCTCATATATAGGGGGATACACCCACAAATAGATCAGAGGGCTCAAGTCCTGGGATGTAAATTGACAAAAAGATTACAGACCTCACAGCCTGGATACAAAACAAACAAACAAAGACTTCAAAGCCTGCAACATCCATCCACAATCAAGTTAGATACTCCATGAGCTGAAAAATACACCCAGAAAATACACCGGATGGCAGACGGGACATCTTGTGGCATAGCCCACAAACAGGTCAGAGGATCCAAGCATTGTAACTTCAAATCTCTCTCTCTGACCTCACAACATGTGCCATCACATCACCTTTTGTGACTTTACTTATGTCACCACATAGTCCTCCCTGTCTCGACACGCACAGTCACTTGGTCTTCTCTGATCCTGAAGGTTCTGCCTCTCTCATATAAAGATTATACTGTGACCATACTGGACCCTCCTAAGTACTCCAGGATAACTGCCCCAATCTCAGGTTGCTTACTAATACATATCTGCCAAGTCCCCTTTTCCAGGTAAGACAACACATTAACAAGTTCCAGGAATGGGGTGAGGACATATTTGATGATCCATTATTTGAGCAAACAGAATATACATGCACAAACAAAAAGAAACCTCACATCCTGGGACATACATCCATGAAGTGCTCAAAAAATTCACATCTGGAACCACTCACCTCCAAAGAAATCAGAGACCTTCCACCCAGGGACATACATGCAAAAGATGAGAGAGCCACACATTCTGGAACGTTCACCAAATAATGCTTAGAGTCCTCACACCCTGAGAATTAAACTCACAAAGGCATAAGAGAACGCACTCTCTGGGACACACCCCCCGAAGAGAAGAGGGACCCGACATGCTGGGATATACACCCACAAAGAGATCAAGGATCCACATTCTAGGACCCCCAAATACACTAGACCTCTGACTCTGGGGCATACACACACAAAGAGCAGAAAGAAAGCCCACATTCTCTGACATATACACACAAACAGATCAGGGACCTCACAAACTGGGACATATAACCCCAAATAGAACAGACCTCATATACCCTTTTACAAACACACCCAAGGACATGATACACTCACATGTGACATACACGCACAAACAGATCAAAGACCCGATCTGAGAAATACAACCCAAACCACACCAGAGACCTCCAATCTTGCAACATGAACTGACAAACAGGTTACAGACCTCATGTGCTGGTAAATGCACCCAGATAAATACAGACACCGGAAATCTTGGGGCACACAGACTCAAGGAGATCGGAGAACTCAGATCCTGGGATACACACCCACAAACAGAGATCCTCCCAGAAACAAGTGCACGGAAATAAACCCAGAAGCACACCGGAGAGCTGTCAACATGGGACATGCACCCACAAACAGATCAGAGGCCCACATCCTGAAATACGCACCCAGAACGAGCTTAGAAATCTCACATCCTGGAATATATCTATCTCTATCTCTATCGATCTATCTATATCTATATCAATACTGATATACATAGACTTTAAAAGGTAAGAATTTCACTTCACAGCATATATGCCAACAGACAAGTAAAAAATGCTTAAAATATCCCCGTAAGACATCAGACATCTTACAACCTGGAATAAACACCCACAAACAGCTCAGAGACCTCACACTCTGGGATGTACATTCACAAAACATCAGAGACCTCACATCCTGTGACATGCATTGAGAAACAGATCAGAGAACTCACCTCCTGGGAAAACACCCTCAGACACATCAGAGACCTCATACCCTTGTTCATTCCCCAGTGAAAAGATCAGACACTTCAGGGACTTCCTTGGTGGCGCAGTGGTTAAGAATCCACCTGCCAGTGCAGGGGACACAGGTTCGAGCCCTGGTCCAGGAAGATCCCACATGCCGCGGAGAAACTAAGCCCGTGCACCACAACTACTGAGCCTGTGCTCTAGAGCCCGCGAGCCGCAACTACTGAAGCCCGCGCACCTAGAGCCCGTGCTCCGCAACAAGAGAAACCACCGCAATGAGAAGCCCACACATCACAACAAAGAGTAGTGCCCGCTCACCACAATGAGTGAAAGCCCATGCACAGCAACGAAGACCCAGCACAGCCAAACAAAACAACAAAAAAAAAGATCAGATACTTCACACTATCAGACAAGAGACAAGTACCCACAAACAGATGAGGGAATTCCCATCATGGCATATACACCTGGCTTCACTCACCAGCAAACATACCAGAGGCCTCACATCATGAGACTGAGACAAACAGATCAGGAAGCCTCATATAATGGGACCTAGACCTAGAAACAGATCTGGGGTTTCAAGCGAAGGGAAATGTACCCACAAAGAGCTCAGAATCCTTACACCCTGAGCATGCACACCTCAACAGTTCAGAGAACTCACATCTTGGGACCTGTACACAAACTCAGGTCAAACTCAGATCAGAGACCTTCTCTCCTAGGACATATGCCCCAAAACAGCTGTGCCCACAAATTCTGGGACACACAACATCAAAGAGATCAGAGACCTCACATCCTGGTTCAAACACCTGCACACAAATCAGAGACCTCCCAACCAGCAGACACAAACCCACAGATGGTGGAGTTCACATCCTGGAATGTGCACTGACAACCAGATAGAGACATCACAACCTGGGACATTGTGTTCGTCTCCTTCCTTCCTCCCTCCCTTCCTCCCTTCCCTCTTTCTTTCCCTCTTTCTCTCTCTCTCTCTCTCCTCCCTTCCTTCCCTTCCTTCCTTTCTTCTTTCTGAAAAGAAGGCCACATTTATTCCACTTCTTTTTTTTTCAATTTTTTTTTGGCTGCACTATGAGGCTTGTGGGATCTTAGTTCCCCGACCAGGGATTGAGCCCAGGCCCTCGACAGTGAAAGCGCGGAGTCCTAACCACTGGACCACCAGAAAATTCCCTATTCCATTTCTTTTGCTTTCTTTTTTTTTTTTTTTTTTTTGCGGTACGCGGGCCTCTCACTGTCATGGCCTCTCCCGTTGCGGAGCACAGGCTCCGGACGCGCAGGCTCAGTGGCCATGGCTCACGGGCCCAGCCGCTCCGCGGCATGTGGGATCTTCCCGGACCGGAGCACGAACCCGTGTCCCCTGCACTGGCAGGCGGACTCTCAACCACTGCACCACCAGGGAAGCCTTCTATTCCATTTCTTGAAGGTGCAGGCCTTTTATCTCCTCAGGACTTGGTGCTGTAACAAATCACCATAATCTTGTTGTCATAAAACAACACAAATATGTTATCTTACATTTCTGCAGATCAGAAGACTGGCAAGGAGTCTTACAAAGTAAAAGTCAAGGTATCAGCAGAGCTGGCCTCCTTCTAGAGTTCCTAAGCGAGAATCCAGTTCCTATAGGCCGCCTGCATTCCCGAGCTCATGGCCCCTTCCTCCATCTTCAAAGTCAGCAGTGTTTCATCTTCAAATGTCTCTCTCTTTGTATTCATCTATCTCTATCTCCATCTCTCTTTGATCTCTGCTTATGTCATCACGTCACCTTTTCTGACTCCACTTCTGTCATGACATTGTGTTCTCTGACTCTTGCCTTCATGCTTCCCTCATATAAGGACACTTGTGATTACACTGGGCCTACCCAGGTAATCTGGGATAACCTCCTCATCTCAGGATGCCTAAATTAATCATACCTGCAAAGTCCCCTTTTCCATGTAAATTAACATAATCATAGTTTCCAGGGCTTAGGAAGTGGACCTCTTGGTGGGGGGCTGTTATTCAGACACCAAAGACATACATGCACAAACAGCTCACAGAGCTCACGCTCTGAGTCATACACTTCCAAATAGATGAGACACCTCCCACCCTGTCATATTCCTCCAAAAAGAACAGAGAGACATACATTTTGGAACACATACCCCAAAAGTGCTCAGAGTCCTCAATCACTTGGAATTAAACTCACCATCTGGGACATACACACACAAATTGCAGAGAGAAACACATTCTTAGACATAAACCCACAAAGAGCAGCAAACTGAACAGACCTCACACCTTGGATAAACCCACACAAAGAGATCAGGCACTCACATACTGTGATAAACACTCACAAACAGATCAGGGACCTCACAACCTGAGATAGATACCAACAACCAAATCAGAGATCTCAAATCCTGCAATATACACCCGCCATCAAGTCAGAGACCTCATATGCTAGGAAGAAAAGAACCAGAAACCAATCATAGACCTGAGATCTTACAACATATGCCCATTAAAAGGTCAGAGAGCTTGTATTTTGGGACATCCTCCCAAACAGGTCAGAGGTTTCAAAACAAGGGAAATGACTCACCGAGAGCTCAGTAACCTCACAGCCTGGACATACACACCTTCAGATCAGGTAAGTATACAGATATAGACATAGATATAGATATATAGACACAGATTCACACATATATCAGCAAACAAACCAGAAATCTCATAAGCTTGGAAGTATCCTCCCCAAATTTCAGAGATCTGACAACCTGGAACGTGCACACCCCCAAGAGCTCAGAGAACTCACATCCTTGGGATGAACATTCATAAAGAGTTCAGAGACCGAACACTTCCTAGGACAAGCCAAAAGCAAATGGACTAGAGAACTCAGATCCTGGGAGAACACCCTCCTACAGGTTGGAGACTTCACACTCTGGTTCACTGGCCAGTGAACACATCAGACATTTCACACCATCAGATGCTACCCACAAACAGATCAGGGCATTCACATCCTGGGACACAGACCAACAAAGGGATTACAGACCTCACCACCCGGACATGTAGCCACAAACAGATCAGAGGCCTCAAACAAATAGTTCAGAGGCCTCACACCATGTGATATACACCATCAAACAGATCAGGGAGCTGAAATCCTGGGATATGCATCCACACACAGATTAGAGACCTCACAACCTGCACATGAAGTCACAAAAAGACCACAGACTTCAAACTCTGCAACACATACCCACAAATAGATCAGAAACCTCAAGCCCTGGGTCATATATAAGAAACAAATCAGAAAGTTCACATCCTGGGATATATTCCACAATGTTGAGGTCATAGATACCTGAGACCCACAAATGGATCAGAGACCTCAAGTCCTGCAACCCACAATCACAATCAAGTCAGAGATCTTTCAGGGTAAGAAAACACCAGAAACAGATCAGAGACCTCACATACTGGAATGTGCTCCCCAGAGCAGCTCAGACACCTCACATCCTAGGACACGCACACACAAAGAATGTGTGGAGACCTCACATTCTGAGACGTATCCCCACAAACAGCTACAAGACCACAAGTTCTGGGACACACATCCTCAAACATTCAAAGACCTTTCAACATGGTTCATACACCCGCACACAGATCAGAGACCTCCCACCATCAGACACACACTCACAAACAGACCATGGAGTTCACATCCTGGCATGTGCACCGACAACCAGATAGAGACGTCACAACCCGGCACACTGTTCATTTCCTATCGCTGTTGTAACAAGTCACAATCTTAGTATCATAAAACAACACCAGTTCATTACCTTACGTTTCCACAGGTCAGAAGCCAAAAAATGGGTTTCAGTGGGCTAAACTCAAGTTGTGGGCAGAGCTTCATTGCTCCTGGAGGCTCTCGGGGAGAAGCTGTTTCCTTGCCTTTTCCAGTACCTGAAGCTGCCTGCGTTTCTTAGCTCGTGGCCCCTTCCTCCAACTTTCAAGCCAGCAGCGTTTTCATCTTCAAATCTCTCTCTCTGATTTCTATTTCTGTCATCACATCTGCTTCTCTGACTGACCGCTCTGTCTCTCTCCTATAAGCACCCTTGTGATGACACTGTGCTCACCTGGAAAATTCAGGATAATCTCCTCCATCTCAAGATGATTACTTAATCACATCTACAAAGGACTTTTTAACTTGTTCCAGAGATTAGGACATGGACAGCTTTCAGGGACCTTTATTCCACCAACCCCAGATATACTTCCACAAGCAATTAAAAACACCCCATCCTGAGATGTATGCGCATAAGTAGATCAAAGACCTCACATTCCATGCCATACAATTCCAAGTAGGTCAGACACCTCCCAACCTTGGCCATACATCCAAAAAAGAAGTGAGGCACACGTTCTGTGTCATCTACCCACAAACAGGGTAGGGACCTCACAAACTGGTACATATAACCACAAATAGAAGACATCTCACATCCTTGACAAACACACACAAAGAGATCAGAAACAAATACTGAGATAGAAAGGCAAAAAGAGAACAGAGACCTCATCTGAGAAATGCGCCCACACACAGAAGAGAGACCTTGTATCCCAAGGCATACACCCACAAACAGATCAGAGATCTCAAGTCCTGCAACACACACCCACAATCAAAGAAGAGACCTCACATTCTAGGAAAAACACCTCGAGGCTGACTGTATACCTGACATCTTCACAGAACACCCACAAAGAGTTCCAAGGGTTCATGTCTTGGGACACAGACCCACAGAAAGATCAGAGACCTCAAGCCCTATGAAATACAGCCATAATGAGCTTCAAACCTCACACCTGGATATACACACCGAAACAGATCAGAGACCGCTCATCCTGGTATGTATATATGCATATACATATGTATTTATATATATGTATATGTATATATGTGTATCTATATATGTATATACATACATCACCAAATGAATCAGAAATCTCCTATTTCAGAAATACCTGTGAAACATCCAAGACCTACCAACCTAGACATAACTCACAGACATCTCAGAGACCTCATACACGTACACACAAAAACAGTGCAGACAGACTTAGAGAGCAAACTTATGGTTACCAGGGGGGAAGGGTGGGGGGGTGGGATAGTTAGTGAGTGTGGGATTGACATGTACACACTACTATATTTAAAATGGATAACCAACAAAGACCTACTGTATAGCACAGGGAACTCTGCTCAATATTATGGAACAACCTAAATGGGAAAAGAATTTGGAAAATAATAGGTACATATATATGTATAACTGAGTCACTTTGCTGTACATCTGAAACTAACACAACACTGTTCATCAACTATACTCCAATATAAAAGAAAAAGTTAAAAAATAATCAGTGCAGAGACCTCATATCCTGGGACATGCACTCACAAACAGACCAGAGCCCGCATGTCCTGGGATGTACACCCACAGAAACCTCAGAGCCCACAATTTTAGGGGGACACACACTCTCAAACAGGTCAGAGATCTCTCGCCCTGGTTCACACAGCCACACACAGTTCAGAGACCCCCACCATCAGACACACACTCACAAACACTGTGGAGTTCACATCCTCGGACAGCCAGATAGAGACACTGCAACCCGGGACACCGTATTCGTTTCTTATTGCTGTTCTAACAAATCACCACAATCTTAGTATCATGAAAAAACACAAATTTACTTATTATATTACATTTGTGTAGGTCAGAAACCCCAAAATGGGTCTTACAGTCCTAAAGTAAGGTGCAAACACAGCTGTCTTCCTTCTGGAGACTCTAGGGAGAATCCATTTTCTTGCCTTTTCCAGTTTCCAGAACTGCCTGCATTCTTGGTCCCTGGGCCCTTCCTACACCTGCAAAGCCATAATCACTTCATCTTCAAATCTCACTGATCTCTGACTCTGCTTCCATCATCATATCTCCTCCCCGATTAGGGCTCCCTGGTCACATGCCCTTTGCTGGGACCTATTATTTGCCCAACCACAGACATATATGCACAAACAATTAGAAATGTCACATCCTAGAATATACTCCCAACAACAGCTCAAGGACTTCACAAGCTGGGACACATACCCACAAACATCTCCATCATAAGATCACTGTATCTGACCTGGCCCATGTCATTACATTGTGTTCCTGACAATAACCATCCTGTCGCCCTCATTTCATTGGATTACATTGGACCCACCTAGAAAACCTAAGAAAATCTCCCCATCTCAACATGCTTAATTTAATCACATCTGCAAAGTACCTTTTAACACGTAAGGTCACATCTTCACAGTTTCCAAGGGTGAGAACATGAGACAAGGATTACGACATCTTTAGGAGGCCTTAAGTCGGCAGAGCAGAGACATACACACACAATTAGAGACCTCACATCACAAAACACACACCTCCAAAAAGCTCGAAAAGCTAAAATCCTGGGGCATGCACCAGAAATAGCTCACATCCCTCATCCGGAGTCACACATCTAGAAAGTAATCAGAGACCTTCTACCCTCAGACATATATCTAAAGAGAGCAGAGAGATGTACATTGTGGGACACATACCCACAAACAGACAGACCTCACACCCTTGACTAACACACAAAAGAGACCAGAAAAAAAAAACTTTACATACTGTGATACACACACAAATGGATCAAAGACCTCATCTGAGAAATACAACCAAAAATGGCTCAGAGACCTCAAACCCAGCAATAAGAACCTACAACATGTTAGAGAGCTCATATAAAGTAATGAGCTCATATAAGTAATTAAAGATACTTGACATCTTGGAGAATATACTGACAAGGAGATGAGAGAGCTCAAATCCTAGGGCACATACCTGCAAACAGATCAGAGACCTCAACCCTGAGATATACATCCAAAAAGAGCTTGGAAACCTCATACCTTGGATATGCACACTTTAACACATAATAAACCTCTCATCCTGTTATATGTTTGAGCATATAAATCAGAAATCTCATACGCTTGCAAATAACACCAAAAGCATCAGAGATCTAACACCCTGCGGTATACAACCTCCAACAGCTCAGGGAACTCACGCCTGGGATGTACATCCACAAAGGGCTCTGAGACCTCACGTCCTAGGACCTGTATTCAGAAACAGATCAGAGAACTCACATCCTGGGAAAACATCCTCAAACACATCAGAGTCGTTCTAACCTGGTTCATTTACCAGAAAACAGATCTGAATCTTCACACCATTAGACATATACCACCCCACCCCCTCCTGACACACACACAAAGATCAGAGAGTTCACATCCTGGGATACACCTCAACAAACAGATTAGAAACCTCACAACCTGGACATGTAACACAAAGAGACCACAGACCTGAAACCCTGCAACCTATGCCTTCAAAAAGATCAGAGAGGGGCTTCCCTGGTGGCACAGTGGTTGAGAGTCCGCCTGCCGATGCAGGGGACACGGGTTCGTGCCCCGGTCCGGGAAGATCCCACGTGCCGCGGAGCGGCTGGGCCCGTAAGCCATGGCCGCTGAGCCTGCGCGTCCGGAGGCTGTGCTCCGCAGCGGGAGAGGCCACAACAGTGAGAGGCCCGCGTACCGCCAAAAAAAAAAAAAAAAAACCAGAGATTTCACACTCTGAGAAATATACCAACAAACAGAACAGGGGACATCACGGGATATACTCCAGAACACATCAGAGACCGTATACAACCAGACACCCACAACTAGATCACAGATCTCAAATCCTGCAACGTACACTCACACAAGTACGTCAGAGACCAGACATGCTATGAAAAAGAGCCAGAAATAGATCACAGAACGAATATCTTGTGACATATACCTGCAAAGAGATCAGAGAGCTCATAGACAAGGACAAGTATTCACAAGAGATCAGAGGATTCGGGCCAAGGGACGTACACTCACAGCGAGCTCTTTGAAACCTCACAACTTGGATATTCATAACTAAACAGATTAGAGACCTCATATTCTGGTAGATGTACCACCAAGGAAAGCAGAAAGTTCACTATCATCAGAAATACCTCCAAAACACACCAGAGACCTAATAACCTGGAATGCAAACCACAGACATCTTAAAGACCTCATATACTATGGGAGTTCCCCAGCAGTCCAGTGGTTAGGTCTCAGTGCTTTCACTGCCATGGACCTGGGTTCAATCCCTGATCTGGGGAACTAAGATCCCACAAGCCACAAGGCCAAAAAAAGACCTCATATACTGGACATACACCCTGAATCAGCTCAGAGACCTAGCATCCTAGGACACATACAGATTAGAGACCTCACATTCTGAGACATAAACCAACAAACAGCTCAGAGACCACAAATTTGGGGACACACACCCTCACACCATCAGACGCACATTCACAGATGATGGAGTTATCATCCTGGGATGTGCACTTACAACCAGATAGAGACATCACAACCCGGGACACTGTGCTCATTTCCTATCAGTGCTGTAACAAATTACTACAATCTTAGTGTTGTAAAACAACACTAATTTATTATCTTACATCTCTATAGGTCAGAGACCCAAAACTGAGTCTTACAGAGATAAAATCAAGTTGTTGGCAGAGCTACCTTCCTCCAGGAGGCTCCAAGAGAGAATGCACTTCCTTGCATTTTCCAGTTTTAGAGGCTGTCTGCAGTCTTTGGCTCATGGCCCCTTCCTCCATCTTCAAAGCCAGCAGTGTTTCATCTTCAAATGTCTCTCTTATCTCTTTGCTCTCTGCTTCAGGTGTCATATCTCCTTCTCTGACTCTGCTTCCATCATGACATCACCTTCTTTGACAGCTTGCATTGTCACAGTGTTATTTCTGACTCTCACCATCCTGCCTCCCACACGTAAGGACCTTAGTGATTACACTGGGCCCACCTGGATAATCCAGGATAAACTCCCAGCATTAAAGTGATTAACGTAACTGCATCTGCAAAGTCCCTTCTGCCAGAAAGTTAGCATAGTCACAGGCTCCAGGGATTGAGACATGGATATCGCTGAGGGCCAGTCTTCAACTGAACAGAGACATACATGCATAGACACATACCTTGGGATACACACATCCACAAACTAATCAGGGAGCTCACACCTGAAATACACACCCACAAACAGATCAGGGACCTAAAAACCTGGAAAATATAGGCATAAAGAAATTACAGGGACTTCCCTGGTGGCGCAGTGGTTAAGAATCCGCCTGCCAATGCAGGGGACACGGGTTCGAGCCCTGGTCCGGGAAGATCCCACGTGCCGTGGAACAAGTAAGCCTGTGCACCGCAACTACTGAGCCTGCGCTCTAGAGCCCATGCGCCGCAACTACTGAGCCCACGTGCTGCAACTACTGAAGCCCATGCACTACAGCCCATGCTCTGCAACAAGAGAAGCCACCGCAATGAGAAACCCACACACCACAACGAAGAGTAGCCCCTGCTCGCTGCAACTAGAGAAAGCCCACGTGCAGCAACGAAGACCCAATGCAGCCAAAAATAATAAATAAATAAATAAATAAGAAATCACAGACCTCAAATCCTGCAACATAAGCCTAAAAACAGTTCAGAGACCTCACGTGCGGGGTAGTACACCCAGAAATAGATTAGCGTTCTCACACCAGCACATATACTAACAAACATGTGAGAGTCCTCAAAGCCTGGTACATACACTCATAAAGAGTTCAGATATATCACTTGCTGGAATTCACTTCTAAACAGATCAGAAACTTCACAATATATACCCACAAACCCATCATGGCCCTCCCTCCCTGGGACATACACACACAAAGAGCTCAGACACCTCACTCTGGGACATTCATCACCAAGCAGATGAGAGACTTCAAATCCTGGAATATAAAACAAACAGACCAGAACACCCACAACCCCGAAAAACTTCGTGAGCAGACATCACATACTGGAACATAGGAATGAACAGAGAAGGGACTTCATACCATGAAACACAACCACAGAGAGGTCACAAACCTTACATTCTCTGGACGTACACACCCTAAGAGATCTAAGACTTCATATGCTATGGTATGTACCCAAAAACAAATCAGAAATCTCAAATCTTGGGAAATAATCCTCCTACCAGATCAGAGAACTCACAGCGTGAGATGTACACCCATTAAAAAGTAGAGAGGGCTTCCCTGGTGGCGCAGTGGTTGAGAGTCCGCCTGCCAATGCAGGGGACATGGGTTCATGCCCCGGTCCGGGAAGATCCCACATGCCGCGGAGCGGCTGGGCCCGTGAGCCATTGACGCTGAGCCTGCGCGTCCGGAGCCTGTGCTCCGCAACAGGAGAGGCCACAACAGTGAGAGGCCCGCGTACCGCAAAAAAAAAAAAAAAAAAAAGTAGAGAAACACACAAATGATCAGAGACCTTAAATCCTGGGAATTAGGCCCACAATGAGATCTGAGACCTTACATCCTGGGATATGTACCCTAAAACAGATTAGAAATCTCACCCCTGGACAAACATACTCAAACAGATCAGAGACCTCACATCCTGGGACAAATGCCTACAAACAGCTGGGGTTCTTACATCCTGGGACATAAATGCACAATCAGATCAGGCCTTACACCCTTGATAAACACACACAAACAATCAGAGACCCCCATTCTGTGATGTACACCCACAAAGAGATTAGGAACCTCACAACCTGGGACATACATACATAATATACCAGAGAACTCAAATCCTGCAGTATCCACCAAAAACAGATCAGAGACCCCACATACTGGGGAAAACATTCAGAAACGAAGCAGAGTCCTCTCAAATTGGAATATATCACTCAAAAGAGAGGAGACAGCTCATATCCTGGGAATACACCTACAAATAAATTAGGGGCCTCACATCACAGGACATACACCCTTACACAGGTGAGAGACCTTACCTCTCTCATTGGGGAAATACATTGAGGAATAGATGACAGCCTCACGTCAAGGGATATACACCCCTGAAAAGATAAGAGACATCACATGATGGGACATATACTTGCGAACAAGTTGGCAATGTCAAACTCTAGGAATTAACCCATAAATCAGCAACCTTACACCCAAGGACTCACAAGCACAAATAGGTCAAAGACAACATTTTTTTACACACACCCACGTAAGAGACCTCACATATAGGAACATACAATGACAAACAGTCACAGACCTCACATCCTGGAACATACAATGACAAAAAAGGTCATAACCATCAGAAGGTCATAAACCAGTAAATAATCCCCCAAACTGATCAGAGACCTCACACCATGGGACCTATACCCAAAAAGACCTCATAAGCCTCACACACTGAGACATAACCCACAAGAAAAAGAAACCTTACAACCAGGTTCATTCAACCCACAAACATATCAGAGGACTTACATTTTTGACATACACCCATGAACAATACCTCACATACTGGTAATTATAGTGACAAGAAGATCACAGATCTCAGATCCCGGGACCTATATGCACAAACAAATCAGTGACCTCTCACTCTGCGACAGACATCCACAAACATATCAGAGCTCTCCCATTCTGGTGAATATACCCACAAATAGATCAGGACCTCACAACTGAGACCTACACACACAAAGAGATTGGAGACCTCACATCCTGGGATATTGCAGAAACAACACAGATACCTAAAATTCCAAGACATAAAGCCACAAGCACAACACAGACATCACACCTCGGAATTATAACCGTAAGAGATGAAAGACTTCAAACTATTGATATGGCTATGAAAAGATCAGAGACCTTACATACAGAGACTTATATGGACAAACAGATCAGGGACTTTCTTACTGTGGGACATACACCCAGAAACAGATCAGAGTCCTCATGCTCTGGGAAATACACCCACCAACAGACCTTGACATACACCAAGGAAGACAGACTTACATAGTAGTGTACAGCAACAAAACAGATCAGAGACCTTACATTCTAGGAAATATACCACCCAACAGACCAGAGACCTCACACCTTGGGATATATACCAACAAGGAGCTCAGAGACTTTTCACCATGGGACACACATGCCCAAAGAGGTCAGACACCTACATCATAGGTCATACAGCCACAGACATACTTGAGAACTCACATTATGCAACCCCCCCCAAAAAAAAACACAGGTCAGAGACCTCATTCCCTGGGACATATGAACACAAAAGTATCAGAGAGCTCATATCCTTGACATATACCCATGAAGAGAGACCTCACATACTGAGACATATACAGGGACAGAGAGATCTGAGACCTCATTCGGGGACATATACCCAGAAATAGATGACAGATTTCACATTGTGGGACATACACCCACAAAGAGTTCAAGGAACTTACATACGGGGAACTATACCCACAAACACTTTAGAGACCTCACACCCACACCCACAAACACAGCAGAGACCTCACACTCTGGGACATACACCCTCAGATAGAATAGTCCTCATATCCTGCAACACACACTTAACCAACAGATCAGAGTACTTATACCCCCAGAAAACCACAACCAAAAAAGCTCAGAAATATAACAACCAGGGAAATATATCCACAAAGAGCTCAGAGACCTCATATCTTGGGACATATACCACAAACAGATCAGAGAGCTCACACACAGGCACATATACCCACAAAGAGATCAGAGCTCTAACATCCAAGGGCATAAACCCCAAAAACAGATCAGAGACTTTATACATTTGACATACACCCAAGAAGAGAGATCTCACATCCTGTGACATACAATGACAAACAGATCAGAGGTCTCATACCCTGAGATATATACCCTCAAGCAGATCAGAAACCTTATACCATTGGACATACACCCACAACAGAGCAAAAACCTCATGCCCTGGACATATACATCCAAATAGATCAGAGAACTCACATCCTGGAATATACACCCACAACCAAATCAGAAATCTCTCATCCTGGGAAACAAACACCCAAACAGATCAGAGAGACATCATAACCTGAGACACACACTCAAAGAGCTCAGATACCTCACACCCTGGTATATATGCCCATGAACAGAGACGTCATATACTGCAACATTCAGTCACAGTCATGTCCGGGATCCCACACATTTGGGACGTACATCCACAAACAGCATAGGAACCTTATAACACCCATAAACCGTTTAGAGAGCTGAAGCCCTAGGACACAGATTCCCCCTGCCCTCAAAATCAGTAATATCAATATCTGGACACAGACCCTCAAACACCACAGAAACTTCATATCCAGGAACTCAGTGGCCCAAACAGCTCTGACACCCAGTGCCCTGGATGCAGCCTCTAGTCACCTTGGTGATATCGCTTTCTAGGACATAAAAATCCATATAACTCAAAGAAGAAACAAAACCTGTACACAGTCCTTCAAAGAGTTCAAGGCTGTGAAACCTGAGACACAGACTCCCAAACACCTCAGTGCCCTCATATCCAGAACAGACTGCTAGAGGGCTCAGAGACTTCAAATCCTGGACCCAAGTACAAAGTATTTTAGAGACGTCATACCCTGGGATTAAGGATCCCAAATAGTTATGATCACATTCTAGACATGAACAGAAAAACAGCCCAGAACTCCCTTAATTTTGGACGTAGATCCTCAAATAGTTCAGAGATCTAAAACACAGAGAGAGAACCCAAAGAGATCAGAGACCTAAAAATGTGAAACACAGAATGCTTAAAACATGCAGATATGGATACAGGTTACAAAAAACTCAGGAAACTGGAACCCTGAACAGAGACTCTCAAAGAGCTCAGAAACACCACAAATTACCCCAAAATTTAGCAGCTTAAAACAATGGTAAACATTAATTATCTCACACAGTTTTGGGGAGTCAGGAACTCAGAGCAGCTTAGCTGCATCATTCTGGCTTTGGTCTCTTGGGCTACAGTCATCTGAAGGCTGGAGTGGGGCCAGAAGCTCCACTTCCATGTTGGATCACTCACATGGCTGGTGAGTTAGTGCTGGCTTTTGGCTGAGGTGCTTCAGTTCTGTGGTACAGGTGTCTCCCCAAGGGGCTGCTTGAGTGTCCTCACAACATGGTGGCTGGCTTCCACTAGAGCAAGAGATCCAAGAAAGAGCAAGGCAGAAGCCAAGATGCCTTTTAAACTTCCCTCTAAGTAAACACTGCTTTGCTGCATCCACAAATTGGTAAATTTTATTATCATTTTCATTTCATTCAAACTATTTTTAAAATTTCTCTTCAGGCTTCTTTGACTCACTGAGCCTCTGCACCCTCCCCCTCAGCCCCTGCCTCTTGAATAAATGCACAAACCTGTCTCTCTTATAACCAGACTTACAGTTTTCACAAAAGGAACAATGTTTTTTCCTCACTGTGTACCCTTGCCTCATGGTATACAGCCTATTATGTCTGTTCTCAAGAGAACAGCTGAAGTAAAATTGTGGATTTCGTAGAGATGGAGACACAATTCTGGAGAGTGTCTACTCTTTCTTGAACCCAACATACATTTATAGTAAATGATATGTGCACGTTACTCCTACATTCCAACTGAGACAATCTCAGACCCACACTGGCCCCCGGCCAGAGATGGCACTTACCTGGATTGCATCCGTCCCCTGACCCCTGAATTCTGCTTTCAGAAGTCAGGGGACTGTAGGTGCGTGGATTGTACATTGTCCTATTGACTCAGAGAAGTCTTGTAAAACCTCAGCAAATTAAGGTTTAGAAAGATGATCAAAAAATTAGACTCTCCTACCATCCAACCAGGACTTGGGGGTTCCAGACTCTGAAATAAGGTCTACCAGGCTCCAAAACCTATGTGTACTGGGTGTGAACTGGTAGTACTAGGTGTGAACAAGGCCTGAGGGGAGATGGACCCCAACATCCATATGAGCAATGTCCGTCCTGAGAGACAGGGGTCTCCACTCTGGGGCTGATGTCAGGAGACACAACAAATACCTCCCTATAATACGATCTCCACAAAGAGTGTCAAAGGAGACCCTGTGACCTCCAGAACAAAGGGCAAGACAGGTTCTGAAGGAAGCCGACCACCTATACTTCATGATCCAGACGAGGAAGCTGGGCTTGCTATGAATCCATGTGAAGGAGTTCACAACAAATCACGTGACCCCCACCTCTCACTGCCTTTATGAAATGGCCAGGGATGGTGGGGGTGCCACAAACACCTCATGTCTGGATTTTGGTACATGATGAGGTCACTCATTCCCGACACAGCACCCCAAAAAGCTCAGAGCTTTCAAACATTGGGGCAGAGACCCTGAGACAGACCAGAGACTTCCCATCCTGAGACACAGATCCAAACATCTCTGAGAGAACACAAACCTCAGAAAAAGACCCCTAACTGCTCAAACACATCACACCCTAGTCCCCGGGGAATATGTGGCAATATCTAGGCACAGTTTTGGTTGTCAAGGCTGGGAGGGCAGAGGTGCTATTGGCATCTAGTGAGTGGAGATCAGGGGTGATGCTTGTCAGTGCTCTTTAGCCAAAGACCCCCACCACCAGGAACATACCTGTAGTTAAACAAGTTGGGCTTATTACTCATTGCAGTGAAGAAGAACGTGGGGAACCATGGGACATCTTGGTAAGAGGGTGTTCGAAAGAACGGATCACAGAATCTGGGCTTCAGTTGAGTGGTTTGGGGGAGGGTCTAAGGAAGTGGGGGCTCACTCTAGATTGGAGGCTGTCAGAAAGTGAGGGAAATTTTTTTTTTTTTTTTGCGGTACGCGGGCCTCTCACTGTTGTGGCCTCTCCCGTTGCAGAGCACAGGCTCCGGACGCGCAGGCTCAGCGGCCATGGCTCACGGGCCTAGCCGCTCGGCGGCATGTGGGATCTTCCCAGACCGGGACACGAACCCGTGTCCCCTGCATCGTCAGGCGGACTCTCAACCACTGTGCCACCAGGGAAGCCCCTCTCTTTTTTTTTTTTTTTTTTTTGTGAGGGAAATTTTGATTGGGTATCTCAGTAAACCTTTAAATCTATGGGGAGGGAAGACTAGAGTAAGGATAAAGCTGAAATTGATAGAGGAGTAGCAGTCACTCATTTTAACCAAAAGAGGGGAATATTTGGTATCTTGTGGGTGGCAGAGCGAACTTGTTTTTGTCTGTGCTTAGATAACATTATAAAGTGGCTTTGCTTTGTCTCATTTTAGCATGGTCTCAGAATAACCTTGTCTGAGGTTAGTATTCTGTGAGATTGTTTATGTCTAATAAGAGAATAACATAGCTGTGAGTGCCAGGATAGCTTCTGAATGTTGGGGGCTGCTCCCTCTCTCTCTCCCTCCTTTCCTTTCTTTCTCATGCTAAACATCTGTTATGGGTTGAATTGTGTCCCCTCAAAATTCACACGTCGAAGTCCTAATCCCTAGGACCTCAGAACGTGATCTTATTTGGAAATAGGGTCATTGCAGATGTAAGAGGAGGTCATACCGGAGTGGGGTGAGCCCCTAATGCAGTATGACTGGTGTCTTTATAAAAAGGGAAATTTGGGCACAGAGACACACACAGGGAGAACGCCATGTGAAGATTAAGGCAGAGATCAGAGTGATGCAGCAAAAGCCAAGGAATATCAGACTGCCAGCAAACCACCAGAAGCTAGGAGAAAGGCATGGAACAGATTCTCAGCCCTCAGAAGGAACCAACGCGACTGACGCCTTGATCTCGGACTTCCAGCCTTCAGAACTTTGAGAAAATAAATTTCTGTTGTTTGAGATACCTAGTTTGCGGTACTATTTTTTACAGCAGCCCTAGCAAATGAATACAACATCCTACAATGCCCTCCGTAAAGAATTTTCCAATTCAAAATGTCAGTAGTGCGTGGTAATCATTTTGTAATGTATAGAAATATCAAATCATTACGCTGTACACCTGGAACTAACATAGTGTTGTAGGTCAATTATACTTCAATTTAAAAATGTATTATTTAACCGCTTATTCTTTTTTTTTTAGTGTATTCGTCCTTTTTTGTTGTTTTTAAGTTTAACGGTTGTTTTAATTCTGCTTTTAATAACAGAAATCTATTCACACTGGCTTAAAACACAGAGGTTTTTTCTTATTCTTTCACACATTTTAGTTAGTTTTTTAATTTAATTTTTTATTTTATATTGGAGTACAGTTGATTTACAATGTTGTGTTAGTTTCAGGTGTACAGCAAAGTGATTCAGTTATACATATACATATAACCATTCTTTTTCAGATTCTTTTCCCATATAGGTTATTACAGAATACTGAGAAGAGTTCCCTGTGCTATACATATCCACTTATTCTTGATTTGGGGAAAATTCATCTAGAATACCATAATCCAAACATTCATGGTCTGAGTTTTCACTTACATAATAAATTTCAGCAATATCCAAAAAAGAAAAACACAAAATTGTCAATAGTGCGGAGGTTGAGAAACCCTGCCTTAGATACAGAACCCGAAAGTACTTACTAACCTCAGAATCTCTGATAAAGACCAATAAAAAGTAACTGAGAGTACACACAGCTTTGGACATAGACCCCCAAAGTGCTCAAAGACCTCACACCCTGAATACAGAAGCCTAAACAGCTCAGAGAAGACATGCCCTCAAGAGACCCCTAACAAGTCAAAGACAACATTCTCTGAGGCAGAAACCACCAAGAAGATGAAAAACCTAGCATCTAGAAACAGACACCAAATGCTCAGAGATATCATAGCATGGGACACAGATCCCAAGAGAGCTCTGGGTCTAAAGAGCTCAGATATTTCACACCTTGGACACACACCAAATAGGTGAACAACACCTCATGAACAATAGTATCATTCATTTCCTGCTTTTAAAATTGTATTATGGTTATGTAAGTTCTTTACATTAGGGGAAGCTGGGCAAAGGGTATACAAGAACTCTGCACTATTTCTGCAATTTTTCTCTAAGTCTAAAATGATTTTAAAATAAATTTTTAAAGAAAAAAAATCAAAGAACATAAAAGGGAATTTATAAAACTTAAATACATCGTTCCACAAGCTCAGAAAACAATATTAAGCCCCTTTAGTAGTCAGAGAAATGCCAAAAACAAAAATGAAATTCAACTTTAAGGAAAAAAAAAAACCCGGCATACCCAAGGACAAAGACCCTCAAAGAGCTTAGAGACCTCACACCCTGGGACAGAGATCCACAAACGTCTGGAAGACCTAAACCCCTGTGACGCAGACCCCCAAAACAGCTGAGAGAAATTTCGCAGTCTGCTCATAGATGTCATGCCCTGAACTGAGATTCCAAAAAATGAGATTTCACATTCTGGACACGGTCCTCCAAACTGCACACAGCATATAATAACCACCTTATGAGTTGACTGAATTGAGAACCACTCTCCTCCTATCCACACTCAGCCAAACACCTCCCCTGCCTGATGCTTAAAATCCCATCATTAAAAAGTTTACTCCTTTGACTTAAGACTTGCCTCCCTTCAAAATTCTCCTTTAACTGCCACACACCCCTCTATCCTAGAGCATGAAATCATGCATTGCTCTCTAGTCATTTATGGCCCAACCCCTCACCCTACTCCTACACACACACCACCATCACACACCCCCAGTCAGGCCTGGTCCAGAGGGGGCAGGAAACCTCCAAGTCATCCTCTCTGCGGGGAGGAGGGGATGGCTTGAAGAAGGATCATGAGATCGCCTTGAACCTTCGCTGAAGGGCTCAGACCTACAGAGGCAGCCTGATACAACGATGTCATGAACCCTGGAGAAGAATTTTTCTCAGTGCTGTTGTGAATGGTGAATGGATCCTCTAATCAATATAATGGGACGTAATAAGCATTGTTTTAAAAAGAGAAAGAACAGGTAGAAGAGAATAGAAAAGATTACCCGACACATTCTGTGCCAGCCAATAATGCCAGCTTCTTTTACAGGTGCGCAAACTGAAGTTCCTAGATAGGATTCGAACCTATAGTCTCCAGTAGCCAAAGCCCTGCCTCAGCAACCCCGAACTCCAACCCGGGAACCATAGCGCCTGCGCCGAATCAGCAGCCAATGGCAGCCCGGAGCCGGAGGACCCAGCTCGCAGCCTATACGTGATTCCGGAAAACCTCGGTACCCTGGAAGAGCTTGGGTAAGCAATCTAGCGGCGGCCAGTCAGAGCCTCAGAGCAGGATTTGATCCCGCCCTACTCATCCAGGAGCCAATCACAGCTCCGCACCCTTCCACCCACTCCACACCCCCGCTGTTGATTAGAATCGGTAGAGCCAACGCAGGCGGGACCAGACGGCGGCTTCCAGATAGGTGGGGGCTCTATGCTGAGGGTGGGGTTACCCCCACCCTGGCCCCCGGGGCCAAAGCCAGTCAGGGCATCGCCATTCTCTCCGTCTGGGGTAAGGGCCGATCCACGCGTGGGGTCTTTCGTGTCCCCAAACATACAGTGGTTCCTTCCAAAATACACGACCCCTCACCCCCGTGGTACCTCCCAGAGCAGACTGTTCCATCTTCGCATCACGCAATAGTGTGTCCCGGAGCTGCAAAGTCTCATCCTTAACTTTTCATTCCCAACCCTCATGCTCTTCGTGTATGCGATCTCAGAAGGGCTGTTTCATGTCAATGTCCTGAGGGTCATTCAAACTTCAGTTCATGCCAAAACAACTAGACTCTCTCTCTTTTTCATATCTTCCTCCCCCGGCCCATGTTCCATCCCCGTCTCCCTCTTACATATCCCTCGATAGATTGTTCCAGCCCCATAATCTGATGATCTTGTTGAGAGCCATGCCAAGGGATCCGACCCCTTGCTGCAGAGCAGTGGCCTGTAAGAAGGCATTCGTTCCCCTGATGCCACTGATGGAAGTGTGAATTTGTGTGCCAGTATCTATCAAAATAAAAAAATGACACCCCCTTCCCACTAGAATGGCAGTACCAGCAGGGTGTATATGGATTTCTAGTTCCCCTGTGTCTCCGCAGCACCTAAAACTGTGCCCTGTACACAGTAGGTGCTCAAAGGGGGGGTTGTTGAATAACTTTGACCCGGCAGTTGTCAAAGGAGTTGTGACTCCTTTGACCCGGCAGTTCCACTTCTAAATATGTGTTCTAAGGAAATACACATGCACAGGTCTGTGTGGGAGGAGCACACAACTGGCGGGGAAGGGTGATTCATCTTATACCATGGAGTACAGGCTGGCTGTGAGACAGAATAAGACCCCAACACTGGAAACATACCCCAAATCGCTCAGGGTTGTCACATCTTAGAACACAGAGCACAGAAGAGCTTGGAGAACTCACACAATGAGGCATAGATAACCAGTTAGTTCATAGATCTTATCCTCCAGTCACAGACTCCTACAAACATCTCAGAGACTTCACTCCCTGGGACACCAAAACACCTCAGGGACCCTCCACACCGGGACGTGAACCCCAAATAGTTCACATACCTCATACCACGGACACAGGCCCCAAAACAGCTCAGACACCTTGCCACCTGAGATTTACATTAAAAATCTGGACAGGACTTCCCTGGTGGCGCAGTGGTTTAAGAATCCGTCTGCCAATGCAGGGGACACGGGTTCGATCCCTGGTCTGTGAAGATCCCACATGCTGCGGAGCAACTAAGCCCACAAGCCACAACTACTGAGCCTGCGTGCCACAACTACTGAAGCCCGCGTGCCTAGAGCCCGTGCTCCACAACAATAGAAGCCACTGCAATAAGAAGCCAGCGCACTGCAACGAAGAGTAGTCCCACTCGCTGCAACTAGAGAAAGCCCACGTGCAGCAGTAAAGACCCAACACAGCCAAAAATAAATAAATAATAAATAAATAAATTCTTTTTAAGAATCTGGACAAAGACCTCACGCTCTTGACATACACCACAAAACAATGCAGAGGCCTGGACACAAACAGAATGAGGGTGCCACACATGTACCTGCAGGAAGGACTGTCTAAAGGACATAATGTTAATGGGCGAGCAAGTGGGAAAAAAACGCTCAAAGATATAAGATGAGCACGGCCCTGCAAAGTGCTCTGAGACCTCACACCCAAACAGCTCAGAGAGCCGTGACACAAACTTTGTGCCCCAAATCATAATCACTTCAGTGATCCCACTTGCTGTGATATTGACCCCAAACATCTCAGAAAGGTGACATCCTTCACATAAGTTCCTAAGCAACTCAGGAACCTCACACCCTGGGACAAGACACAGAACCAAAAATAGTACAGCAACCTGAGACTCTGGAAACAGAGCTCTAAACAGCTAATGAGACTTTATACTCAGGAACACAGACATCCAAACACTCAGAGACCCCACACCCTGGAAGAAAGTTTCCAAAACAGTGCAGAGACTTAATACCCTCTAACAAAGGCCCCTAAACATCTCAGATACCCCAAAACCCTGAGACACAAAGTTTACAACAATGTAAAGACCTCATACCTTGGACGCAGACCTGGAAACATTTCAGAGACCTTACAACTTGACACACAAGTTAGATAAGTAAATAGATCAAAGATTTCAGACCCTAGAAACAAACCCCAAATAGCCTATGAGACTTTATACTTAAGAACTCAGACACTCAAAAAGCACAGACACCTCACACCTGGGAAAAAGAACACTGATACAACTCAGTGACCTCACTGCCTGGACACAGACCCTAATAGATCAGACATATCACTCTCTGCAACCGAGACCACCAAAAAGTTCAGAAACCTCATGCCTGGAAACAAAACCCAAATTACTCAAAAACGCAACATCATGGAACTCAGGATGCACATGAGCTTGGAAAACTTGCACACGAAGACCAAGAATCCCAAACCACTCACAGATCTCCAGACACAGGTGCCCAGAACCTGATAGACTTTATACACTAGACACAGGCCTCTAAAACATTTCCGAGATCACACACTCTGGGAAAAAGACCTGCTGAGAGAATAGAGATGTCCTACCTAGCATGACACATCCCCATAAATAATTTTGGAAACTAACCCCAAATAGGGCAGGGACATCACAATCAAGAAAGTAATCCCTACCCTCCTACACTGTTGGTGGGAATGCAAATTGGTGCAGCCACCATGGAAAACAGTATGGAGGTTCCTCCAAAAACTAAAAGTAGAGTTGCCATATGATCCAGCAATCCCATTCCTGGGCATATATCTGGATAAAACTCTAATTCGAAAAGATACATACACTCTGTGTTCATAGCAGCACTATTTACAATAGCCAAGACATAGAAACAACCTAAATGTCCACTGACACGTGAATGGATAAAGAAGATGTGGAGGGAGACGCAAGAGGGAGGAGATATGAGGATATATGTATATGTATAGCTGATTCACTTTGTTATAAAGCAGAAACTAACACACCATTGTAAAGCAATTGTACTCCAATAAAGATGTTAAAAAAAAAAGATGTGGTATATATATACAATGGAATATTACTCAGCCATAAAAAAGAATGAAATAATGCCATTTGCAGCAACATAGATGGACCTAGAGATTATCATACTGAGTGAAGTAAGTCAGAAAGAGAAAGACAAATACCATATGATATCACTTATATGTGGAATCTAAAACTTATCTATGAAACAGAAACAGACTCACAGACACAGAGAAGAGATTTGTGGTTACCAAGGTGGGGGTGGGAGAGGGGTGGATTGGGAGTTTGGGATTAGCAGATGCAAACTATTATATAGAGAATGGATAAACAAGGTCCTAATGTATAGCACAGAGAAATATATTCAATATCCTTAATAAACCATAGTGGAAAAGAATATGAAAAAGAATATATATATATATATATATATATAAAACTGAAACTGAATCACTTTGCTGTAAAGCAGAAATTAACACTGTGAATAAACTATACTTTAATGAAATAAATTATTTTTTTTAAAAAGGAAGTAATCCCTAATAGGACAGAGAAACCACGCCCTGAGACTGACATCTCTGAAAGGAAAAGAAATTTCACATCCCAAACGAGCTCAGAATCCAAAGACCTTGGACACCTCACACCCTGGAACACAAAGGCTGAAACAGCTCTGGGGACTCACACATTGAACACAGACCCCAAACAGCTCAGAGACCTCACACGTCAGGACACAGACCCTGAAACACCTTAAAGGCATCACACCATGGCATGACACACTCAACAAAAATACCTCAGAAACCCCAGGCTCTGGAAATATACCAGAAATAAATACAAGACCTCATTCTTGTAATTGAGACCCACACAAACATCAAAGACCTCACACGTGGAAACATCTGCCAAATGGCTCAAAGATTTCACATGATGGGATTTAGATCCATAAGAGTTATGAGGTCTCATATCCTTGACAGAGACTTCCACAAAGTTCAGAAACCTTAAACTCTGAACCCACATCCCCCCAAAACCCAAATCCTCACATGCATGGGGAAAAATACATCCCAACAGCTCAAAAAACTTACACTGAGACAAAAAGAAATACAAACACCTCAGCAATCTCATTCTGTGGTACTAGACTCCCAGACCACAAAGAACTCACACACTTGGACACAGAACATAAAACAATTCCAAGTCCTTGTACACTGATTCCCAAGAAGCTCAGAGATTTCATAGGCTGGGACAATGACTCAGAAGCACTGCAGGGAACTCACACCCTGAGACACAGTGTCCCAAAAAGCGCAGAGATCTCACACTCTGGGCATAGCAGAAAACATTTCTGAGGCCTTAAGCTTCGGACCTGGACTCTCTCCACCCCCTACTCCCACCCAACCTCACAGACCTCGCGAGTTCACAGAAAATCCAGAACAGAGATCTCACATCTTGTCACACAGAATACTAATACCTCAGAGACCTTCAGACCTGAACACATACCCCAAAAAGGTTTGACAACTCTTACCCTAGGATACACAACCCCCCAAGGGCTCAATTCACTCTGGGGCATAGATGGAAAGTACCTCAGTGATCTCATCTCCTTGAGATTCAGCTAACCCAAACAGCTCAGAGGACATGACACAAAACCCCAAACAGCTCAGAGATCTCATGCTCTGGAACCCCAATCCATGAACAGACAGTGATCCCACACAGTCACACAGATGGCTAAATAGACCCCATCCCTTGGAAACAGAATAGAGGTCAGAGACATCACACCCTTGACAGTGACTGTCAATAGGAACAGACTCTTCACACCTGGAAACATCCCAAATGGCTCAGAATTCCCATCATGTGACACAGAACCCCAAAGAACACAGAGACTTCATAGCCTGAACTCAGATCCCCAAATATTAGAAAGTTCACATCCTGGGACCCAGACCCCAAACAGCTCAGAGAACTCACACCCTTGGACACAGGCCACAAAACAATTCAGAGACCTCAGGCCATGAACACAGATGCCCATGAGTTCACAGACCTCATGTGTTGGGATCAGGATCCAAAATTTCCCAGAGATTTCACACTATGGGGTACATGCCCCCTAGAGAGTCCTTGCAGCCTAGACATAGTCACCAGTCACCCAAAGTGTTCAGACATCTCACACCTTGGACACAGACCACAAAAAAACCCACAACAAAAAAACAAACCTATTCAGAAACCTCCTACCTTGGTACCAGATTTCAAACAGGCTCCTAAATGGCTCACAAACTTCATGGAAACCAATTGGCAAAGAAATCTCCAACTTGAGACATAAACCTGATCAAATTCTAACAGACCACTTAGTAGTCAGAGGCATCACACCCTTACACAGAAACCACCAAAAATGTGAGAGACCTCACACTTTGGAACATACCCCAAGTGACACAGGGATTTCATGGCCTGGTACACAGACCCAAAGGAACTCAGACACCTCATACCCTTCAGACAGTTCAGATCCCCAAACAGCTAAAAGACCTCATTTCTTGGACCCTGACTAAAAAATAATTCATAATCATCATACCATTAACAAACAACCCAGAGAAACTCAGAGACCTCATGTGTTGGGACACAGATATGGAACCACTTCCAAGACAGCACACTGTGGAACACACCCAGGGACGCAGTAATTCAAACAGCTCAGAGAGCTCATATCTTGGGACAGAGTCCCCCACCCCAACGACTCAATGGCCTCATGCTATTGGACAAAATCCTACACATGCTGTAGTTCAGAGATCTCAAACTCTTAAGAAAAAATGCATAAAATTTCAGATATCTCATACTCTGGACACACATTCCAAAAGAGTTCAGATACAACATACCATAAGGCACAGAGCATCAGCCTTGGAATTAAGATTTTCCAAAAGGAACAGAAACATCATGCCTAAAAGCATACCCCAAATGGTTCAGGAAACTCACACTATGCAAGACAGATGCCAAAGGAGTTCTGAGAATTTACATTCTAAGATCTGGACACCAAAATAGCTCAAAGACCTCACACCCAAGTATACAAATTACAAACACCTTAGAGCTGTCATTCCTTGGGATTCTGGCTCATAAATGGCTTAGAGACTTCAGTCACTAGAAACAGTACTTTAGTAACATCACACCCTGGGACTGATACCCCGAAATGGAAAAGAAACTTAACACCTGGAAATATACCCCAAACAACTTAGGGAACTCATGTCATGGGACACAGAAACCAAAGGTTCTCAGAGACCTCACCCACTGGACAGACACACACACATAGTTCAGAGTTCTCAAATTCTTTGCCACAGGTGCCCAAATAGTTGAAATAAATCCTAATTCAGATAGAAACCCCAAAAGAGTTGAGAGATCACATATTCTGGAAAATGATCTTCAGACAGTATAAGGATCTTCCACCTAGAACCATGATACCCAGAACCACAATACCCAACTATAATCTGAAGAGTGTGGGGAGGAGTTGGGGTGGGAATCTCTGGGGACTTGTTTTTCTTTTTTCTCTCCTGGCTTTCCCCCAGTGGTGGCCCCAGTCCAGAACCATATGGCAGTAGTGTAGGCAGCTAAATTTCCAAGAGAAATGACATCATTCTGGCCAGAGGACCAGGAAAACAGGCCCCTGAAAGCTGGAGAATGTGGAGGGCAATGCCATAGAAGAGAGAGCTGGAGAAAGGAATCCCCTAATTCTGTGCATAAACTTACACAAGTCTCAAGCTTGCTCCTGAGCTGTACATGCACGAGCAGACCCAAACAGGATAGCAAAGCTTTGAAAATGGAACTGACATCAGAACTACTGTCCACAAAAGGCGAGACAAAACTTGTGGTTTGAACCCAAACAAGGGGATTGTCTGGTAAAAGAAATAAATCATGACTTTAAGGAACTTAGGAAGACCTAGGGACTACCCTCATGGTCCAGTGGTTAAGAATCCACCTTCCAATGCAGGGGACATGGGTTCAATCCCTGGTCTGGGAACTAAGATCCCACATGCAGCGGGGCAACTAAGCCCACGTGCCGCCACTACTAAGACAGCGCGCCACGACTAAGACCCAATGCAGCCAAATAAATAAAATTTTTTTTTAAGTGACTTCCCTGGTGGCACAGTGGTTAAGAATCCGCCTGCCAAGGTAGGGGTCATGGGTTCGATCCTTGGTCTGGGAAGATCCCACATGCCACGGAGCAACTAAGCCCGTGCACCACAACTACTGAGCCTGCACTCTAGAGCCCGCGAGCCACAACTACTGAGTCTGCGCACCTAGAGCCCGTGCTCCACAACAAGAGAAACCACCGCAGTGAGAAGATAGAAGAGTAGCCCCCGCTCGCCGCAACTAGAGAAAGCCCGCGCACAGCAACGAAGATCCAGTGCAGGCAAAAATAAATAATAAAATAATAATAATAAAAAATAATTAAATTTTTGAAAAAGATTATGAAAAACCTTTATCAGATAAGATGTTTTTATCTGCAAGTAACAGAAACCAACTTGAACCAGCTTGACCAATAAGAGTCAATAAGATCAGCTCACAAAAGAGCAAGTGGGCTTTGGGCTCACTTAATGCTGACCTAGAGGCCCCAGATTCCTCTTACCTCTCTCCCCTGAAATATCCCGAGGCTAACAAGACTTCTTGGCGTCCATAATTACTAATATTTGCAAAGTACCTACTACCTTGAGTGCAGGAAAGGGAGGAGGGGACTCCAGAGTGGCTAAGCAAATTGCCCAAGGTCATCCTGCCAGGGTGTGGCAGAGCTGCGATCCCAGCCCAGGCCATCCAACGTTAGAAGCCAAGCTCTTAACCACTGTCAGTCCACACTGACCTGTGCTGGTGGGGGCACCCCGGTCCAGAGACCTGCCTTCCTGAGTGAGTGAGTGGGGGCTGGCGGCCCAAGTTTCCCGGTCTGGTGAGGGGCTGCGTCTCTCAGGCACAAGCCAGCCTTCAGCCTGTCCATCACACACGACTTTGGAGCTGCACTGGGATATTGTCAGGCTGCCCATTTCCTTATCTTGCCTCTGCCTGGCTGGGCTAATCTGAGCCTCTGCAACCCGCCTATTGCTCTACGGTCCAGTCTGCTACCCTCAACTCCTTGGTTTTCCCACGTTAAAATTTTTCATTCTCATCTCCAAGAGCTTTACACGTGCCACCGGCACATTCTGTCTCCCGGTCTTCTGTTCGGTTAACTCCTTATCCTTCAGATTTCGACTGAGATGTCACCTACCCAAGGACTCCTTCCTGGCGTCCCCAACTATAGGAGGTTAACTAATAGCCCTACAGTTATCCACCTCCTAATCCCTGGAACCTGTGAATGTTCACTTATACGGCAAAAAAAAAAAAAAGACTTTGCAGATGTAAGATTATGTGAGGGATCTGGACACAGGGAGATTATCTTGATTATCTGGTGGGCTCTAAATGTAACCACAAGTGTCCTTAGAAGAGGGAGGCTGAGGGAGATTTGACATAGACAGAAGAGGAAAAGATGCACACACAGAGGAGGCGGCAGTGTGACCATGGAGGCAGAGATTGGAGTGATGGGGCCACAAGCCAAGGAATGCCAGCAGCCACCGAAAGCTAAAAGAAGCAACAAATAGATTCTCCCCTAGAGCCTCTGGAGGGAGTGCAGCCCTGCCCATACCTTGACTTAGGACTTCTGGCCTCCAGAGCTATGAGTGAATACATTTTTATGTTTAAGCCACCATGTTTGTGGTACCTTGTTACAACATCCCTTGGACACCAGTATACCCTATTTGGCTCTGTTGGTTGCCCCCCTTTAGAACATTCCTGATGAGGAATATTAATGCTTAGCTGCAGACTCATCCAGCAGATTCTGAGCTCCAGGAGAACAGAAGCGGGTCTGCCAAGTTCCCTGTTGTATCCCCAGCACCCGGCACCAGTGCACCCAATAAATAATAAAAAGGGAAGAAAGGAAGGAAGGGGGGCAGGCCATCCACAAAAGTTCTGGTTTTACTGAGAGGGAAGCTGTGGGGACAAAACCTCAAGACCAGAAGAACAGCTTTGACTGAGCCCTGCTCTCAGGTGGCAGTGAAACAGTGGACAGAGGGAGGCTGGAAGGGGCACCAGAGAATCTGCCCTTCCCGCAAGGACTCTGAGGCAGGAGTAGGGACACTGAGTGGGCATCAGCTTCAAAGCTTCAGCTGCAATCACTGGAAGTTCCTAACTCCCCCATCCCTGCCTCCAAGGGCCTCCCAAGGTCCCAGGAATGCAGACCTCATCTTTCTCTTCTGTCTTTCTTGAACCCACTTAGCCTCAGCAGTTTAGGGCTGTAAAGTCCAGCAGAGGCCATCCTATCTAAACTCCTCACTGAACAAATGGGGAAAATGAGGGACAGAGAGGGCCAGGGACCTTTCAAGGTCACCTAGTGTGACATCAGTAACAGAACTGAAGCTGGAAGCTGAAAACTGGACCCAGATGTGAGCCCCTGCTCTGCCCCAGGAGTCCCTTGTACACACTCAGAATGACCTCTTCAAGGACAACCAAAATGACCTTGATCCCAGAAGGACAAGAGATCCTTGCCCCTGCCAGGTGGAAGGAGACAAGAGCCAAGTAGCTTCTGGACCTTCCCCAATGAAGGAGTCAGTGGACCTTCGCTGTCATGTAGTGAATTCCAGAGCCCAGCCCCCATGTCCAGGTCAAGTCTACAGGGCAATCAACACATGGTGTGCCCTTTGAAACCTTTGACCTCAACTCCCTCTGGTACAGAAGAGAAACCAAGGCCCAGAGATCGCAAGGGACAAAACAAGCCACACAGCAACTCCAATGCAGAACTAGGGCTAGGACTCGACTCACCTTGCCTCCCACTCTGTGGTTCTATGGCAGATGCTTCCCACTGCCTCCCCTACTGTCCTTACCCCATTCCCTCCCTCTCTACTACCTCATTCCCACTCTTTTCAGATGGTAGATGGAGATCCCCAGTCCTTAAAGAGGATAAGTTCCTCCCCCAGACCAAGTGAATAGATTATGATTGATCTAAATCAGTCATAGTTATTTTGCCTCCTTTGGACAGTTATAAATTGGGGGAGGGGGACATTTGATGCTGTTTTGGCCAATGAGATATGAAGGATAATCTATAGGGAGGGTTGTCCATCTCAAATAAAAAGACAATGCGTCATTAAGAGAAAGCCTTTGTCCAGATCCCTTTTTCCTGCATTGGATACAGATGTCAGGGCTGGAAGTGCAGCAGCCATCTTGGGACCACAAGCCAATAAGCATGAAGACAAAAGTCAGCATGCTTAAAGACGGTCAAGATGAAAGAGGGAAGGAAAAATTTGACCCTGCTTACAATATCATTGAGCCTGGGACTGCCCACCTCAAATTTTCTGGTAATGGGAGGACAAAAACCCCTCTCACTTGAAGGCACTCTAATAGGGCTTTCTGTTACTTGCAGGGAGAATAATGCTTTACTGAGAAAGACCCTTTTCACATAATCTCTTTTTTTTTAACATCTTTATTGGAGTATAATTGCTTTACAATGGTGTGTTAGTTTCTGCTTTATAACAAAGTGAATCAGTTATACATATACATATGTTCCCATATCTCTTCCCTCTTGCGTCTCCCTCCCTCCCACCTTCCCTATCCCACCCCTCCAGGTGGTCACAGACCACCTAGCTGATCTCCCTGTGCTATGCGGCTGCTTCCCACTAGCTATCTATTTTATGTTTGGTAGTGTATATATGTCCATGCTACTCTCTCACCTTGTCACATCTTACCCTTCCCCCTCCCCATATCCTCAAGTCCATGCTCTAGTAGGTCTGTGCCTTTATTTCCGTCTTACCCCTAGGTTCTTCATGACTTTTTTCTTAGATTCCATATATATGTGTTAGCATACAGTATTTGTTTTTCTCCTTCTGACTTCCTTCACTCTGTATGACAGACTCTAGGTCTATCCACCTCACTACAAATAACTCAATTTCGTTTCTTTTTATGGCTGAGTAATATTCCATCGTATATATGTGCCACATCTTCTTTATCCATTCTTCTGTTGATGGACACTTAGGCTGCTTCCATGTCCTGGCTATAGTAAATAGAGCTGCAATGAACATTTTGGTACATGACTCTTTTTGAATTATGGTTTTCTCAGGGTATATGCCCAGTAGTGGGATTGCTGGGTCGTATGGTAGTTCTACTTATAGTTTTTTAAGGAACCTCCATACTGTTCTCCATAGTGGCTGTATCAATTTACATTCCCACCAACAGTGCAAGAGTGTTCCCTTTTCTCCACACCCTCTCCAGCATTTATTGTTTCTAGATTTTTTGATGATGGCCATTCTGACTGGTATGAGATGATATCTCATTGTAGTTTTGATTTGCATTTCTCTAATGATTAATGATGTTGAGCATTCTTTCATGTGTTTGTTGGCAATCTGTATATCTTCTTTGGACAAATGTCTATTTAGGTCTTCTGCCCATTTTTGGATTGGGTTGTTTGGTTTTTTTTAGTGAGCTGCGTGAGCTGCTTGTAAATTTTGGAGACTAATCCTTTGTCAGTTGCTTCATTTGAAAATATTTTCTCCCATTCTGAGGGTCGTTTTTTGGTCTTGCTTATGGTTTCCTATGCTGTGCAAAAGCTTATAAGTTTAATTAGGTCCCATTTGTTTATTTTTGTTTTTATTTCCATTTCTCTAGGAGGTGGGTCAAAGAGGATCTTGCTGTGATTTATGTCATAGAGTGTTCTGCCTATGATTTCCTCTAAGAGTTTGATAGTGTCTGGCCTTACATTTAGGTCTTTAATCCATTTTGAGTTTATTTTTGTGTATGGTGTTAGGGAGTGTTCTAATTTCATACTGTTACACATACCTGTCCAGTTTTCCAAGCACCACTTATTGAATAGGCTGTCTTTTCTCCATTGTGTATTCTTGCCTCCTTTATCAAAGATAAGGTGACCATATGTGCATGGGTTTATCTCTGGTCTTCCTATCCTGTTCCATTGATCTATATTTCTGTTTTTGTGTCAGGACCATACTGTCTTGATTACTGTAGCTTTGTAGTATAGTCTGAAGTCAGGGAGCCTGCTTCCTCCAGCTCCATTTTTCGTTCTCAAGATTGCTTTGGCTATTCGGGGTCTTTTGTGTTTCCATGCAAATTGTGAAATTTTTTGTTCTAGTTCTGTGAAAAATGCCAGTGGTAGTTTGATAGGGATTGCATTGAATCTGTAGACTGCTTTGGGTAGTAGAGTCATTTTCTCAATGCTGATTCTTCCAATCCAAGAACATGGTATATCTCTCCATCTATTTGTATCATCTTTAATTTCTTTCATCAGTGTCTTATAATTTTCTGCATACAGGTCTTTTGTCTCCTTAGGTAGGTTTATTCCTAGATATTTTATTCTTTTTGTTGCAATGGTAAATGGGAGTGTTTTCTTAATTTCACTTTCAGATTTTTCATCATTAGTGTATAAGAATGCCAGGGATTTCTGTGCATTAATTTGGTATCCTGCTACTTTACCAAATTAATTGATTAGCTCTAGTAGTTTTCTGGTAGCATCTTTAGGATTCTCTATGTATAGTATCATGTCATCTGCAAACACCCCACTTTCACCAATGGACAGATCATCCAAAAAGAAAATAAATAAGGAAACACAAGCTTTAAATAATACATTAAACAAGATGGACCTAATTGATATTTACAGGACATTCCATCCCAAAACAACAGAATACACATTTTTCTTAAGTGCTCATGCAACATTCTCCAGGATAAATCATATCTTGGGTCACAAATCTAGTCTTGGTAAATTTAAGAAAATTGAAATCGTATCAAGTATATTTTCCGACCACAACGTTATGAGACTAGATATCAATTACAGGAAAAGATCTGTAAAAAGTACAAACACATGGAGGCTAAACAATACACTACTTAATAACGAAGTGATCACTGAAGAAATCAAAGAGGAAATCAAAAAATACCTAGAAACAAATGACAATGGAGACACGATGACCCAAAACCTATGGGATGCAGCAAAAGCAGTTCTAAGAGGGAAGTTTATAGCAATACAATCCTACCTTAAGAAACAGGAAATATCTCAAATAAACAACTTAACCTTGCACCTAAAGCAATTAGAGAAAGAAGAACAAAAAACCCCAAATTTAGAAGGAAAGAAATCATAAAGATCAGATCAGAAATAAATGAAAAAGAAATGAAGGAAACGATAGCAAAGATCAATAAAACTAAAAGCTGGTTCTTTGAGAAGATAAACAAAATTGATAAACCATTAGCCAGACTCATCAAGAAAAAAAGGGAGAAGACTCAAATCAATAGAATTAGAAATGAAAAAGGAGAAGTTACAACTGACACTGCAGAAATACAAAAGATCATGAGAGATTACTACAAGCAACTCTATGCCAATAAAATTGACAACCTGGAAAAATGGACGAATTCTTAGAAATGCACAACCTGCTGAGACTGAACCAGGAAGAAATAGAAAATATGAACAGACCAATCACAAGCACTGAAATTGAAACTGTGATTAAAAATCTTCCAACAAAAAAAAGCCCTGGACCAGATGGCTTCACAGGCGAATTCTATCAAACATTTAGAGAAGAGCTAATACCTATCCTTCTCAAACTCTTCCAAAATATAGCAGAGGGAGGAACACTCTCAAACTCATTCTACGAGGCCACCATCACGCTGATACCAAAACCAGACAAAGATGTCACAAAGAAAGAAAACTACAGGCCAATATCACTGATGAACATAGATGCAAAAATCCTCAACAAAATACTAGGAAACAGAATCCAACAGCACATTAAAAGGAGCATACACCATGATCAAGTGTGGTTTATCCCAGGAATGCAAGGATCCTTCAATATACGCAAATCAATCAACGTGATACACCATATCAACAAATTGAAGGAGAAAAACCATATGATCCTCTCAATAGATGCAGAGAAAGCTTTTGACAAAATTCAACACCCATTTATGATAAAAACCCTGCAGAAAGTAGGCATAGAGGGAACTTTCCTCAACATAATAAAGGCCATATATGACAAACCCACAGCCAACATCGTCCTCAATGGTGAAAAACTGAAACCATTTCCACTAAGATCAGGAACAAGACAAGGTTGCCCACTCTCACCACTCTTATTCAACATAGTTTTGGAAGTTCTAGCCATAGCAATCAGAGAGGAAAAAGAAATAAAAGGAATCCAAATCACATAATCTCTTAACTACCCTTTGAGATGGGCAGGCTAGGTTCTAGCATGTCCTTTTTATGGACAAGGAAACTGAGCTACAGAGCCTATGTGGTTTAAATGTCTGGATCTGGTGGAAAGGCAGGCATTTTCTTTTCTTTTCTTTTTTTTTTTTTTGTCCGTGCCACACTGCTTGCAGGGTCTTATTTCCCCAACCAGGGACTGAACCCGTGCCCTTGGCAGTGAAAGCGCAGAGCCCTAACCACTGGACAGCTGGGGAATTCAGGCAGGCATTTTCTTTGGGGTAGAAATAACACTCCTTAAACAAGCACTGTCCCAGCACACTGTGTGGGCCTGTGTCACAGGAACATCAAATGGTCCTGAAGGTTGCATGGTTTGGGAAACCCTGGCTGCTGCCCCACTAGCCCTGGGGCCTTTGTCCAAGAAGCAGCACTGGGGCCAGCACTGGGGGGGAAGAGCATGGTAGGTCTCGGTTACAACAGCAGAAAGTGCCTTCATTCTAAGGAGAAGAAGAAATCCACTGTTGGAGACATTTAGTGAAATCAAAGCTGTCTTTAATCCATCTATAGAAAGTTGTGGCTGAATTCTACCAACTCTAGATGTACCCCGAAGCCCATTATTAAAGCCAAACCAAGCTTCGGAGCACCAGCACTTCATTCACCTCTGGGTCTCTGAAGAACAGGGTCCCATGTTCAGGGTCCCCCCAACCCCGGCAGGGGAGCCAGTGTCCAGCTTGGAGGTTCAAATGCCCTCCCAGCCCCTCACCCTGGCCAGAGTTCTGCCTGCTGTAAAGGAAGGACAAGCAGCTCCTAGAAGCCAGTAGGACCTCCCAGAAGAAGCCTCTCCTGTCCATGGGCTCCTCAGCTTGCAGAGCCCATTTCCACAGAGGATTCGATCCACACAACACTGTGTATGTGTTCAGGAATTAATTCTCTTGCAGTAACAAACCAACATCACAATGTCAATGGTTTCACACAATAATAAACATCACAGACTACTGTGAGTGTTCCTGGTTGATAGGTGGACTTCCATGTGGTGGCTGAGAACCCCGGGGTCCTTGTACACTGTGGCTTCACTCTCTGCTGGGGCTCTAGACCTCCAAAAGATGGACAAATGCAAATGGAGAAAACACCACTGTTTGTTAAGGACACATGTCATTTTAGCTCAAGTTCCATTCAGCAGGACTGGTCATATGACCCCAACCAGGTGCAAGTGGGGGTGGGAAATGTAATTTCTGGCTGGGCAGCTGCTTTGCAACAGCTCAACATTAGGGAAGATGAAGTATGACTTTTGGGGGCAGCCAACTGTCACTGTGATACCCTGTCAGATGGGTATTATCCCCAGGAATCTCAGGCTGGTGCAAGCAAGTGACTTGTTCAAGGTCACACAGTTAGATCCGTGATTACAAACTTGGTGTCCACTCTCCCAGCTCCTTGCCCCATGCCACTGGACCAGCCAGTTCACTGCTTTGAATTTTAGGAAAAGTCTTAGGCCTGGTGCTTTATTTTACAAAGCAGTTTTAACTTGAGAACTTCACTTCACCCTCAAAATGTCTTGGCAAAGGAGGTGGGAAATAAGTGATCCCCATTTCACAGATAAAGAAACAGTAAGATAGGGGACTTCCCTAGTGGCACAGTGGTTAAGAATCTGCCTGCTAATGCAGGGGACACGGGTTCGAGCCCTGGTCCGGGAAGATCCCACATGCTGCAGAGCAACTAAGCCCATGCGCCACAACTACTGAGGCTGTGCTCCAGACCCCGTGAGCCACAACTACTGAAGCCCATGTGCCACAACTACTGAAGCCCACGTGCTCTATAGCCCGTGCTCCGCAACGAGAGAAGCCACCGCAATGAGAAGCCCACGCACCACAACGAAGAGTAGTCCCAGCTCGCTGCAACTAGAGAAAGCCCGCGTGCAGCAACGAAGACCCAACACAGTACCCCCCCCGAAAAAAGTATATGTTACATTCAAAAGTCCTAAATACAGTAGATTTCAGTGTCCTTGCTCTCCTAATCTCAGTGGTGGTGTAAGACTGTACAATGAAATAAAAACATAAAAAAAAAAGAAACAGTAAGATAAACTCTGAAGATAAGTGAGAAGCCCCAGGTCACAGGCACTACAGACCTTCCAAGCCATAGATTATAGATGTTTCCCTTCCTCAGGCATCACCACTATGGACCAAAAGAGGCAGTCTGTGGGTCTTACGTGGTGATTAAAAGTGAAGCACACATTCTAGAGCCTGTCATGTGTGTGGCTTACGTGTGTTAAAAGATAAACTGAGGCACATTTAAATTTTCAGGAGTTTATTTGAGCAAACATTGGAACTGGGCAGTGCTTGGAAGTGGTTAGGAGTGCTCCACGACAGGAGCTCCAGGCAAGGCTTTTTTTTTTTTTTTTTTTTTGGTACACGGGCCTCTCACTGTTGTGGCCTCTCCCATTGCGGAGCACAGGCTCCGGACGCGCAGGCTCAGCGGCCATGGCTCACAGGCCCAGTCGCTCCGCCGCATGTGGGATCTTCCCGGACCGGGGCACGAACCCGTGTCCCCTGCATCGGCAGGCGGACTCTCAACCACTGCGCCACCAGGGAAGCCCCAGGCAAGGCTTTTTTGGGGCAGATGTAGAAGCAAAGTGAGATTATTTGATTGGCTAGAGCTGAAGAGGGTGTTTATTTGGGAAAACCCAGTTGGCTGTTTGTGATTGGTTTTTCTTAAATTTCGATTTCTCGGATACAAGTGCATTGACTCTGGCTCATGTTGGCTGCAAGGCATCAGAGCCGCCTCAATCTAACGGGCTCCTTGTTTAACTACTTGAGCAGGTGGTATTTGAACTTTCCCTTCTTCATCAGTGGTCCCCGAATGCACACCTTCAGCATCATTCTCTCCCCAGCCTGGACCCCAGGAGAGTCCTCTCCCTATTCTGTGACACCATGAGTGTGCACACTACTGTGTGTGAGGCCAGAGGTGTCCCCACCCCAGTGTGTGACCCCAGGGTTATCCAAATGCCAATCTGTGTGACCACAGTTGTGTCCAAATATCATTATGTGTGACCCCAGGAGTGCCCACTCCCCAACCTGTGTCACACTAGCAGTATCCACACCCCAGTCCCAGTGATCATGAGTGTTCAAACCCCCTTATGAGTGACCCCGGGAGTGTTGACTCCCCAATGTGTGTAACTCCACGAATGTCCATTCTCCAATATGTGTGACCCCCATGAGAGTCCAAATACCCATGTGTGTGACCCCAGAGCCACCCACACCACAGCCTGTCACCTCAGCAGTGTCTGCTCCCCAGTCTATACCGAGGAGTGTCCATCAACTACTCTGTGTGACCGCAGGAGTGTCCACACCTCAGTCTCTAGCCCCAGGGGTGCCGACTCATCATTTCTTTGACCACAAGAATGTCCACATCCCTTTCACTGAGATTATAGTGGTGTCTACAACACAGCCTATGTGACTGTAGGACTGTCCCCACGTCAGTCACTATGACCCCAGGAGTGTCCCGTCCTCTGTGGAACACCATGGATATTCATACCCCAGTCTGTGCAACACAAGGAGTGTCCAGTCCACAACATGTGTGATTTCAGGAGTGTCCACTTCCCAGTGTGTTTAACTTCCAGAGTGTCCCAAACTCCCTCTGTGTGACCCTGGGAATGTTTACTCTCCAGCACGTGTGACCCTTGGAGTGTTCACACCTCTGAGTGACCTCACATCTGTCTACACTCCAACCTGAGTGACTCCAGGAGTGTCCAAACCCCCATCTTTGTAGCCCCACATCTGTCCACACCCACTCTATGTGACCTCACTGCTGCCCACACCTCAGGCTGTCTGACCCCAGAAGCACACATCCCAGTCTGAGTGACCCAAGAGGTTCTACTCTACAATCTGTGTCCATGCCCCAGGCTAACTGAGCCCTGGGGTGTCCACACCCCAGTATGTGTGACCCTACGAATATCCACTAACCACTCTGGGTGACTCAGGAGTATCCACCCCCTAGTGTGTGTGAGCCCAGAAGTGTCCACATACAGATCTGTTTGACCCCAGGACCATCCACACCCTAGTTTGTTTGATTGTAACAGTGTTGACAACACTAACCAATCTGACCCCGGAAGCATCTACACTCCACTCTGTGTGATCCCAAGAGTGTGCCGTGTCCAGTGTGTGTGACTCCAGGAGTGTCCACGCCCCAATGTGTGTGACTTCTGGAAAGCCCGACCCCCATTGTCCACTGTGTATTCTGCCTCATGTGGACGTCACACTCCTGTCTATGTGGCCCCAGGAGTGTTCACACCCCACCCTGTGTGACTCCAGGATTATCCACACCCCTGTCTCTGTGACCCCAAGGGTGTCCACAAACCAGTCTGTGTGGCCCTAGGATTGTCCACACAGCAACCACCCAATGGTATGTTCTGAGACGGTACTAGATTCCTCGGTGCTGCCATTCCTGCACACCCTGTGCGTGTGACCTGAGGGGTTGCTGCTCAGGCCTGATTCAGGGGATCGCTCTGTCCCTAGCTCCCTCCAACACCATAAAGTGGTCTCTTCTATCCCTATTTCCCCTCACGCTCTCCAGGGGACCATTCGGTTTCCATATCCCCCTCCCCAGCCACACGCACACGTGCACACCCACATCCCCAAATAGACAGTCCCAGCCTCAGCCCCTGCAGGTCTTGTAGAGAGCAAAGGCCAAAGCAGCCAGCCTCCTGCTGCAGACCCTGCCCCACAGAAAGCAGTGGAGAAGAAGCCAGTAAAGGCACCACTGATGAGAGTGAAACCTTCCAGGACCTTGTGAAACATCTAAAATTGGACACCCTCCTCCGCAACTAGAATGTCAGCTCCACGTGGGCAGGGACATTTGTCTGTCTTGTTCTCTGATGTCTCCCCAGCACCTAGAACAGTGCTTGGTACACAGACCTCGCTCATTAGGTGTCTGTTGAACGAATGAACCCTTTGACCCAGCAACCCCACTTCTAACTCGAAAATGTACACACATTCACAGAACTGTGTGGGCAAGACTGGTAGGAGCAAACAACTGGGAGAACCTTGTAAATGTCCATTTCTAGCCAATGACTGTTGCAGAGCGAAATGAATGGTGGGGGTTTACGATGTACCACAGAGCCCCGCCCGATGTGCCGCAGAATGAGTGGGACCTGTGTGTGCCTCTGGGGTGGAGGTGCCTTCCACAGGACATGCTGTTGACAAGGAAAAGTAGTGGGTGGGAGATGGTTATGGTGACACTGCATGCGTGTGTGTGTGTCTGTGTGTGTGTGCATGTGTGCGGGCCTGTGTTTGGAAGGAAACACCAGAAACTGACAGCAGTGGTCATTTTTGGAGAGTAGAGTGGGGATCACCTGTGTAGTCCATATACTTGATGTGTTGTTGGCACCTTTTATACAAACCTCTATTCACATGTTATTTGTGTAACTCTTCATAAAGGAACATCTTATGCAAAAAAACAATATGCATAGCACAGAGCATTTGTGTGTCTGTCTGAGTGAGTATCTGGGGTGTGTCTAGGTACAAGAATCTGAAACTCACATGCCCCAGGGGCTGGACAGGTCATCCTCAAAAGAGAGGGCGCTCAGCTCAAGGTAAGGCGAACAGCAATGGGGCTGATGAATGTTCCCTCTTAGCAGTGAAGGGTGAGGGTGGGGTTGAGAGAGGGGTGGGGACGGGGAGGACTCCAGGGCTCACACCCCAAAAGGATTCAGAAACATTGCAACCTGGGACAGAGAACACTTAATAGCTTCACAATCTTGGCTTGGAAACAGACCGATTATAAGTCAGAGTGGTTATACTCTAACTTGGACTGTTCCTAACTTCATACCCTGGACACAGACTCCCAAACAGATCAAAGATCTCACATTCTGCAGACACAATCTAAATAGATCAGAGGCCTCACACCCTAGAATAAAGGTCCCCCACAAAACTTTGGGATGGGTGGTTTTTCTATGTTATTACAAAGTAATCCCTTATTATGGATTGAATGTTTGCGCCCTGCCCCCCAAATCCACGCCTTGAAGACCTAACCCCCAATGTGACGATACTAGGGGCCTTTGGGAGGTAATTAGGGTTAGATGAGGTCATGAGAGTGAAGTCCTGGTGATGGCATTAATGCTCTTATAAGAAGACACCAGAAAGTTTCTTCTTTTTCTCTGCCATGTGAGGACATGGCAAGAAGGTGGCCATCTGCAAGCCAGGAAGAGAGATGTCACTAGAACCCAACCAAGCTGGCACTCTGATCTTGGACTTCTGGCCTCCAGAATGGTAAGAAAATAAATTTCTGTTGTTTTGGCCACCCTGTCTATAGTGCTACATTATGGTGGCCTGAGCTGGCTAAGACACACCTTAAGCTTTTACTTTCGAGGCGCTGAGTTTTATGTCAGAGTCCTTATACTTGCCCCATCTACCTCGGTCACCACCAGCAGTCCCCAGTCCGTGGCCCTCCCATTCCTGCCCCTTGATCTCCAGGCACTGAGCCAGAGGGTTGTCCAGAGGCCGGGGGCAAGGAAGCCTACCATGCTGCGCCATCTGCCCTCCAGGCTGCCAGCCAGGATGTGGAGCAGGATTTCGGAGAAGCAGGTGAACAGCGTGGCCCATGGGGGTCTGGGGCACTGGTATTGGCACCAAGGCTGGGCGTTCCCAGCCGGGCCTGGTAACCTGCTTCCCTTTCATGCAGGCTATCCCGGTGTGCTTTCATCCATTTTCCCGTCCTCTCTTCCTTCCTCTTTCAAAGACAAGCAGAGGGCAGCAGAGGGACACGGAAAGTCCCTGTTCTAACACACAGTCTGCCATCAGCACGTCTGCCAGGAGTGGGCTGCTGCTTCACTCGGCTCCTGGCTCCCTCGGGGCGGTTCCGGGGAGCCAGTTCAGCCACGGCCATCTGGATGGGGTGGGGTGAGGCGGGGAGGGGCCAGGAAACAGCGCTGACCTTGAGGTTTGCTAGAAGAATTCCAGGGGTCCCTGGCACCCTGAAGGAGACTTTGAAGAGGACTTTGTTGAAAGATAGAAGCCTTCCCTGTGGAGGAGGCAGGAGGGAGAGAATCATATTTTGGATACTCTAGTTTATATATATTTACATATATAATATATGTATATACATATACGGTTGTTGTGAGGAATAAAGTGGATTATATTTTGTGTAGTGCTTAGAACAAGGTTTGGCACACTGTAAGCTTAAGTGATTACTATGTCTTGCCGTGGAAAGGGAAAGCTGCCTGCCATTCCAGTAAACAATGAATGTTGCCTGCCCTCAAGCCATCAGCCACTGTATGGCAGCGGTGCGCCCTGGAGGAATTTAGGACAGAGAAAAACAGGATACTGGCCCTAGATAGTTAACATGCATATCTGAGAAATGATTTCAATGAGCCCAGACTCTTGCATCTTCTCATACATAAAGCACTAAAATCATTAACTTGGAATGTCTGCTTTTTGTGATTAGCAGTAATCTTTTGATGTTTGACTACATGGTTGTTTTGGGGGTTTTTTTCAGCAAAAACTCTTATATATCCAGGTTCCTCCCTTACCTCTTTGGGGCAGTTCCTGAGAGCTATCTGCGAGGCTGTCTCCTGGGCTACAGTCCTCAGTCCTCAGTAAGGTCCTGAGATAAAGCATAACTCGCAACTTTTAGGCTGTGCATTTTTCTTCAGTCATCTTTTTCAAAACCAGCCTCCCTAACCTCGCCTTGAAAACCTTGCATGATCTGGCCCTGCCTTCCCCTTCTCCTCCTGTCTCACTCTTGGATTCTAAGCCACATGGGCCTTCTTCCAGTTCCTTAAGAGAGCCAGCTTTGCTTACCCTTGAACTTGCAAGGATGGAGCTCTGCATCTGCAAAGCAGAATCTGGGGAGTGAATGTGAGCTAGCAGGGCATTGAATAATGGGAGGAGTAGGTTGAGCTGATTTCCAAAAACTGATCAAAGTTGGGGGATGTGGCTAAAGCAGTGCTTAGGGGAAATCTGTAGCTCTAAATGCCTATAGATCAGAAAAGTTGAAAATCAAGTACCTAAGATTTCATATCAGGAGTCTGGAAAAGTAACAGCAAATTGAACCTGAGAAAGTGGAAGGAAGGAAATTATAAAGATAAGAGCAGAAATTGGTAAATTGGAAAACAAACATACAACAGAGAAAATCAATAAAGTCAAAAATTGGTTCCTTGAACAGATTAATAACCTATTAGTAATTTCTGTTTTTTCCTCTTAATAAATTAAGAGAAAAGTATAGACTACCAATATCAGGACTGAAAAGGGAGTGCTATTACGAATCCTACAGACATTAAAAGGTTAATAAGACTTTTTTAAACATATGACTTTATTTTCAATGAAGCCCAAACATCAGTCATTTTCTCATTCTACTGCTTCTGTGTTCATATGGATCCTCTATATCCATGAGGACGAACTCAGGAATTTTGCTAATGCCTCCTTCACTCATGAAAATAGAAAAGCACAGTACTTTTTTAAAGCTGGGGCTCAAGTGAAATCAATTGTTTAAAATGTAATGGTTTGAAATGGAATTGAACACAGTAGAATAGAACAGGATAAAATAGCATAGGGTGGAATGGTATAGCATGGTGGAATGGAATAGAATAGAATAGAAAGAATAGAATAGAAGTCAGATTTGTGCCAGGCACTGGGCCTAATTATTGTAGTAGATATTCATTAACTGAACAAATATTATTGAACATCTGCTAGTTGTTTGGGATTCAGTGGGGAACAAAACAGAAATCTCTGCTCTTACGAAGCTGATATTCTAATCAGGGAGACAGATATTAGCATGCGCAAAAGGCTTTGAGGCCCACACTGGTCAGAATGGCCATCATCAAAAAATCCACAAACAATAAATGACGGAGAGGATGTGGAGAAAAGGGAACCCTCCCACACTGTTGGTGGGAATGTAAATTGGTACAGCTACTATGGAGAAAAGTATGAAGGTTCCTTAAAAAACTAAAAATAGACCTACCATATGACCTAGCAATCCCACTCTTGGACATATTCCTGGAGAAAACCATAATTCAAAAAGATACATGCACCCCAATGTTCATTGCAGCACTATTTACAACAGCCAGGACACGGAAGCAACCTAAATGTCCATCAACAGATGAATGGATAAAGAAGTGTGGTACAGGTATACAATGGAATATTACTCAGCCATAAAATGGAACGAAATTGTGCCATTTGCAGAGACATGGATGGACCTAGAGACTGTTATACAGAGTGAAGTAAGTCACAAAGAGAAAAACAAATATCATATAATATTGTTTATATGTGGGGTCTAGGAAAATGGTACAGATGAACTTACTTGCAAAGCAGAAATAGAGACACAGATGTAGAGAACAAGCGTATGGATACTAAGGGGGAAAGGGAGGGTGGAATGAACTGGGAGATTGGGATTGACATATATACACTACTATGTATAAAATAGATAACTAATGGGAACCTACTGTATAGCACAGGGAACTCTATTCAGTGCTCTGTGGTGACCTAAATGGGAAGGAAATCCAAAAAAGAAGGGATATATGTGTACATATAGCTGATTAACTTTGCTGTACAGCAGGAACTAACACAACATTGTAAAGCAACTATACTCCAATAAAAATTAATTTAAAAATAAGGGCCTGGGGGCTTCCCTCGTGGCGCAGTGGTTGAGAGTCCGCCTGCCGATGCAGGGGACATGGGTTCGTGTCCCGGTCCGGGAAGATCCCACATGCCGCGGAGCGGCTGGGCCCATGAGCCATGGCCGCTGAGCCTGCGTGTCCGGAGCCTGTGCTCCGCAACAGGAGAGGCCACAACAGTGAGAGGCCCGCGTACCGCAAAAAAATAAAAATAAAAATAAAATAAGGGCCTGGGACTTCCCTGGTGGCGCACTGGTTAAGAATCCGCTTGCCAATGCAGGGGACATGGGTTCGAGGCCTGGTCCGGGAAGATCCCACATGCCGCGGAGCAACTAAGCCCGTGCACCACAACTACTGAGCCTGTGCTCTAGAGCCCGCGTGCCACAACTACTGAAGCCCGCGTGCCCAGAGCCTGTGCTCTGCAACAAGAGAAGCCACCACAATGAGAAGGCCGCGCACCGCGACGAAGAGTAGCCCCCGCTCACCGCAACTAGAGAAAGCCCGCGCACAGCAACGAAGACCCAACGCAGCCAAAAATAAATAAATAAAATAAATAAATAAATAAAAAATAAGGGCCTGAGGGCTAAAGGTACAAGGATGGCCTTTATGAGGAACAGGCAAAAGGACAATGTGGCTTGGAGTTCAAGAGCAATGGATGAGGCCGTAGAGATTGGGGGTCATGGTAGAGAGTCTGGAATTTTAACAAGATGACCATGACATCATCATCATCATTGTTAACCCTTACAGCACTTCCTATGTCAGGCATTGTCCTAAGCCCCCCCCTTTTTTTGGTCACTCCCCTCACACACACACACACCCACCAGCCTGTGGGATCTTAGTTCCCCGACCAGGGATCGAACCTGGGTCCCTGGCAGTGAGAGCGCTGAATCCTAACCACTGGACCACCAGGGAATTCCCCCCAACTCGTTTTTTTAAAATTGTTCACAGCAGTCCTATAAAACACATATAAAATCATGCCCACTTTCTAGAAGGGGAATCCAAGGCACAGAGAGTAAAATGTCAGTCTGGCTCCAGAATCTGTTATTTTGACCACTATACTCTGCAACTTATAGTGCACAGGCATCTTATAATCCTGTAGCAGATGAAATGTAAATATACAAATTACTAAAGAATGCGAATCAAGAGAAAGATCTGATGGGAGGTGTGCTGAAGGCAGGAAGTGAGGGGTGGGGCGGTGTGCCCTCCCACTGGGTGTCAAGGTTGATCTGTAGGCACACATGCCCAGAAACATTTATTGCATCTGAGATGCTCCCTTCTTGTCCTGTCCTCTGTTATCGTAACTGTAGAGTGAGAAAGGAGGGGACTGGGTTAAATTGGCCAATAAAGGGCTTGTACTCATGGGGTTGGGCCTCCTCGGTGTCTTATCATTTCTTACAAAAGAGATCAATTCCAGCTCAGGGAAAACAAGGGAGAGTTTGGTTTTGGTCTCCACTCCCCTATCTTCACCTCTATCCCTCTGGAAGGAGGAAAAGAGCAAGAAAACAGTGGAGAGTGGTCATGGCAGACACATGGACTCTTATGAATCTACACATGAGCAATAAGTACTGAAGATTCCTCCCAGGACTTTCCCCTTGAAACGGGGGTAGAAGGAAGTATAGTCACCGAGGAGGTGAGAGGAGGTGGGGAGAAGGAAACACAGGAAACATGGGTGTGACTAGTGGCAGTGTGGTCTCTTCTCTTTTCTCTCTTTTTTTAGTCATGGAGGGACAACAGTCAGACCCCTTCCCTGTGTCTTATCCATAAACTTGACCACATTGTGATGACAGTAAAGAGCATCAAAGACACCTCTATGTTTTATTCTAAGATCCTGGGCATGGAGGTCATGACTTTCAAGGTAATCACTTCTCCAAATGCCAAATTGCAGGTGGGGTAAAACTTGATTATACTATTTTAAAAAGTAACTTAAAACTCCAAAGCGCACACACACACACACACACACACACACGAGAATCTGTGAGAAAAATTTAAAGGATCAATGGAGGAGATTCCAAACTCTGAATAGTAGGACTTCCAGAGAGAGAATGGAGAAAAAAGGAAGGGAAGAAATTACCATAGAATAATCAAGAAAACTTTCCAGTCTTTATATGGAAAGGGTTAACTGAGTATCTGGCACACTGACACCTAGATATGTTCCTATGAAATTACAGAACATCAAAATAAAAACAAATCTCCTAGAAGCTTTCAGAGAGGTTAAAAAGAAAAGTAGTTCAACTACAAAGGAAAAGGAAATATGCAGATTTCAGATTTCCCAAGAGTCAGAGACCAGAAGACAATTGAAGAACAACTTCAAGATTCTGAGGGAAAACATTTCAACCTAGAATTCTGTGACCAAGCTATTAATCAAGGTGAGTATAGAATGAAACATTCTTAGACATAAAAAGATGCAGAAACTTTGTCTACTTGCTTTGAAAATTACTTGAGAATATGCTATATCAAAATGAGTGCTTAATCCAGGAAAAAGAAAGACATAAAAGTCAGGACACCGTGGATCCCAAGAGGAAGATCCAGAAAGATACCTAGAAAACAATCAGTCCAGTCTGGATCAGAAGGAAAGGTCTCAAGAAAAAGAGCTTCAAGGTAAAAAGGAGGTTTCCAGAGATTGACTACAATCCTTGAGAATTTGGAACTTCAAAAGTGGGAGATGCACAGACACTGAATGTGTCTTAAACTGAAGGGGCCCATGGAATGGCAAACAGGGTAAAAAATGTAAAACTAACACAGAATGCTATGCATAAAAATAGAATTATGCAATATCAGACTGGATATATACATAGCAAGACAGACAGCTCTTAAAAGATCATGCTGAATGAAAAATGAAGAAGCCAAATCAGGTCTATAGCATGGTACCATTTATAACATACACACATAAAAAAATACACTTTTTACAATAACTTATGAAAAACCAAAGGATGAACATCAAACACATTAAAATCATTGCCCAGGGTGGGGACAGGAATGAAGAATGGAGATAAAAAGATTAAACATACAAATAAAACTAGAGAAGGGTCTTGCGTGGCCCAACAATGATAGTGAGGCATATGAAGCCTCAACCCCCGTTATTTGGACACACTTGAGTGAAATTTCAGTACATCTAGGATCAAGAAAAGTCCTAAGAGCTGCAGTAGTGGAGGGTGGGTGTATCATCTATAAAAAGAATGAAAAACAGATTAACATCAGACTTCTTATCAGCAATACCAGATTCAGGAAGACAACGAAGCCACATATTTAAAAGGCTGTGAGGGGACTTCCCTGGTGGTCCAGCAGTTAAGACTCTGCACTCCCAATGCAGAGAGCCTGGGTTTGATCCCTGGTCAGGGAACTAGACCTCACATGCATGCTGCAACTAAGAGCCTGCATGCCACAACTGAAAAAAAAGATCCTGCACGCTGCAGCTAAGACCTGGCACAGCCAAATAAATAAATATTTTTTTAAAAAATAAAAAAAATAGGGACTTCCCTGGTGGCGCAGTGGTTAAGAATCCATCTGCCAACGAAGGCAACATGGGTTCGATCCGTGGTCCAGGAAGATCCCACGTGCCGCGGAGCAACTAAGCCCGTGCACCACAACTACTGAGCTTGCGCTCTAGAGCCCGTGAGCCACAACTACTGAGCCCGAGTGCTGCAACTACTGAAGCCTGCGTGCTGCAACTACTGCGCGTGCCTAGAGCCTGCGCACTGCGTAGAAGAGTAGACCCCACTCACCACAACTAGAGAAAGCCCCAACACAGCAATGAAGACCCAAAATAAATAAATAAAATACATTTATTTAAAAAAGTAAAATATTAAAATTTTTTAAATAAAAGGCTGCAGGAAAATAACCTACAACCTCAAATTCTATACTCAGCCGAACTATCATTCAAGTGAAATAAAGTCATTTTCTGATAGAATGGATGTAGTATCCATCATGGTGAGATGAAAGGGACATAAAATGATTTTTTTAAAAATGGCAGAAGTTGAGAGGCACAGGAGAGGGAGGCAGGATGAAGAGGATAGTCGGGGCAATGAGATACTATGTTCGTCCATCAAAACATAAAGACGAAAGTGGGTTATTTTAAAATTGTAAAGGAACCAAAAGAGGAGCTAAAACCGATGACAGAATTTCGTTGGGAGGGGTAGTAATGTGGATGAGCTAAATTCTCATTTATCTTAACAGGGAAAGGATAGAAAATGTCTGAAGTTGCTAAATCAAGACATAGTGGCACATCAGTTAGGGATTGTTTGGAGGCATGTGGGAGAAAATTTAACTACCAGCGGGTTAAATAAAATAGAGTTTTCTTTTTCTCTCATTCAACAATCAGTCCAGAGGTAGGCAGGAAGGGCTCGGGCAGTGGCTGGAAGGAGGAAGTGAGTGGGCAAAAAGCATCAGCTTAGTGGGGTGGGGAGGTCCCCAGATGCACTGCTCACAGCCTCTGCGGACATCTCATCGTCTCATCTTACATGGTCACCCAGCAAGGAATGCTGGGAAATGCAGGTTTTTAAAGCTGGGTGTACAATAAACCCCACTGAAACTTGGGTTGTGTTTAAAAGAAAAGGGGAGAAATGTATATTAAGTAGACAGATTGCAGTCTCTGCCATGGGTAGTATAAACATATTATTTGGAGTTATGGAAATAATTTCCAGAAGAAACATATACACACGTTGAAAGCAGTTTGCCTCTAGGGAATGAGACAAGCGTGGGACAACGGGCTGCTGTTTTTCATCAAAAACCTTGTTCTACTTTTTATTTTTTAACCTTGTTGGGGTAGGTAGGGGGCTTTGCCTCACACTCATCTTGGAGGTTTAGTTCCAGGTTGTTTTCTCCCCCAAATAGGGAGGCCGGAAAGCATTGTGTTTGGGAGACCAGAAATTTAACCTCCATGAGGCGGGAAAGGAATTTGAACCTAAAGCCGCTCACCCAGTCCCTGGCTCCCTGGATATATGCTTGATCACAGCCTTTGAAGGAAATGGTCCAGCACCTCGCAGTGAGTCAGACTTCCATCCTCTTTTGAGAAAGCTGCTGCAGATGCAGTGAAAACAGAAGCATGACTCAAACTTCAGACATAACAGGTTTCATCACATCCAGATAAGATCTATGCACAATTGTTTATTCACTATTTTTATTGACATCATTTTTCCCTGTAAGCAAATGTATTTTTTTTAATAAACTTATTTTATTTATTTTTGGCTGTGTTGGGTCTTCGTTGCAGCACGCGGGCTTCTCATTGTGGTGGCTTCTCTTGTTGCGGAGCACGAGCTCTAGGCATGCAGGCTTCAGTAGTTGCAGCACGCGGGCTCAGTAGTTGTGGCTCGCGGACTCTAGAGCACAGGCTCAGTAGTTGTGGAGCACAGGCTTAGGAGGATCTTCCCAGACCAGAGATCGAACCCATGTCCCCTGCATTGGCAGGCGGATTCTCAACCACTGCGACACCAGGGAAGCCCACAAATGTATTTTAAAAGAAAACTTTACATCACCCTTGTGAAAAAAATTATACCTAAACTCTATTTATATAAATACATTTATGTAAAAAGAAAATGTTCAACCAAGTAAATGAAAACCCATTATATCTTGGCATAAAGGGGAGGTAACTGTAAAAACAAACAGCTATAAAAGCATCACAATGCCATTAGATTATAGCCACTTCCATTGCCCCACTCTCTGGGCCTGACAAATTTAGATTTGGCAAGTAGTTAAGGACTTCGCATCCACCAGAGACTTTCTTCTTTGTATAATCAGAGGACTGAAAGAGGATTGAAGAGGGAATAATTTCTGACTCACTGTTATTTAATTTAGTGTCCTTGTAATACTTAAAATGATTTCATTTGAAGGGGTCATTTGTTCTCCTTTTGGGGAACACAGATTGAGGTATTAAATACACTTCATGCAAATTGACCTGGACTGCTTTGGAAAATATCAGTGAAAAAGTCTGGTTTGGAAGGAAAGTGGGTAAAGCATCGGGATTGAGGGTATGGACTTTGGCCCAGACTTGCCTGGGTTTGAATTCTGACTCTGCCACTTACTAGATAACACTAGGTACATTATCATCCCCATTTGACAGATGAGGAAACTGAGGTACACAGCAGTTAGGTACTCTTCTTGAGGTCATAAAGCTAGTAAGTAGCTGGAGCAGGGTGAGGGAGGGGAGAATGGTAGGAGATGAAGTGAGAAAGATATAGGGGTCTTCTAGGCCACTGTAAAGAATGAAATTTTGGTCCCACACATGGACTGTGATGAATGGCTTTTGTTCTCTCCTCCCATTTCAGGCTTGTGATGTCCCCATTGAGGAGGGTCCAGTCCCCAGAATGGGGGAAAAAGGGGGCAAAAGTATGTCCATCTACTTCCAAGACCCTGACAGAAACCTCACTGAGGTGTCCAACTACATCTCCTTGTGATGGAGGCTAGCTCTCTGCCATCTTGTCCCCTGCTATGTCGCCCTTTCCCTTCCTTCCTGCAAACCCTCACCCAGGCCCAGAAACCTCTAAGAACTGAGGACTTAGGCACTTCACACATCCTGCTGGAAGATCTGAGGCAGGTTTGGGACCAACATGTCTGAGTGTCCTCCATCCAAGCTGCCCCAATAAATTAATAACTTTCAATTAATATGAGCTCTTCATTAATTACTGTTTCAGCTTTATGTATGGGTGTTTGTCTAGGACGTGAGGTCTCTGAGCTGTTTGGGGGTCAGTGACCAGGGTATGACATCGCTGAGGACCAAATTTAGGGTCATCGCCTTCGGATTTAAGGCCCCTGACAGATTTCTCCTTGTCAGTGAGCCCATCCTTTTTCACCCTTTTTGATTCACCTCACTCCTTCCAAGTGCTGCCTGCTGTTTCCTCCACCACATTGGCTTGACTGAACCCCAAGATCTCTGTGATTCCCATGGGGCCTTCACAGCCCAGATGATACTACCTCGTCCTGGAGCACCTTAGCTGGTCTCATCCCTGGGGAATGTGGCACTTTCTACCTTTGGATCTGGTACATTCAGACTCATCTCAACTGAGGCTCAGCTCCTGACAGAGTAGACAGATGGGACAAGAACAAATTTCCTCTGTTTCTGTCCCCTTCCCCCACCATTTACTCAGTCAACCAACCAATAAACATACATTGAGCACCTACTGCATGCTTGGCCCTGTTCCAGGCATTGGAGACACAGTGTTGAACAGAAGAGATAAGCACATCTATGTTTGTGGAGCTGCCATTCTAGTGGGAGAGACAGAAAAGAAATAATATTAAGTAAGGAAAATATCAAGGGTGTTAGAGGATAAGTGCTTTGGAGAAAAAGAAAATATGGAAAAGTGGTGACACAGATAAAAATCACTGGGGCAGTTTCCAATGTGTAATGGGATGGTCAGGGGAAACCTCACTAAGGAGACATTTGAGCACAGACCTGAAGAGATGAGGGAGGGAGCCGCGCCAATAGCTGGAGGAAGAGCATACCAGGCAGAGAGTACAGCCAGTACAAAGGCCCTGAGGCATGAAGGGGCCATGGCTAGTATGTGTGAGGAACAGCGAGGAGGAGGCCGTGCAGCGGAGCAGAGTGAGTGAGGGGGAGCGGCAGGAGGTGAGGTGGGAGAAGTGGAGGCACAGATCACGTGGGGCCTCACGGGCCATGGAGAGGACTCTGGCTTTTACTCTGAATGGCAGGGGAGCCGCAGGAGGGTCTTGAGCAGAGGAGGGCCATGATCTGACTTAGGATTTAACAGGCTTCCTCTGGCTGCTGTGAGGAAAATAGACTGCAGGGTTGAGGGTGGAAGCTGGGGGACCCTGAGGAGGAGGCCACTGCAGTGGTCCAGGTGAGCGATGCTGGTGCTGGCAGGGGAGGTGATAAAAAAAAAATGGTTAGATTCTGGAGATACTCTGAAGACGGAGACTGGATGAGTTCACCAAGAGAGAAAATGTCAACTAGAGAAGAGGCCCAGGGACATTTAGAGTTCTGAAACAAGAGGAGGAAACAGCAAATGAGGCCGGAAAAGAGGAAAGGGGAGAGAGTACAGTCCCTGAGCAAATAAGAGATGGATGAAGGAGTACATATGAGGATCTCCTGGAGGTGAGGGAGCCCCTAGTCCTGTGGACTCTGGTCTCTAAACAGTCTCCAGGTGGTAGTTCAGCCACGCCCTATGAGTAAACTCCCAGGGAGCCCCCAAAATGTTGGGAATAGAGGATGGTTAAGGATGTGAGTTTCAGCACACGAAAGGCTTTGCCAAAGGCTGTAGCAGGTTTCCTGCCTATTTTTACAAAACAGCTTGTCTTGGACCCAGATGTTATATGCCTAGAGATAGATGATTTATGGAAGGAAGGAAGGAAAGAATGGAAGGGAGGAAAGAAGGAAGGAAGGGCAGCAAATGGGTGGATAAATGAATGGGTAGGTGGATGGGTGGATGGATAGATGGTTGGGTAGGTGGGTGGATGGATGGACAGACTGGTATCCCCTGCCCCAGGAAAAAACTCTTCCACGTGTGTGTGCACAGAGAAAGACATATGAGTTTGTAAGTTACAGGTTTGCTGTAATAAGAAAAAGACTGAAAACAACCCAGATGTCCATCAGCAGATGAATGGTTAACCAAACTATAGTATATCGATTCCATGGACTATTACTTGGCAATAAAAGGGAATGAACTTATGAGGCCATCATTACTTCATACCAAAACCAAAGACATAATTAGAAAAGACAACTATAGGCCAGTATCTCTTTTGAATATAGATACAAAAATCTTCAACAAAATACTAGTAAATAGAATTCAGTAACATATAAAAGGATTATACACCATAACCAAGTAGGATTTAGACAAGAATAATCCAAATGCCATGGGCTTGGACCAAGCTCTGGAGCCCCAGAAGATGCCAGGAGGGAGGGAACAAGTCAGGGAAGGCTTCCGGGAAAAGAGGGGAAGAAAGGCCGTTGGGGCTGAGTCTCAAATGGAGGCCTGATGGAAAGGATGCTTGGCCCAAACACCCACCCCCACCCCTGCCCCCACCCTCGTCGGTCTCCCCAAAAGCCTGGCCTGGCCCTGCCGATTCCCTTATCTGCCCACTCCCAGCTGCCTCCCTGCTGGCTGAACTGCCGCCACAGGCTTCTGGGCCTATGCCCCCTCCACAGGGATGGGGGAGGGAATGGGGTGAGGCCTGGCCTCAGAGCCACAGGGTTTTGGCCCTTGATGGAGGCAGAGCCCTGAGGCCCCCACTCCCCACCCTTTACTTCCCTTCCTGAGCCCTTTCTCTGCTCCAGTTATGAAGAAATGGACTGTAGGTCCAGCAGCCAAACCCTTGTCTGAGACATGCCTCCAGCCTGCCCTTCCCAAGGGGGGGGCAGCTTTCCCTACCTCATCCCAACATTGCAACCGCTATTTCTAGTAATAGTAACAATGAGGAGAGTTACCACTACAGAGCTCACCATTTATGGCGTGCAGGCAGGCCCTGTGTTGAGTGGCCTTTCAACAACATTTGAGGTGGATTCTATGATTATACCCATTTTCCAGGCAAAGAAACTAAGGCTCAGAGGGTGGCCTCCCCAGGAATCATGCAGCAAATCAGTCAGAGCTGAGACAAGAACCCAGGGCCTTAGACGAACATCATTTCTCTGCACCTACTCCCAGTCTAGAAGATGGGGGCAATTATATGCACTTATACCACAAGGACCTGGTGAGAATAGGATAAAATTATGCATGAAGAACATTTAGCACAGTGCCTGGGGTGGCAGGGCAAAATAATGCTGCTGTTGTTATTATATTAATGCTAGGAAAAGTATTAGTATCAGAATTATTATTATTATTACCATTAGCGTTGTTGATAGAATTAAAATGAATATTAGTTCTAGAATTAGTATTAATATTCATAAAGTACTTGTGTTAGATTACAGTTAGTATTATTATTACTGTCACTATGAAAACTAGCATTAGTGCTCATATCAATATTAGAATAGTAGTAATTAGAATTAGTACTGGTATTGGTGTCAGCATATTATTAGCATTAGTACTAGAATTAGTAGTAGTGCTGATAAAAAAGGGCCAAATACTATCCTTCGTATACAGTAGGTACTCAATGAATAAATAAGAATACTTAATATTTATTGAGATTTCAGAATCAAATGAGTTAAAATCACTTAATGGATTAAATCTCATTTAGTCACCCTAATCACCCTATGGAGTAGCTGCTATTATTACCCCATCCCTTCAGATGAGGAACTGAGGTCCAGAGGGGACAGTAACTCACCCAAGGCCACACGCCAGTCGGTGATAAGGGCAGCCTATAAATGAGGGTGGACTGGCTCCAGAGTGGATGTCCTGAAACCATCACCACTTGAGTCAGAGGAGTCTTTGTCCTTGTTCTTACTGACGAGGGCTTGGCACAGAGTGGGGCACGGAGCAGGAGCTCAATAAATGGCCTTGCTCTCTTTCCTCCTCAAATCTCCCATTTTGCATATGAGGACACTGAGGCCCAGAGAGGTAAGATGAGGATGGTAAACTCCCTCTGGGGTGGGCCAGTGACTGAGCAGACCCTACTGACCCAGGGCTCCATCCTTGCCCTCCGCCCTTGGTGGGTCTCAGTCTCCTCATCTACAGAATGGGTGGTCAGGGGAGCTCCCTGTCCCATGGAGTCCCAGGGCCATTGACTGGTTAGTCTTACCCACTACAGGGACCCAAGTTGGACACCTACTGCATACATGTGTGTTCAATGATTTTACATGGGGAAAGTGCCCAGAACAGGCCAGGCACAGGTCTGTGTCAGCAATGAGACACTGGTCCTTGTCACCGTTGTTACTATTTGGGGGAGGTAGGACAGGGCAACAAGGTGGGGACTGAGGCGCAGGGGCCCAGTGACTCTCTGGAGGTCCCTCTCAGCAAGTTGAGGGCAGAGCCACAGGCCACATGGGTCCACATCAATCCACACCCCCTCCCACCCCACCCTGGCACCACCTGCCCAGGGCATACCCCAGGCTGCTACCTGGGGTCTCATGGACTTCCTCTCAGACTCTCTGTTTCTGAATCTCTGTCTCTGTCCCCCTCTCTACATCATCTTTTTCTCCCTTCTCAGTTTCTCCACCTGTATCCTTGGCCTCTGTCACTTTCAGGCTTTATCTTTCCCCTTCTGTCCATCTCTACCTGCCTCCTGCTCTCTTTGCCCCTCTTTCTATCTGTCCGTAACTGTCTCCGGCTCTCTCTGTGCATCTCTCACCCCTCTGTCTCTCATTCCTTTCTGTGCCCTCTGTCTCCTCCCAGCTCTAGGTCTCTTTCTCTCTGTTTATCTGCATCTCCCCATTCCCATCTCTCTGTCTCTCTGCCTCTCTCCCTTCTCTATCCCTTCAATCCTCCTTCCCTTCCCCCACCCTATCCTACTCAAGGGCCCACAGAGGAACCAGCCCCAAGTCCCACCTGTTTCCCGCCTCCAACGCCGCATGGCGGGCAAGAAGTTGAGGCCGCTGTCCCTGGGTGTCCCCCACCGAGCCCCGCCCCCCATCCCAAGACAGCCTGTTACCACCGCGGAGCCAACAGCCACACTGGCCTCCATCTGATAAGACTTATCTGCTGCCCCAGGGCAGGCCGGAGCTGGCGTAAGCCCCAAGTGGGGCGCTGAGTGAATGTGCCTCTGCCTCCCGCCAGTCCTGGCCTGGTCCCCAGGGTGGGCCTGGGTCCTGAAGATGTCCCACGGACATCTTGATTCAAATTCCCACCAAACCTCTTTGAGCCTCATTCTTGTCACCTGCAAAATGGGTACAGTCACATACCTCCTCTCCCTTTGGCCAGGAAGACACATACATAAGGGCCCAGCCCACACTTGGCTAAGCACACAGTAGGGGCTTTACAAACACTCACTGAAAAGCCCAGAGAGGTCATGAAACCACATCTGCTACTTTCATTTTATCTTGGCTTCAGCCCATTTTGTTTGGCTGGACACTGAAATCCACAGAAGCCCAAGTCAAACAGGGTCCAAGAATCCATGAGGTGGGCAGGTGGGGTGGAGGAAGGCCCCCACTGCCCAAGAGGTGCCCCACCAGGAGGGGGGCCCGCCCCCTCCCCTGGCCCGCCCCACCCACTGGGGCACCAGCCACTCCCTGGGGAGGAGGGAGGAGGGAGAGGGGAGGGAGGGAGGGAAGGAGGAAGGGAGCCTCAAAGGCCAAGGCCAGCCAGGACACCCCCTGGGATCACACTGAGCTCGCCACATCCCCAAAGCAGCTGAACCCTCCGCACCAACCAGCCCAGGTCAGTCTCAGCCCTTCAAGAGCCCCCAGCAAGGCAAAGCCTGGGCCTGCTGCCCCTTACTTCAAGGCTATTCCCCCAGCTTGCTCTAGGCTCCCCAACCCACCACTGGTCCCCAAAGTGTCTACCACCCCTGAATCCCCTGACAGCTCCTCCAGACCACCTCTGTCTTTCCAATCCCCATCTCTACCCCAAATCTACTCCCCAAACCCCACCTCTCTCTGCCCTGCCTCCCATCCACTCCTTCCAAGATATCTATGCTCCCCCGATCCCTTAACTCTGCCCACCATACCCCACCTCTGCCCCCTGAAACATGCTTTCATCCTGCCAAATCCTACCTCTGCCCCAAATCTGACTTTCACTCGCCCAAACTTGTCTCTGTCTCTGAATTCTCCACAAAGGCTCACTCTTGTCCCCCCATACCTATTTCTGCTCCCCAAGCCCTTGTCTACTCCACAACATCCTTGTCTCTGCCCCCAATCCTCTCTCTGACCCCCCAAACCTGTCTCTGGCCTGCCAAACCCTAGCTCCACACTCTTACCCCCATCTCCACCTCTCAAACCCCATATTTGTTCCCTGTGACTTCTCTCTGATCCCCTAAAACCATCTCTGCCCCAACCCTTTGTCACTCCAAACACCAAGTCTACCCCCCCCAAATCTGTTCTGTCACATGAATCCTCATGTCTGCCTTCCCTAAACCCCATCTTAGCCCCCAAATATTTTTGTGTCCCCCCCAGGTGTCCTCTCTGGCCCCAACTCTTTCTGTACTCCAATTTTACCTCTGTTCTCAAACCCCTCCTGTGCTCCCATAAGCCATCTCTAATCATCAGACACATTTCTGCCTGCCTGTCCAAATTCCACCTCCGCTCCCCTCAGACTTGGACCCTCAGACTTTTCCACGACTCTTGGAATCCACCCAGACCCCTAAACTACACCTCCAGCTTCTCAACTTTCTCCCTCTCAAACTTTGGCTCTGATCCCCAACCCTGTCTCTGCTTTCCCAACTTATTTCTGATCCCCAAATGGGACCTTTCAAGCAGACCCTTCTCTGCTCCTCAAACCCATATCTGCTTACCCCAAACTCCACAGCTGTTCTCCAAACCTCTGACTCCTCACCCCCATACCTAATCCTCAAACTCCACCTCAAACTCTCCCAAGAGTTATCTGCCCCCATATCCCAGCTCTGCTCCCTTCAGTCCCGAGGGACCCTCCCTTGAGGGCTGGGATAGGGACGTTACCTGGGGTGAGGGGCTGGGCGGAAGGAGAGTTGAGGGTGCCGGCCTGCTGCCTGCTGCCCGTTGGGGCAGCACTTACTCTAGTGGGGCAGCTGATAAGGAGCTTTCATATCCCCCAGCCTCGAGATAAACTTTATCTCTGTCTGGAGAGTGATAACTGGGGGTGGCGGGGCTGGGCCCCTGCCATGGGAGGGGTGGGCAGTCCTGGACCCACCAAGGTACAAGGTGCAGGGACGGGGGGCAGTGGGGCTGGAGGGAGATTGGGGGTGGTGGTGAGGTGAGAATGAGGGTATAAAGGAAGAGTGGTGATAGAGACAAAAAGAGCAAGAGACAAACAGAGACAGAGAGAAGGGAGGAAAGAACAAAGAGAGATGGAGAGAGAGAAAAGACAGAGACATGAAGAGAAACAAGAAAAACAGAGACTCAAAGAAAGAGTAAGAGAGACAGAGAGACAAGAAAGAGGGGGAGACCCAGGAACAGAAAAGGAGAGCGAGACAGGAACTTAGAGAGAGATACAGATAGAATCATGGCGAGACAGAGAGGAAAGAGATGGATGAGGAGATGAGGAGGCAAGACACTCTCCCTAGGGAGAGACAGCAGGTGCCCTGGACCCTAGAGGAGGTTGGTGGTGGGCACACTGACAGATCCATCTCTAGTCCAGCACAACCCCTAACCCCGGGCCCAACTCTTAGCCTGTCTATACAATGGGTCACATAAGCGGGGGAAGATGGTCTTCTCTATATTTGTCACTCCACCCTACAGACAGGGAGACCAAGGCCTTCAGATTCATTGGGCAAGTCAGCGGCAGGGGTAGGTTTCTTGCCTCTTCATCTGGGGCTGTGTGCAGGAGGGTGTGTTCATGGGTACGTGAGTAGTCAGATAGACATGGAAATAAGGCCAGAGGACCCAGAGAGAGAGACTAAGGAAGAGACAAACAAGCAGAAAGAAACAGAGTGGGAGAGATGTACAGACACTCAGAGAGATGAATGAAGAGGGAAAAAGAGAAACAGAAAAAGATACAGAGAGCAAAGAAAGAGACAGAGAAACAAAGAGATAAAAAGAGATAAAGGAGAGAGACAAGCAGACAGAGACATGGGAGGACAGAGAAAGGGAGGAGGAAAAACATTAAACATTTATAAAAGCACAGAAAGAGAGAGCAAGATGTATCATGGTAGCATAGAAAAATGGGAGGGAAATACAGAGAGCCAGACTTGAGAAGAAACAGGGTCAGGAAAAAAGAGACACGGGGAGACAGAGATACACACAGGGAAGGACAGAGGCAAACGGGCAGAGAGACCAAGCTGCCTTCTCCTAAGTCTTAGCTCGAGCCCTGTCACCACCTCCTATCCGGCAGATAGGGAAACTGAGGCCTGAGGATGGTGGGGACTGAAGGAACTTGAAAGCAGAACTATGGCAGACCTCCCCAGGGGACAGGGTATGGGTAGAGGGAACACCTCCCACCTGTCCCCCTCCTCAGAGGAAGCCAGTGGCCTTGGGGTGATTTCAAAAGTTGGGCGGGGATGGCAGAGATAAGCAGTGGGGGTACTGACCCCCCCATGGAGCAGGGAGGAACTGAGGGGCCCTCCGTCTGCAGACCCAACGGAGGTGGGGGAGGGGAGAGTCAAGCCGGAAACCATGGGGTTTCTGAGAAAGTCAGAAGGCAAGATGCAACAGATAGGGATGAAGTTGGGGAGCACAGGACGGTGAACCCCAAGGTCCAGGGGGGTGACCAAGGAGTTCAAGGGACTCTGGCTCCACACCCCAGCCCACCCCACCTCGATTCTTTTAGAGGCGGAGGGGAGAAAGTGTGGGGGCAGAGGGAGAAGAGGAAGCGGAGGAGGAGGAGGAGGAGGAGGAGGAGGAGGAGGAGAGGAGAAAATGAGGAGAGGGAGAAAGAGATGAGCAGAAGGGGAGGGAGAGGAGAAGGATGAAGACAAAAGACGGGAGGTGAGGGAAAGGGAGGAGAAGGAGAGAGGAGTGGAGCAGATATAGAAAGGGGAAGGGGGGAGGTGGCTGAGCAAAGGGGAGGTGGAGGAGGAAGAGATGGAGGGAGAGAAGGGGGACCAGGGAGAAGAGGAGGAGGGGGAGAGGAAGAAGGGAAGAAGAGAGAAGAGGGAGGGAGGCAGGAGTAGAAAGAGAAGGAAGAAGGGGAAGAGGAGGAGAAAGAAGGGCAGCTGAGAGGAGGGAGGAGGAAGAGACGGGGGAGGGAGGAGGGCGAGGAGAAGAAAGGGAAGAGGAGGAAGAGGAGGGTACGGAAGAGGGAAAGGAGGAGAGGAAAGATAAATGAGGAAGAAGGGGAAAGCAGCAGGATGGGGAGTGAGAGGATGGAGTGGAAGATAAGGGAGAGATGAGGGAGGGGAGAGAGGAAGAGGAGGGGGAGAGGGGGCAAGAGGAGGGTACTAGGGAGATGGAAAGGGGGGATAAGAGGATTGAGGGGATGGAGTGGGAAGAGGGAGAAAGGAGGGAAGAAGGGGTGGAGAGGGGAGAGGAGGGCTTCTGTGTCTGAGGACCCCTCCTGTTCTCACAGGTCAAACCCCAGAGGCCCCATGGAGTTCCCTGGCCTTGGGGCCCTGGGGACCTCCGAGCCCCTGCCCCAGTTTATGGACCCTGCCTTGGTGTCCTCACCACCAGAATCGGGGGTCTTCTTCCCCTCTGGGCCTGAGGGCTTGGATACAGCAGCCTCCTCCACCGCCCCCAGCACCGCCACGGCTGCAGCTGCTGCACTGGCCTACTACAGGGATGCTGAGGCCTACAGACACTCCCCAGGTAACTTCTTTGGGTAGCTGTCTTGGCACTGGCTCTGTGTTATTGGGGTTGCCATGGAGACCCTTAGCTAAGGCAGAATCCTACTAAGAAGTCATCCTGAAAATGGCCGGAAGCCTTCACGTGGCTGTGCTGACCCCTAGTTAAGTCCAGACCTGGGAATGCCAATGCTCCCCAGCCTGCCATCTTGGGATAGCCATACTGGGAAGCAATGTTGGAAGTAGGTGGTGGCCCGAGTTGCCAACTGATCTATGGGCTCCAAATCCCAACAAGTCATCCTCAAAGCCCACTTGGAAATGGCTGGAGGTTATTTCAGTTGCCAGAGTGACCAGTGGGGCTCAGGACCCAGGAGTCACCCAATGGCCAGTAGCTATTCTGGTCACCTGTAGAAAGGCTGGAAACTTGGCCACCATGTTGGGGCTCTTGGGCATCATTAGACCCTGAAAGCAAGATGACTTTAGACTGATTGCTCTTCTTCTTTCCTCCTCCTTTTCCATACCCCCCAATAGTCTTTCAGGTGTACCCACTGCTCAACTGTATGGAAGGCATCCCAGGGAGCTCACCATATGCTGGCTGGGCCTATGGCAAGACCGGGCTCTACCCTGCCTCGACTGCATGCCCCACCCGCGAGGACTCCCCTCCCCAGGCCCCAGAAGATCTGGATGGGAAAGGCGGCGGCAGTTTCCTGGAGACCTTAAAGACAGAGCGGCTGAGTCCAGACCTCTTGACACTGGGGCCTGCACTGCCTTCATCAATTCCGGTCCCCAGCAGTGCCTATGGGGGCCCTGACTTTTCCAGTACCTTCTTTTCTCCCACTGGGAGCCCCCTCAATCCAGCAGCCTATTCCTCCCCCAAGCTTCGTGGAACTCTGCCCCTAACCCCCTGTGGTGAGGTTCTCTAAAAGGGACTGGGAGGTGGAGGTTGGTGGGGGGGGTGGTCTAGGGCGAAGCCGGACTGAGCCTGGCTCCCTCTTCCCCTCTGTCCACCCCACCAGAGGCCAGAGAGTGTGTGAACTGCGGAGCAACGGCCACCCCACTGTGGCGGCGGGACAGGACGGGTCATTACCTGTGCAACGCCTGTGGCCTCTATCACAAGATGAACGGGCAGAACAGGCCCCTCATCCGGCCCAAGAAGCGCCTGGTAAGACCCAGGCCTGCCTCCACCGCTGTGCTCACCCTGTGCAGGGATTCCAGTCCTCACACTCTACAAGAACCCACATCCCCCACCCCTTCCCCATCCACAAAGGAAGCCAGCTTTGTATGGGACCGCCTATCCTCAACCTATCCTCACAGTCTGCAAGCAGGAACCCCATCCTCTCCCTGCACTGCAGTTTTCATCCTCGGCTTCACACTGGGATCACCTTGGGGCACTTCGAAACCACTAGGGCCTGGGGCCCTCCCCACATGTATTGGTTTAATTGGTCTGGGATGCCGTCTGGGCATCAGGACTGTTTCTAACTCCCCAAGTGATTCCAGTGGATGGCCAAAGTTGGGTACTACTGGTGTATTCCCCCATATAATACCCAAAACCCCTATCCTGGCCAGGAAGTCCTGTCCTCACCCACACAGAACCCCCAGCCCTCGCCCTGTCAGAAACCCTGCCTTAACCTGACCCTCACCTCTTTTAGTCCTCCACCCACCAGTGCGCTCATCCTCACATTCTCTCTCCCCCAGATTGTCAGCAAACGGGCAGGCACCCAGTGCACCAACTGCCAGACAACCACCACCACACTGTGGCGGAGAAACGCCAGTGGCGACCCTGTGTGCAATGCCTGCGGCCTCTACTACAAGCTACACCAGGTGCCCCGGGGCCCCTCGGAGCCTCCCTCCTCTCCTCCCGCTTCCCTTCCTTCTGCTCCTCCCTTCTCCCTTCCCCTCTCCGTTTGTTATTCTCCTCCCTCTTCCTCCATCCCCCCTCCACCTTCCCCACCCCTCTCTCCTCCACTGCTTCATCTCCTTTCTTCTTCCTGCTCCCTCCTCCCTCCTCCTCCCTTGGCCATCAGCTAACTTCCACTCCCCCGTCCTAGACCAGGGGCAGCTCCCATTAGCTTGAAAGGCTTTGCCAAGTTCAGGGCCTCACAACCTCGGGAGTCCTGAGGACAATACCTGTGCCACACCAGGGGCGCACTCCCTAGTCCTTGAACCAATTCCCTATTCTTAAGAAGTGGGGTGGAGAGAGCATCCCTGGAGGAGACATAGAGGCAAGATGTGGAGTTGGGAAACACCCAGGGCCTCCCTCTTGGCAGGTGAACCGACCACTGACCATGCGGAAGGATGGTATCCAGACTCGAAACCGCAAGGCATCTGGAAAAGGAAAAAAGAAACGGGGATCGAGTCTAGGAGGTACAGGAGCAGCTGAAGGGCCAGCTGGCAGCTTCATGGTGGTGGCTGGGGGCAGCAGTAGTGGGAATTGTGGGGAGGTGGCCTCAGGCTTGACATTGGGCCCACCTGGCACTGCCCACCTCTACCAAGGCCTGGGCCCCGTGGTGCTGTCAGGGCCTGTTAGCCACCTCATGCCTTTCCCAGGGCCCCTGTTGGGCTCACCCACAGGCTCCTTCCCCACAGGCCCCATGCCTCCCACCACCACCACCACTGTGGTGGCCCCACTCAGCTCATGAGGGCACAGAGCATGGCCTCAGGGCAGGGGTTGGTGTCCCTCCCCTCTTGTAGCCAGATGTCTGTCCAACCCAACCCTCTGGGCCCCAGACAAGCCTTGGCGTGGACATTCAAAGCTTTTGTAAAATAAAACCACCAGAGTCCTGAAACTGAATGTGTGAGTCTGTGTGGGACTAAATAAAGAACAGTGGTGGGGGGTTGTGTATCAGTGTCCGTGATTCTTTGATGACAGTGTGTGGCTGCCATGTATGACCATGTGAGATGGCACGCAACACTTCACGATTGTAACAGAATATGTGACACCGCGTGTGACGGTGTCCAGGTTGTATGAGACAGCACATGCAGCCACACGTCGTGGTGAGAGCTGGTGTGCAGTGGGCAGTAGGGATGAGGCTGTATGAGACGATGTGCGTGACTCCAGATGCCTGCAAGAGGCCAGGCACGGGTGACTGTGTGAGCAGACGTGGAGATGTGCCCGTGACAGCGTGTGCTGAGGAAACACATGGGGTTGTGCACCACTCGGGGTGACCTCTGAGACAGCACGACAGCATATGCACTGGGCACAGAAGTGGATCCATACACAGTTTGGAAAGTTGAACAAGAACTACTGTGTGACAGTGTGTGAGGCATAACAGTGTGACCGTGAGGGTCTGCGTGTCAGGATGTCTCTGTGGGTCTGGTGATGACAGTATTTCTGTGCAAGTCTGTGTGTGTGTGTGAGCGTATTGTGTGGTGTGGGCCATGTCAGTGTCTCTAAGTGGCTGACAATGGGAGCAGCCCTGTGTACACATATTTATGGAAGTGTTAACATGTATAGTTTCAGTCGGTGTAAGCTAGGGACCCTCTTCCAAGGGACATTAGACATGCTGAGGACAGGAAAGGGAGGAAGGGGTGGGGCAGGAATGGTAGCTGTCAAGAAGGTCAGAAGGCCAGTATGGGACCATGAGGTTGTCCATGGGCCTTCCTGTCACTCATCTCTTATCTCTTTCAGCCCAGCTCAGCCTGCAGCCCTGTGGGAAATGGTAGAGAACGAGAGGGATAGATTAGGAGGACAAAATAGCCTCTGGGGGTGATATTTAGACCCTGGAGGTCGGGGAGCTCCCCACAGTACCATCTCCCTCCCCAACGCACCTACTCACCTGGGTAAACTGCTCCCCCCACAGTGGCATCTGTACTTCCATTTAACAAACGCTTCCACAGAAACAGTCACCCAGTCAGGTGACATCCTAAGCCAGACAGGTTAAGTGGCTCACCCGAGGCCACACAGCTGATGGCACAGGGTTAGCCAGGCTCCATGGCTCAGGCTTCCCAACGGCTCCTAACAGCAAGCAGCGCCTTTAACTGAGTGCTCACTGTGGGTCGGCAATGGCTGAGAGGCTTCAGTTGCTTTAGTTCATGAATACCTGAAAAAAAGAAAAGACTAAGGAAAGCACACTCATGCTCCTTTTACTAATGAAAAACTGAGGCTCAGAACTTGCCCTGACCACGCTGAGTTTAAGAAGTGGATTTTAGATGGGCGACCCTCCCCTACCAAAGTGAGCCTTGCTCACACTTAACTGGGCTGCTTCTCTTTACAGCTTCTCCCCCTTGAAGCCCCAGAGGTGGGGACTGTGGGCCCACACATCCTGAACACAGTATGCGTGAGCAGCTGTCCTCAACAGAACAGCACCCCTCAGCAAGTCACCACACTAGCCCACTCGAGAATCACAGTAGTCCACACTCCTTACAGGAGCGCGCCCTGGCCCTGTAAAAGCCTCCTGCCTGGCTGCCCCATGGAATCCCAGCCCTCTTACCCTGGAGGAGCCCCTGTCTTCGTCTTGAACAGAAACCCCTCTCAGGGCACTTCCCTGGTGGTCCAGTGGCTAAGACTTCACGCTATCAATGCAGGGGGCCCGGGTTCGATCCCTGGTCAGGGAACTAGATCCCACATGCATGCTGCAACTAAGAGTTCGCATGCCACAACTAAAGAGCCTGCATGCCGCAACTAAGGAGCCCACCTGCCGCAACTAAGACCCGGTGCAACCAAATATAATAAATAAGTATTTTTAAAAAAGAAACCCCTCTCAGAACCTGTGTGGAAATGTGCCTGGCCCTGCCTTGTTCAGGAACCCCAGTCCTCACTCCCTATAAGAACGGGTGCCCTAGCCTGGTACAGGAATCTGGTTCTGGAACTCTAAGGGAAACCTTTCTCTAATTATCAACAGGAAACCCATCCTGAGTCCGGACAGGAACACCAGCCCTCACCTTGCACAGGAGTAACCCCAGTCCTCCCATATGGCACAGGAACCTCTGCCTTACTCTGGTTAGGAATCTCTGAGCTCACACTGTAAGGAAGTCCCTGTACCACCCCTAACAGAAATGCCTGTCTTGACCCTTTCCCCAAGCCTCAATCTCTATAGGAATCCTGTCTTGACCTTGGACAGGACACCTCGTCCTCACACTGTACTGGAGCCATGCCCTCCAGGTAGCATTTTAAAAATACTTCGCTCACAAGAAAATCTAGTGAGTGTAGAAAATCTAGACTGAGTGTAGAAGCCCTTGCCTCCACGGTTGACGACTCCCGAGGATGTCACTCTGCACAACAATCCTGATCTCGTGACCCACCCCGTAGAGTACGAAGGAACCCATGGACTAACTCTCAACATGAACCTCAGTCTTGAACTTACACAGAAAACCCTTTCCTGACCCTGTGTCAGGGACGCCTGTCCTGACCCTCTACTTTAAGCCCATATCTCATCCGATACAGGCACCTATGGCCTGACCTGGCACAGGACTTCCTTCCCAGACACTGTACAGGGCTTCTCATCCTCATCCTGTGTTAGCTCCATGGCCCTGACCCTCTACAAGAAGCCTTGAATACAACTGTACTGGAACTTCTGACCAGACTCTCTGCAGAAAACCTTTTCCTGACTCTCAACAGAAATCCTTAACTTGACTCATTTATAGGAAACTCTTACCTGATCCTTTACAGGAACTCCTAACCTTCCCCTCTGGAAATACTCTCCTGACCCTGCACAGGAAGCCCTGTGACTCTCTATGACAGCCCCTGCCCTGGGCTTGTCCCAGAAGCCCCACACTCGCCCTGCATAGGAGCTACTGTCCTGAGCCAACAGTAGAAACACTAACCTGAATCTCTGAAGGTGACAGTGTCCTACCTCTGCACAGGATCTCTGTCCTGACCCTGCGTGGGACCGCCCTCTGAGCCCCAGCAGGAACTTGTGTCCTAAGCTGGTACAGAAAATCCCGCTCTCACCCTCCACAGGAACCTCTGACTTGAGAGACATCCAAGAAATGAACCAGTATAAAAACACCTGGAGCTTCCCTGGTGGCGCAGTGGTTGAGAGTCCACCTGCCAATGCAGGGGACACAGGGTCGTGCCCCCGTCCAGGAAGATCCCACATGCCACGGAGCGGCTAGGCCCGTGAGCCATGGCCGCTGAGCCTGCGCGTCCGGAGCCTGTGCTCCGCAACGGGAGAGGCCACAACAGTGAGAGGCCCGCATACTGCAAAAAAAAAAAAATTAAAAACACCTGTACTGCACAGAAACCTCTGCTCAGACCTTATTAAACAATCCAGAATCTGAATCACAATGATCACCTGTCCGGAGCCTGTATAAGAACCCCAGGCCTAACCCCTAATAGGATCACCTGATCTGCGTCTCTGGGAACCTAGCTCTGATCCCATGCAGAAATACCTGGCCTGAGTATGTTGTGATCCTCTGGCCTGACCCTCTACAGAAAACCACCCTTCTGGCCTCTAAAGGAACAGCTAATCTTAATCTGCACGAGAAAAAAATGCATTCACATTCTTCCCTCTCACTCTATACAACGTCTCCAACCTTCATATTTTTCTACAAACCTGCCTTACCAGATAATAGAATCATTCTCCTGACCCCAGACAAGAGACACTAACTTGACCCTATAGAGAAACCCCTACACCTACACAAGAACCCCTGTGCTGATACTTTAAAGAGAATTCTCTATAGCAGCGCTGTCCTAAAGAAATACAATTTGAGTCACATGTGTAATTTTAAATTTTCATGTAGCTGCATTAAAAAGCAAAAAAAAAACAGGTGAAGTTAATTTTAATGATATATTTTACTTTACCCACTATAGTTAAATACAGTTGACCCTTGAACAATGAGAGGGTGGTTAGGGGTGCTGACACCCCTAGGCAGTAGAAAAATCCGTGTATAACTTTATAGTCATCCTTCCATATCCTCGGTTCCTCCATACCTGCAGTTTCACATCTGTGGATTCAACCAACCTCAGGTCATGTAGTACTGTAGTATTTATTGAAAAAAAGCTGCATATAAGTGGACCCACTCAATTCAAACCCGTGTTGTTCAAGGATCAATGGTATTTCATTTCAATATGCAATCAATATAAAAGTTATTGACATATTTAATTTTTATACTAATTTTTTTGGAAATCCAGTGTGTATTCTACACTTACAGCACACCTCAAGTTGGACTAGTCACATTTCAAGAGCTCAGCAGCCCCATGTGGCTAGTGGCTACCACATAGGACAGCATAGCTCTGTGAAGTCTATAGAATCCTGTAGCAGGCACTGCTATAGGCTCTTCAAACCTGTCTCTTTTCTTCCTAAGCTCACACACTTTTCCAACTTCCCTTACAGTTAGATGTGGACATGTGACAGAGCTCTGACCCATGGAGTGTGGGAGTGACATATCACACTTCCAGGCCTGGCCCCTAGAAGTCTCTCACACAGTCCCCCACTTTCTCTTTCCCCATCTACCTGCTGAATAGTGAGAACTCCAAGGGCTCAGAGGAGAGCAGAACTGCAAAATGGAAGTTGCCTGGGTCCATGAATAACCAGTAATAAATATTCACAGTGGATTCTGTATGAGTAAGAAACATGTATTGGGGCTTCCCTGGTGGCGCAGTGGTTAAGAATCCGCCTGCCAATGCAGGGGACATGGGTTCGAGTCCTGGTCTGGGAAGATCCCACATGCCACGGAGCAACTAAGCCCATGTGCCACAACTACTGAGCCTGCGCTCTAGAGCCTGTGAGCCACAACTACTGAGCCTGAGTGTCACAACTACTGAAGCCCACGCGCCTAGAGCCCGTGCTCCACAACAAGAGAAACCACTGCAATGAGAAGCCCGTGCACCACAGTGAAGAGTAGCCCCCACTCGACACAACTAGAGAAAGCCTGTGCACAGCAATGAAAACCCAACGCAGCCAAAAATAAAATCAATAAATTTATATTAAAAAAAGAAACATGTATTTGTGAAGCCCGAGATTCTGGGTTTTACAGCAGCTAACATAATTTAGCCCAATCAATAACAACCTCTTGACTGAACTGGACATGAACACCTAATCTTAATATCTATATGAACACAGATCTGAACCTGTACAGAAACACCTGTGCTGACCCTGAATTGGGCTGCCTAATTCTTCATAGGAATCTGTCATGATGCAGTCTAAGGAGCCCCATCCTGAATTTGTATGGGAACCCCTAGTCTGGAGCTCCCTAGAAACAACTGGTCTGCCCTGTATAGAAACCCCTGCTTAGTTCAGTAGAGGAACAACACTATAGAAACTATAGGAATCCCTATCCTCACTCTGTCCAGGAACATTTGCTTGACCCAGTACAAGAACACCAGAAATGACCTGACCCTGTCCATGAACCCCTGTCCTCACACCTCACACAAAAGGAATACCTCTCCTCAGGAAACATGTAACCTCTGCACTCAACCTGTAAAAGAATCCCAGCCAGAAAAAGGAAACCAAAGACTGACACCCTACAGCAGGGATCATCAAACTATGGCCTTCAGGCCAAAGCTAGACTACAGCCTGTTTTTACATTTTTTAAGGGAAAGAAAGAAAATAAAGGAGACAAAGGGGAAGGAAAGGGAGGGGAGGCAAGGGGAGGGAGAGAAGAAGGAAAAGAAAGAAAGGAAAGCAAAGAAAGAAAGGGAGGGAGGAGGGGAGGGGAGGGGAGGAAGAAAGAAAATGTCACAGCAGCAGTACGTGGCTTGCAAAGCCTAAAATATTTACTATCTGGCCCTTTATAGAAAAAGTTTGCCAACCTCGGCTCTACAGGAACCTCTCTTCTGACTATACAGAAAAAATAGGCCTTGGCCTTTACAAGACTTCCTACTCTTTTACTTTGCAGGCATCACAACCTCAGAACGTTCCTCAGTGTGTATCATTGTATATATGTTTTCTTTGGTGTATCTGGAGGTTTAAAAGTCTTAGGGCTGTGACCCTCTTCCACTGGGACAAAAAGACACGTTCAGGTAGAAAAAGAGTGGAAGGGAAGAGAAGGCTGGAACTGGGGTTTGCAAGAGGGTAAGAGGGCCCGGCTACTGGGCGGCGGGGCTGTCAATCTGTTAGTTAGTCAGCGATGCTGAACCCCAGACCGCTTATCTCTCCCGCCCCAGCCTACAGCCCGGTAGGAAATGGTGAAGAATGAGAGAGGGAGATTAGGAGGACAAACCGGCCTCCTACGGGTCTGACATTTAGGCATTTAGACACAGTGTGGGGGGGAGTTCGGGGGTGGTGCACAGTGGCAACTCCCCCTACCCCCTAGGCACACACTTTCTATTACAGCTTGGGGGCAGAGGTGACCCAGTGGAGGGAGCCGACAGGGAGAGCCGCTGCCCAAAGAAAAACTCCCCTCCTGAGGTCCATTCTGGCTCCGGCACTATAATTACCACAATTTTCCAGATGAGGAAACTGAAGCCCAGAGATGCTCAGTAACTTGCTCAAGGTCACATGGCTAAGTCGCATAACCTCAGTTTCCTTATCTTCAAAGCAGCCTTAAGGAACTACCTCATAGAATTGTGGCCTGCGACAATGCCTGTCACATATTACTTGCTATCATCACAGTTATTTGCCTCTACTAAGACTCCTTCCGCTCCACCATTCATTTTCCCGGCAGAATATTAATAGCTAACATTTGGTGAGTGCTTCCTGTGTACCACCTTAGCGAATATGAACTCAGAAAATCCTCACATTTATTAACATCACCACTCCCATTTTGGCCGCCACCAGCCTTGTCCACTTCCCACCGCGCTCCAGGCCCACCAGCCCGCCCTCACTACGTCATCACGGCGCGTCCCGCGGGAAGCCACTGGGAGGAGAGAAGACGCCCCTTTCTAACGGCCTTGCTTGCTTGCACTCTTGAGTTAATCGCACGGTACAGTTGGCGCCGGTCCGGAGGGCTCCTAAGGTAACTGGACAGGGACGGAGGGACGGCGGCCATGGCCGCCAGGACGACAGCCGCGGTTGGGGGAGGGGCGAGGTTGACCCCGAGCGCATCGTCCAGCCGCTGGCGCGCGCTTCATATAGACGCAGCACGGCCTGCGACGCCAGCTCTCGCGCAGACCCGCAGTTTGTGAGTTCGCGGGAGGTGTGGCCCGCACGAGGGGCGCGGCCTTGCGGCAAGACCCCCAGTGTGGGAGGGATTGGGGCGGGTTGTAGAGAGCCCCGGCCCAACGGAAAAGAGGGTGCTCAGGGAATTTTGAGGCGTAAGCCAAAGGCGGAGTTTGAGAAAGGGGCTGCGCCCGCGTCGACGGCGGGGGCGGGAAGGGGGAGGGGCTAGCGGGAGGTGGCTCGGAACTGGCTGAAGGGGCTTGGTGAGGCGTTAGGGATTGGGCCTGGGTAGGGGGTGGGGCCTGGTGGAAGGAAAGGGGCAGTCCCCTGAGGAGCTGGGCTTGTTGAAACGTTAGGGGCGGGATCTAGCCAAGTGGAAGGTGCCGGTCGGGCCGAAAAGGGGTGGAGTTAAGTGGATCGTTAAGGGTGGAGTCGGGGCCCTGGCTGGGTCTGGCTGAGTGAAAGAGTGGGTGATTATCCCGGGAGATTGGCTGGAATGGGCAGGTTTGAGAAGGGGTGGGGTCTGGGCGAGGCTTTGAGGAATGAAAGGGTCTGGGAATGGGGCTTGATAGAGCGGAAGGGGCGGTGATTAGCTGGAAAGGGAAGGCTCTAGAACGGACTGAGCCAGGGGGTTAATTGCTCTGTGAAAGGGCAAGACTTTGAAAGGAGAAAGAATAGTGTTAAAGGGGTGGAGCCTAGTGGAATGGGCGGGACCAGGTAGAATGGACACCCTGCTGGAGGGAAAGAGCCTTCAGAGGCAGAGTCTAGAAGGTGGTGTGGAATAGATAGCAAAAGGCATAGAGACTAGCGTAGGGGGCGGGGCCTGGGAAGGGCTGGGATGTAGGGTTTTCAGGGCGTTGGGCCCTTTCAGAGTCACCTCCACCCCACCCCCAAGAAACGCGTGAGGGGTGAAGTCTCCCCAGCCATGACCTCCACCGGCCAGGATTCCACCACAACCAGACAGCGAAGGAGTAGGCACAATCCCCATCCCCCCGCCCACGACTCCAGCGTCACCTCGGTGAGGCCCCAGACCTCGGTGAGGCCCCAGACCTGCCTTGATGAGGGGGAGGGGGAGCAGCGGGCCGTGCGTTGGACTCTGACCCCTCTCTCTGTTTGGCAGAAGCGAGGTGTTAAAAAGGGTGCCGTACTCCGCTCCAGCCCCAATCTAGCGGAGGTAAGAAGAAAGGCAGAATGAAGAAGCTTAGTCAAGCAGCTGAGCAAGACCTAGTCGTGGGGCTGCAAGGGCTGGTGAGAGGGGCCTGGCCGCAATTAACCTCCTGTGACAATCAAAACCCTGAGCTTCTCCATCCTGGACAGTGTGGGATGCTCCCTCTGACTCAGGCCCTCAGTGCATCAGTCTCTTCCATTTTTTTTCCTTGCAGGATCTGAACCGGGAGGCCAGGACACTGTCTGGCACTGGCTTGGTGTTCGATGAGCAGCTAAATGAATTCCACTGCCTCTGGGATGACAGGTGAGGCTGGCTCCTCCAGGCCATACCCAAGCCATACAAAGACAAACACTTAGAGCCCATTAGAAGAACGAATCCTGTCTTAATCTAGCCTAGAGAATGGAAGCAGATGATTTAGGGAGATGGGGCTCAGGCTTGAATGGGTTGTTTTCATTTAGCCAACAAACATTTATTGAGTGCCTTCTGTGTGCCGGAGATGGTGATACAAATGTGTCAAACAAGACCTACAGGGAGCTGACAGATGAGTAGGAGAGCAGGTCACTAAACCACCATCAGCAGTGTGAGGTGTTTAATGAAGGAGGACCTAAGACCAGAGCTTTCAAGAGTGTTTAATAGAGGACCCTAGACTAGCATCCAGGGTTCCCAGAAGGATTCCTTGAAGAAGGGATGTTTGTGCTGAAATGGAAGAATTACACTTCCCATTCAGTCACACATTACAATCCATCAGCAAATTCTTTTGGCTCTATGTTTGAAATGTATTCAGTATCTGACCTTTCCTCACCGCCTCCGCTGCCACCACCATCATCACTCACCTAGACTTGCAGAGGCCTCCCTGTTTCCACCCTCACCCCTGCTGCCTGTTCTTCACACAACAACCTAAAAAAATATGTACGAGATGATATTCTCTCTCTTAAAGTCCTTCAAGGGCAGGGTGTTGCCCTGAAGGTAAAGTTCAGATTCTTCATCCTGGCCTCTAAGGTTCCATGTGATCTGGCTCCATATCACCACGGTGACCTCGTCAGCCAATCCTCCCCCTCATTCGCTTTGCTTCACTTCACACACACTGATCCCCTTGCTGTTCTTCCAACATGCCAGGCACTCTCTCATCTCAGGCCTTTACCCTGGCCAATCCCTTTTCCAGAGATTCATTTCCACCTACTTGTCTCCTAGTTAACATTCACATCTCAAGGAGACCCTCCAAGAGGGCTTTGCCTAGCCACTCCCCTTCCCCCACACCTGAGCATCAAGATATTCCTAGCCCATGCCGTTGTTTGTCCATTATTATACTTATGTGTTTACTAGTTTAGTATCTATCTCCCCTATCCCAGTGGAAGACTCAGGATGGCAAAAGACTTCATTATTGAATACATATCTACCGCCTCCTGAGGCGCTAGGGACAGGCAGTACACAAAACAAACAAAACTCCTGCCTTTGTGGAGATTACATTTTAGAGGAGGGAGACAGATAGTAAACAAGGAAAAAGCAAGTGATAAAGTGTGTTAGAAAGAGAAGTGCTGTGGAGAAACACTGAAGCGGGAGGGAGAGTAGCAGAAAGTGCAGTGGAGGGGACTCTTCAGTTTTGAATACGATGATCAAGGAAGGCCTTACTATCTGAGCAGGGATCTGAAGGAGGTGAGGGAGTGAGCTATGGAGACATCTGGAAGAAGATTGTCCTGGGCAGGAAGAAGAGCTAGTGGAAACGTACTTGGTTTGACTGAGGAACAGGGAGGAGCCCAGTGTAGGAGAAGCAGTGAGTGATGGGGAGAGCAGTAGGAGATAGGGGTCAAAGAGGGGATGGGGCAGGTCGTCAAGGGCCTTCTGGGGCATGGGGAGGACATTGGCTTTTACCCTGAGTGAGCTGGGAGCCAGGAGAATTTTTTTTTTTTTTTCGATACGTGGGCCTCTCACTGTTGTGGCCTCTCCCGCTGCGGAGCACAGGCTCTGGACGCGCAGGCTCAGCGGCCATGGCTCAGGGGCCCAGCCACTCCGCGGCATGTGGGATCTTCCCGGACCAGGGCACGAACCCCTGTCCCCTGCATCGGCAGGCAGACTCTCAACCACTGCGCCAGCAGGGAAGCCCCAGGAGAAGTTTTTGAGTAGAGGAGGGACGTGACCTGATTTGAGTTTTAACCAGTGTCTGGGCTGCTGTGCAGAGAAAGGACTGTTGGGGGAGCAAGGGCAGAAGCTGGGAGGCCAGCTGAGTGCAATAGCCCAGGTGAGAGGTTATGGTAGCAGCAGTGGGGGTGATAGGAGAGGGCCGGGCTCTGCATATATCATGAGAACGGAGACCGACAGATGCCAGGGATGACTCCAAAGTTTCATGCGTCAGCAGCTGTGGAAGGGCAGATGGGGAAAATGTGCAGAAACAGATGTGGTGCTCACCAGTGTCATATATATCTGTATCTATATCTGTATTTGTATCTCTGTCAACCCAGCTTCCCTGAAGGCCCTGAGCGGCTCCATGCCATCAAGGAGCATCTGATCCAGGAGGGCCTCCTGGATCGCTGTGTGTCCTTTCAGGTGAGTCCCCCAGCCGACATCCTGGGCAGAGGGCAGCAGCTGGTGGGACAGCCTGAGCCTTAGCCCTTTATTCCTCATGTCTCCCCAGGCCCGATTTGCCGAAAAGGAGGAGCTGATGTTGGTTCACAGGTGAAGGCTTAGGGGCCTTGTAGGGATGGGGAGGAGGCTGCCCTGGGCCAACCAGGGCAGGCCAGATGCTTTGGGAAGGAATGTCATGGGCTCTGTGGTCTTGGGCAAGTCAGTGAGCCTTTCTGAATCTCAGTGTCATCACCTGTAACTTGGGGGCTAGTAAACATGAGCTCCTCAGGAGGGCTTGATATGTGTCGGGTGCTTAGAATGGTGCCTGACATATCATCAGTCCCTGATGAGCTCTTTTTGTTATTATAATCTGATGTGTAAACAGATGATGGATATGTGGACAGAGTGATCAGGGGGTTCCCCCAGGGGGCTGAAGGAACCCAGAGTATGAGTCCTGATGTGGTATGGCTCAAGGAGAGTTAGTGTGGCAGAGGGGGTATCTGAGCTGAGCTTTAAGAGGAGAAAAAGAATGGGTCCCATGAAACAGAAGGCTGAGGAAAGGGAGATGCAGACAGCTGGAACTGTCTGGTCAAAGACCTGGAGGTACTGGGCTTCCCTGGTGGCGCAGTGGTTGAGAGTCCGCCTGCCGATGCAGGGGACACGGGTTCGTGCCCCAATCCGGGAAGATCCCACATGCCGCAGAGTGGCTGGGCCCGTGAGCCATGGCCGCTGAGCCTGCGCGTCCGGAGGCTGTGCTCCGCAACGGGAGAGGCCACAACAGTGAGAGGCCCGGATACCGCAAAAAAAAAAAAAAAAAGACCTGGAGGTAGGATTTGATGTGGCCAGAGTAGAGGGCAAGGGTTGTTACTGGAAATGAGGCAGGCTGGGGAAGAAGCAGGGAAGGTATCCTACATCCCAGCTATTCCCTGGATTGACAGTTGAGGAGGCCTGACTTGTCCAGGGGTTTGGTGCATGGAGGACTCAGCTGGGAAGGGGATAGGGCCCTGGTTCAGGGCCAGGGAGGGAGGCGGGCCCCTGAATCCCATCCCCCATCTATGTACCCAGTCTAGAATACATTGATCTGATGGAGACGACCCAGTACATGAATGAGGGGGAACTCCGTGTCCTAGCAGATACCTATGACTCAGTTTATCTGCATCCGGTATGGATGAGAACTGTGAGGGCAGAGGGTGGTGGCAATCCCGGGGTCCCCCATCCCCACATCCACCCCACCTTGGAGCGGGGCAGCTGAGTGGACAGGGCTGCTCTCTCCCTCACTCCCTCTCTGGCTCCCCACTGTCTCTCCAGAACTCATACACCTGTGCCTGCCTGGCCTCAGGCTCCGTCCTCAGGCTAGTGGATGCAGTCCTGAGGGCTGAGATCCGGAATGGCATGGCGATCATCAGGTAGGACCCACTAGCATAAGGCTTTTTTACTTTACAAAAAATTCCTTTCTCAAATGTAAAAGGTATGGGAAGTATATTCACATGATTCAAGAATCAAATGTTAAAAAAAGGTTGGGGGTCCGGTACAAGTAAAAGTCCTCCCCACCCCCGTCTCCAGACACCTGCTTCCTCTCCTGGAGGCAGTCGCTGTCACCAACGACTCTTGTGTCCTCCCAGAAATAGTCTGTGCCATTCATGGAATAAATACCATATTTTGTTGATTCTAAGGTGTATATTTTTTTCATATTTGAAACATCTTGAAATCCAGATGCATCTTATAAACAACGGTGTCTCAGAATTCCTTTGGCAGCATTTTCTGCTTTGTTATTGGCATGTAAAATCACAGTACATCTTCTCATCATTGGCATCTCAGAAGTGATGAAATGCAGAAGACGTAGCTTTTCTCCTACCTCCCCTTTTTTAGCCACAAATTATGGTAGCACTTGACACACTCCCTGTACCATGCGTTTTTCACTTATATATCTTGGAAAGCTTTTCTCTTAACAGTGTATAGCCTAGACCCATGTAGAACGCCATTATACAAATGCACAGTAAGTTAACCTGCCTGCTACCACTGGGCATTTTGGTTCTCTCCAATCATTTGCTGTTTCCAAAAAATGCTGCACCAAATATCATCCATTTATAAACATGTTATTTCACCCTTTTTGTTATATAGGTTGTGGACTAAGTCCCCAGGAGCAGAAGGACTTGGTATGAGGGTGTATGCATTGATAATTTTAATGAGCATTATCAAATTTCCTTCAGAGAGAGAAGAGTAGACTGGGGGTGAGGGTCTGAGGGACCCAATTACTCAGTTCCTGGCAGATGTGCAGGCATCGGCACTGGGGGAGTTGGTGGTCCAGGATTAGAGAGCAGGGAAGAGTCCATCTCTGAAGAGGAGGACCCCTCACCACCATCAATCTGTGGCCTTCCCTGCCCTTCCCAGGCCTCCTGGACACCATGCCCAGCACAGTCTCATGGACGGGTATTGCATGTTCAACCACGTGGCTGTGGCTGCCCGCTATGCTCAACAGAAGCATGACATTCAGAGGTCAGCAGCAAGCAGCAGGGCGGGTGTAATGAGGGTGGCGCAGGGTTGGGTATCTTGGTCTAGGCACTTCCCCCAGATGCTCCTTGATCTTCTTACATAGTGCCCCCCTCTCTCCCACTTACAGGGTCCTTATCGTGGATTGGGATGTGCACCACGGTCAAGGAACACAGTTCACCTTTGACCAAGACCCCAGGTATGCCCGGAGTACCACCCTAGATGCTAGACTCCCAGCCACCCGCCACCTTTACAGGCGCAGCCAGAAGGGGCCCAGGAGGGAAGGGGAAGCATTCACATTTGTTGGGCCTGCCCTGGCAACAGGTTTGGTACTGCCCTCTGCGTGTCTGCTGTCTCTTAATTTCACTCTGAGGCAGGGACTGTTGGGTTCCCCATTTTACAGATCAGGGAACTGAGGCTTACAGGTTAAGAGGTCATAGAGAGAAGAAGTTGAAGAGACGAGATTTGAGCCCACAAATGCTTGGAGATCTCGTTCACCAATTTATCCTGGAGCTGGAGTGAACCTCAAATTACTACTTTATGTTTTCCGATTATGACAATACTGCAAATTTTATTTCTTTAAAAAATTAAAGGGAGTTAGTTCCCTGGTGTCCTAGTGGTTAGGATTCCGGGCTTTAACTGCCTCTGCTGGGGTTCAACCCCTGGTCGGGGAACTGCGATCCCATAAGCCACATGGCATGGCCATAAATCAAACAAAATAATTAAATATCGAAACGTCTAAAGCAGTGAGTCTCCTGTAATTCTCATCATGTCAAAAGTAACTGTTGATAGTTACAGAATTTTTCCTGTAGATGTACAAATATTCATCATTATCATTATTATTATTAACATACTACCACTACATTTTCTTCAACAACTTGCTTTTTGCATTTAACAGCATGGTTTGGACACCTCTCCATGTTAGTTCCTCTGAAAAGCATCTCGTTCTTTGTAAGAGCTGTACAGTGTTCCATTGTGTGGCTATACCTTTGGCCATTTAACCCCAGGATGTTTATAGGTCTTCCTAGTCTTTGCTCTACAGATAATTCTACAGTGAATAGTCTGGTAAATATATAATTTTATACTCCTCTGAGTATATCTGTAGGATGAATTTCCAATTCGTCAGAGGGTCACTGTGCTTGAAAGTCTAGAATCTAGTGCCAGACTTCCCTCCAGAAAGAGAACCACCTTACCCTTCCTGCAGAAAGTGATTGAGCCCATCCTTGTCAGTAGGGGACACTACTAAATAGTTGCTGTTGTATCCAGCCTTTTATTGAATTGAATGCATAAATTCCACTTATTCCCATGGTTCCTGAGCTCCTGTGGCCCATTATCTAATCTAGGTTGGTTGTTCTCCAGACATTGCTTTATTATTTTCCACCATTCAGTGTTGCTGACAGATGTCTAGATGTCAGTCTGATTTTCATTCCTTTCTGATATATTTTCCCCTCTGGGAGGTTTTAGGTTCTATTATCCCTGGTATTGTGAATTTTCACTCTGCCCCTCATTCTGCTTACCAGTGGTAGATATTTTATATCTGAAGACTCATGCCTTTCTTAAATCCTCAGAAGTTTTCTTCTATTAGATTGTTGATGATTTCTTCTACTGTGTCCTCTCTGGTCTCTCTGTTAGTCAGATGTTAGACTTCCTTGGTTGATCCTCTGTGTCTCTTATTTTTTATCTCATGTCTTCTGTCTCTTTTTTCCTTTTGCTCAGTGTCCTGGGAGATTTCCTCAACTTTACCTTCCATTCCTTCTTTTAAGCTTCAAGAGCACTTTCTTCCTCTCTGTGTTTATGCTCTACTAAGCTTTAGTTTAGTTGTTTTCCTTGTCTTCATAATAGTATTTTAAGGGCTATCCAAGTTGTCTCCAGCCAGGACCCTCCTGATGGAGTTAAGAGATTGAGAGATGGGGAGCTGGGAGATTGAAGGTCATGGATAGATTTTTTTCATTTATACATTCTTATTCATAAGAATGCATTGAATATATTCACAATTCTTCATATCTATGCATATAGTCATATATCCACAAAATAACACAGCTATTGCCTCCAATGCACTTTGAAAACAAAAAAGAATGATTAATGATATTAAGGAATTCTTGTTATTATGCCTAAGAAAATTAACAAGAATTCATTTAGTAAACTAAAGCTTAGTAGTTAAAAGAAACAAGTAAATTTAGTGAATTGGTTATTCAGTGAATTGGCTATTCAGAATTGATTTTGTGAGCATTGACCTGGATCTGTGCTTGACTTCTCCAGAAGGGAAACCTCAGATTGTCTTGGGTGACTTCCCAACCTGTTCAGCATGGGAGAGGGCCTGCTGTGGCCCCTGGAGCCTCAGACTACTTTCCAGAGATGTGTTGAAGTCTCTAATTGTCTGACATCCTTTCTCCCACTTTCTGTCTTCCTGGGTTGATACTTGTTTAAAATTCCTTTACTATCTTTTGACTAGGATTGTAGGATAATGAAGAGGTATACCTGTGCCATCAGTCCACCATTCTTTTACTGGAAGTCAGTTGAACTTATTTTAAAATCTCCTTCTATTTGCTTTATAAACTTAATTTCCTTGGGTGTTAGTTCTTCTGTTTGTTGACTTTGGTGGCTCTCTTGTGGGGTGGACTTTCTTCAAATCTTTTCTTTATTCCTATCTTTCCCGATGATAATATTTATGTTCTACTGTATGTTTATCTGTTAGAGTCAAAAGTAAAACTCATCTCCCATCTCCTCAAGACCAGAGCTTTCACATGGTCTTTATCCCCCAATTCCAAAAATCCTTGTATACCAATTGCATTTAATTTCACAACTATATTATCAACATTTATTAAAATGTGACTGTTAAGTTTGTCTAGATTTATTGCTTACCACTATTTCTTGCATTTCCCTAAAAAAGGAAAAAAATGCTGCCTTAAGTCCTTTCTGGAACAAGGCAGGGGGTGGATGAACAGATGCATGGAAGGATGGATGAGAGATAGTCATTTTGATCGCCTCGGTCAGAATCAAGCCCTCCTACTTGGCTTACTATCAGAACATATACCATTGTGTCTTTTCAGTATCTGTTCTGTGTCAGCCCCCCTCACTGCTCTGAGTGCTCAGTTTCTCACCTAGAAAATAGAAGAAATAGTAGAGGTAGCCTGTAAGGTATTGGAGACAAGGAATTGCCCCCTCACTGGCCTCATGGAGCCCCAGCCAGCATCCCCACTCCAGCTCCATGTACAGAACCAAGTCCCACCCCTCCTAACCCCTAGGCCCTGAGTCTCCCCACTTCCTTCAGGGAAAATACTAAGCTCCCTAGCCTTGCCTGGCATTCTTTTCAGCCTTAGCTGGCTCCCGCCAACTAAGAGCCTCATGCCTCTGTGGGCCTCCAGTGTCACAGGGTTTGTCCTGCTGGTGGGTAGGCAAGCATGATCTAGAGTCCCCCACAGGGTCAGGAGCCCTAGGGGGTGGGATGGACTTGATAGCTCTCAGGGTGTCAGAGCTAGAACTGTGTGGGCACTGAAGGGGCAGCAGTGTTTGCTGAGGGAGCAATTTCAGTAAGAGAGCAAATGAATGAGTGAGTGAGGTAATGGATAAATAAATGGAAGAATTAATGCATGAGAGGATGAATAAGCTGGCAGCTGAATGGAAGAATGAATGAATGTATGAATTAAAGAATTCATGGGGAAATTAATGAGAGAATGAATGAATGGTTGAGTCAACTGTGGTAGCTGTGGGTTGGGGGTTTCTGGGCGGACCGATTCCTCAACCCCCACCTCTTTTTTTTCTCTGCCTCTAGTGTCCTCTATTTCTCCATCCACCGCTACGAGCAGGGTCGGTTCTGGCCCCACCTTACAGCCTCCAACTGGTCCACCACAGGTTTTGGCGAAGGCCAGGGATACACCATCAATGTGCCTTGGAACCAGGTCAGTATCTGCCCACCCTTTGCCCCCAAAATGAGGCCCACCCCTGCCCTTCAGGGCAGATGGCAGGACGTCCCCATCATGCCTCCCTGTCTGCAGGTGGGGATGCGAGATGCCGACTACATCGCCGCTTTCCTGCGCGTCCTGCTGCCAGTTTCCCTTGAGGTCCTGGGGGTCTGGGGTGTGTTGGGGCAGAGGCGATGTTGAGGGAAGGGCCGTGAGGGCAGGTGTCCTCATGTAGTTCCTTCCCTCTCAGTTCCAGCCCCAGCTGGTCCTGGTAGCTGCTGGATTTGATGCCCTCCAAGGGGACCCCAAGGTAAGGCAGGTGCACTGGGATGGCAGGAGGGCAGAAGGGGGCCGCACAGAGCAGGGCTGACCCTCCTCGTCCCTCCAGGGCGAGATGGCCGCCACTCCGGCAGGGTTCGCCCAGCTAACCCACCTGCTCATGGGTCTGGCAGGAGGCAAGCTGATCCTCTCACTGGAGGTGAGTGACTCACTTCGTCTCTCAGCCCGTGGATCCTGGAAGACGTAAGAACAACTTTCAGTCCTGTCCCAGCAGTTCCACTTACTAGCTGGACAACCTCTCCTAAGTCACTCAGCTTCCCTGTGCCTCTGCTTTCCTTATGTAAAATGGGCATTAGAATAGCAGTAATCATCCCATAATACTGTCCAGCACATGAAATGAAGTCAGCCTTCAAATGCCCTGTTGCTTGGGCTTCCCTGGAGGCGCAGTGGTTGAGAGTCCGCCTGCCGGTGCAGGAGACGTGGGTTCGTGCCCCAGTCCGGGAGGATCCCACATGCCGCGGAGCAGCTGGGCCCGTGAGCCATGGCCGCTGGGCCTGCGCGTCCGGAGCCTGTGCTCCGCGGCGGGAGAGGCCACAGCAGTGAAAGGCCCGTGTACAGCAAAAAAAAAAAAAAAAAAATGCCCTGTTGCTTGACAACACCCTACTCTTCTCTGGTAACATCTGGTTCTTTCCTGCCCTCCCTCATGTGAACTCCTTCTCCCAGGGTGGCTACAACCTCCGCTCCCTGGCTGAGGGCGTCAGCGCCTCGCTCCACACCCTTCTGGGAGACCCTTGCCCCGTGCTGGAGTTCCCTGGCGCCCCTTGCCCGAGGTGAGCCCAGGTGGAGGAGGGGAGAAGTAGGCCCCTCATTGCCCACTCAGGGGCCAGTTGGTCACATTTTCCTCTCCCTTGCCCTCCAGTGCCCAGGCATCTATCTCCTGTGCTCTGGAAGCCCTTGAGCCCTTCTGGGAGGTCTTCGTGAGATCAGGTAGTTGTCAGGGAGTGCGCTGGGTGGGGGGTTGGGCAGGGAAGGAGCTGTGGGAGGAGACTCCTCCAGACCCCACTCTGGCTTTCCTCGATGCCTTGGTGGGGGAGGGTCAGGCCCTCTCTCACTGGGCCCTGGTTTCAGGCCTCCCACCCCTTTTTAGGTTTGGGTAAACTGAGTTCCAGAGTATTAAGGGGATCCAGGGTGGGGGAGTAGGAGTAGGGTGAATGTGGCCTCCCCATGCAGCTGAGACCCTGGAGGAGGAGGACACTGTGGAGGGGGACGATGTGGAGGAGAAGGAGGCGGAGGGACCATGGCAGCCCCCTGAGCTCCCAATCCTGACGTGGCCGGTGCTGCAGGCTCGCACAGGGCTGGTCTATGACCCACAGATGATGGATCACTACAACTTGTGGGACAAGTATGCAGTCAGAGAGCCGGGCTAAGTGGGAGGAGGGGAGGGAGCCCTCACTTCAAGCGCACTAAGCCCTGCCTCCGACTCCCCCACTCCTAGCCACCACCCCGAGACGCCTCAGCGCATCAAGCGTATCATGCACCACCTGGAGGAGCTGGGTCTTGCCGGGCGCTGTCTCGCCCTGCCCGCACGTCCAGCCACGGACGCTGAGCTGCTCGCCTGCCACAGGTCAGACCCCTGTGGCCGGGTTGGGGTGAGGCCTCAGAGCACGCAAGCCACCCTGGGGGCTGGAGCCTGGGCTTGCCTCTGTTACGTGGAGCTGCTGCGAGACACAGGAGAGGACGTGGAGGGGACAGAGTTACCTGGCTGTCCCCTTGAGTGCCCCCTCTGTGCCTCCAGTGCTGAGCACGTGGATCGTCTGCGGGCCACGGAGAAGATGAAGACCCGGGAGCTGCACCGCGAGGGCGCCAACTATGACTCCATCTACATCTGCCCCAGCACCTTCACCTGTGCGCAGCTGGCTGCTGGCGCCGCCTGCCGCCTGGTGGAGGCTGTGCTGGCGGGAGAGGTGCCTGCACTTTGGGGAGGGGACGTTGGGCTCCAGGAGAGGAAGTCCTGGGGATGGAGGGTGGGGAAAGAGGCGGCTCTGAGAGGTGGGCCAGGCCTGAGGAAAGGGGGCATGCAATGGGAGGAGATCCCAGCTCACCAGAGGCCTGGCTCCTGGGGAAGTGCACCCAGCGGGATGGGGGCTACAGGCTTGGGGGCCCCTAGCAGCTGGTGGAATAGTAGAGGGACAGGAGAGATGGAAAAGGAGAGGAAAGGGAAGGGAAAGCGGGGAGGGTGGGTGGTCTAATCTTTGTTCCCTGCCCCTCCCCCAGGTTTTGAATGGCATTGCTGTGGTGCGTCCCCCCGGCCACCATGCAGAGCGGGATGCCGCTTGCGGTTTCTGCTTCTTCAACTCTGTGGCTGTGGCTGCTCGCCATGCCCAGGCCGTCAGTGGGCGTGCGCTGCGGTGAGTACTCCCTGCCTCCACCGCCTGGTGCTTACGCGGCAGGCCCTGTAGTACAGCCCCCAAAGTTACCCCGAACCACCCAAGGGTCCAATTGCCCAGCACTTCCAGAAAAGGACCAAGGATCTAGCCTTTCAGTGCTTACCCAGATAGGATCCCCAGATTGCGGCAACCAGGTGCTTATAAAACAGAATCTAGGGTCCCCTTCCCCAGAATTTCTGGCCCTGATGACTATCCCAACAGAACCCAGGGTCCGGCCTCTGGTGCTTCCTTCAAAAGACCCACAATCTAGCCCCTGGCACTTACCCATACAAGGCCCGGGATCTGGCCCTGAGCACTTGCTCGGGCCCACAGTGAAGCCCTTAGGACTCTGATAGGACCCACAAGCCTGCTACCCAGTGCTTTCCCCAGGGACCCAGGGTCCTCCCATCCACAATAAATGCCCCTGCATACAGACTCCAGGGGTCTAGTCCCTGCCCTCCCCCAGGGCAAGTGTCCTGGGGTAACTGAGAAGCTGTCCCCTCCCTCCTCAGGATCCTGATCGTGGACTGGGACGTCCATCATGGTAATGGAACTCAGCACATATTTGAGGAGGACCCCAGGTGAGGGGCTGCGGCAGGGGGTGGGGTGTGGTCAGGGAGGTGGGCGGACCATGCGTCATGGGTGCCTCGCTAACCAGGCACATCCCTCCTTCCCACCGTGTTCCTGCAGCGTGCTGTACATTTCTCTGCACCGCTATGATCATGGCACCTTCTTTCCTATGGGGGACGAGGGCGCCAGCAGCCAGATAGGTCAGGCTGCAGGCACGGGCTTCACCGTCAACGTGGCCTGGAATGGGCCCCGCTTGGGTGACGCCGACTACTTGGTTGCCTGGCATCGTCTGGTGCTTCCCATTGCCTATGAGGTACGATTTAGGATGCACGTGACAAGACTGTGTGGGTGGCAGCAGGCGTGCATGTGCCCGATGTCTCAGTGACCGATCCTGTGAGAGGACCTGCGGGTGGCTGCTGTGATGGCTTTGGGGGAGGGGATGTGACTCTGATGGCCTTTGGGTATGTTTGTGCAGTGGCTGTATGTGACTGCCTTCTGTGTGTAACTGTGAGGACTTGGGAGTGTGCGGGGGTGGTCTTGCCTGGGGGCGTGCCTGGCTGTGTACCTGTCCTGTGTGTACACCATCACTAGTGCCCCATGTGACTGCCATCTCTGTGGAACTGCACGTGCCAGGTGGGGAGGGGTTCGAGCACATGTGAAACTCTGCACGGGGAGCTATTTGTCACTACCGCTGCTCTGTGTGATGGGTGTGATATTGTACGTCATTGCACATTGCTCTCTCTGACAGCCAGTGTGTGACTTTCTGCATGTGGAAGGCTGTGTGTGACAGTCATCTCTCTCTCCTATGGCCTATATACATTTCCCTGACTCTGTGTGAGTGGCTGTAGGTAACTGCCTCCTCCGTGTGTAAACTGTGTGTATGTGTGGCAAATCATGTGTACATGACTAACTCTGAGGGTGGATGAACGTGAGCACCATCTCTGTGACCTCTGTGCAGACATGCGTGTTCAGATGTGTATGTGTGTCTGTGCACAGTTGGCTGTGACTGTCTCTGTGTGTGTGTAACTCTATGAAATAGTGTGTGTGACCATGTGCAAGCGACCACCTCCTGTGGGTACAACAGCACATGTGACTATTGTGACTGTGGTGGTGGCATGTGTATGACTGTGTTTGTGCAGGGGTAGCTGTGGATTACTGTTCCCTCTGAGAAACTGTGTGTGCGTGTGTGACTAGTACTATGTATAGTCTGGTCTGTGTGAGACTGTCTGATTGTGTGTGGGTGTATGTAACTGTATGTGACCATCTTCTGTGTGTGGCACTTGTGTTGTCATCTTCTGTGATGGAAACATGTGTGCACCTTTCTTTGGTACCATGTGTATAAAACCCTGTGTTGTGCCCATGTGTCCCATGTTTGACCCAGGGAGGGGAGTGTGTGCCTCTTGGTCTCACCCTTGGGTGTGTATGTGAGGACATATCTCCGTCTCATGTCACTGTCTCTTGACATGAGTCTCCACATCTCACAACTCTGCTTCATGACCCTGTCCGTCTGTTTCTCACATCTCCATATCTCTGTATCTCGGGTCTCTAAATCTGTGTCTGATGTGTCCACGTCTCTGAATCTCTCTTGTGTCTCCATGTCCTCCCCTCCCTATTTTCAGGGCTCTGGTCTTGTGTCTCCCGGGCTCCAGGTCCCATGTCTCCATCTCTCTGACTTGCATTGCCATGTCTTCATTTGTCCTTGTCTGTGTCTCTAGGTCTCCCTGAACTGCTGCCTCCCCACGCCCCCACCCTCGTGCTCACGTGTCTCTTCTCTCCCTGCCTCAGTTTAACCCGGAACTGGTGCTGGTCTCAGCTGGCTTCGATGCTGCCCGGGGGGACCCACTGGGCAGCTGCCAGGTGTCGCCTGAGGGCTATGCCCACCTCACCCACCTGCTGATGGGCCTGGCCAATGGCCGCATTATCCTTATCCTAGAGGTAGCTGTCTCGGTCCCTCTTCCTGCGGTGGGAGGGTGGTCGGGAAGACTTGGATGTCCCCACCTGGGGTTGTGGGCACACAGTGGGCATTAGTAATAACACCAGCATTAGCAACTTTAATTGAGCACTCACTATGTACAAGACACTCTTCTTGGCACTTTACGTGCATTATTAATGCATTTACTTAATAAAGCAGCCTTGTGAGGTAAGGTCTACTGACCTCATCATTTTCCTCTCTCAAGATCAGGGAAACTGAGGTACAGAGAGCTGTGGTGACTAGCCGGAGGTCACACATTTAATAATGATGGAGCCAGGCCTTGAACCCAGGCAGCCTGGCTCCAGAGTCTTTACTTTTTACCTCTACTTGAACTACCTCCAACAAAATCCTGAGACAAAGGAAATTCACTGACCTTTTGTAAAGTACTCAGTGCCCCCACCCCCTGTGCCTCAGTTTCCTTGTCTGTAAGGTGTGGATGGCCAATCGTGGAGGGGTGCCTGGCACATGGTAAGCCCTGTACAAGAGCTATGGCTTCTTATGGTTATGCGTTGTTCGTACATTAGTTTAACCCACTCAGCAACCTTCTGTGCTGTCATTTGTACTCCTTCACAGATGAGGACAATAAGTCACAGAGAGATTAATTGGCTGGTAAGATGTCCCACTGTGTGCCCAGGCCTGCCTGTGGCAGGGCAGGGTGGTGGACCCTTTCCTCAGGTAGCCCAGGTTCCAACCTCAGTGCTGCCTCTTACCAGCTCTTAAGACCTCAGACAAGTCATCTAACCACTGTGAGCCGCAGTTACTTTATCTGGAAAAAGAGCAGAGACTGGGGTTCCTATAGAGTGTGAGAAAAGAGGGTTCCCATACCAGGTCAGGATAGAGATTCACATAGAGAGAAAGACCAGTTGTTCCTGTACCAGGGCAGGGCAGCGCCTTCTGTGGGTGGGGCCAGGGGTTCCCATACTGTGAAGGCAGGTTCCTGCACGGATTCAGCACATGCGGTTGTGAGGATTCAGTGCTTAGAATAGGGTCTAGCACACAGCAAGCACTTAATGAACGTCAGCGCTTACTAATGTTGCCATCAGCACTGTCATTCTTGTGGTTATTATTATCTTGCACTTTATGTCACAATTCTATCCCCCTCAACAACCACCTCACATAGTGGGTGCTGTCCATCTGACAGATGTGGGTTCTACTTACTTGTCCCCAGTACCTACCCTCCAGACTTGCAGGACCCCAAGGGGAGACTGGGAGGCAGGACATCTCATCTCCCAAATTCCCTGAGGACCCCCCCCCATCATACCTTTCCCTCCTCTTTTCCTTAACAAAGGGTGGTTATAACCTGACATCCATCTCGGAGTCCATGGCCGCCTGCACCCACTCCCTCCTTGGGGACCCGCCACCCCTGCTGACCCTGCTGCGGCCCCCACTGTCAGGGGCCCTGGCCTCGATCTGCGAGACCATCCAAGTCCATCGCAGATACTGGTGCAGTTTGCGGGTCACAAGTGAGTGGGTGAGGGGAACTGCGGGCAGTGGGGGCTCAGGGGAGGGCAGGGATTAGAGGTGGGAGAAGGGATAGCACCCACACTCAAGGATCTCCCTTCCATGGTTCCAGAGGTCAAAGATAAAGAGGGACCCTCCAGTTCTAAGTTGATCACCAAGAAGGCACCCCAGGCAGCCAATCCTTTGTCAGCCAAGGGGATGACCATGCCAGAAGGGAATATTCTGGAGGCAGGCACAGGGAAGGTCACCTCAGCAACATCTGTGAAAGAGTCCACTCCAGGCCAGACTACGTCAGAGACAGCTGTGATGGAGTTCACTCAGGACCAGTCATCAGAGACAGCCATGGGAGGAGCTGCTGCGCTGAACCAGGCCACCTCAGAGGCAGCCACAGGGGATGCCACGCTGGACCAGACCACCTTGGAGGAGGCTGTGGGGGGAGCTGAGCTGATCCAAAGCCCTCCAGCCTCATGCACTGACAATCAGACTCCTCCAGCATCACCCATGCAAGGAGCCACAACCCAGATATCCCCCAGTAAACTGACTGGAAATCTCAGCACCTTGGAACTAGACAAGGCACAGGTAAGGCCCACCACACCCAGGTAGGGGGAAGAAGGGACAAGAATCAGGCCTCCCGGATTCACCTCTTATCTCTGTGTGTATAGGAACCCCCAGAAGACGAGGAGCTACTAGGAGAGGCAGCTGGAGGTCAGGACATGAATGAGCCAGTACTGATGCATGTCACTGGAGACCATGCTGACACTGACCAAGTGAGTTCTGGGAGAGGCTAGAACAGTGGCTTCCTTCTCATGCCCATTTGTGCCTCCACGTAGGAGCATGGGCTATAGGGACATATAATGGGGAGGTGGAGTCCCTACCTTACTCAGTTTCACCCACCCCCAGGCCATGTTTTACGCTGTAACACCACTGCCCTGGTGTCCCCATTTGGTGGCAGTATGCCCTGTACCTGAAGCAGGCCTGGATGTGACCCAACCTTGTCAGGACTGTGGAGCCCTCCAGGAGAACTGGGTGTGTCTGTCTTGCTATCAGGTATGCAGCCGAGGAAAGGGATAGGGTGGAGGTTGGCCCAGGAGCAAACCACAGGTGGGTGCTGATTCCCCACCCAATGCTCGCTCCCCAACCTCAGGTCTACTGCAGTCGTTACATCAATGCCCATATGCTCCAACACCATGAAGGCTCGGGACACCCGCTGGTACTCAGCTACGCCGACCTGTCTACCTGGTGTTACCACTGTCAGGCCTACGTTCACCACAAGGTGGGCCCTGGGCAGACCCTCTAATGTGTGCACACTCACACTCCCCCCTGCCCCCCCACACCTTTTGTGATTGCATAAGGGGCAAATGGAGACCCTTCTGCATGTGGGATAGGCCAAGAGACAGGGCGGTTGAGGGCTGGAGTGGGGGCAGCCTCCTGGCTGAGGTAGAGGGGTGCTCACTCTTACCTCCCCTCTCTTGCCTCCTCCTCAGGCTCTCCTAGCTGTGAAGAACATCGCCCACCAGAACAAGTTTGGGGAGAACATGCTCCACTCACACTAAATCCCAGAGTGTGCTCCTCTTCTTCACCTTCTGAGACCCAAGATAGACCAGCCTTAGTTCATTCCAGGCTATACCTTTGATGAGGGGTAGCCTCACTCCATCCCATCCTGAAGACCCTTTACAACTCCCCCAGGGTGCTGATTTAAGTGTATATATTTGTAAGAGGACTGTGATCAATTATAGATCTCCCACTGCCTGCTCAAGGGACTCCATCTACTCTGCTCCAGAAGGCAAGGGGAGCAGCTCAGTGACCCCAAGAGGGGGCTGATATAAAGATGATACTTTGGAGGGGAGGGGGATCAACTGGCAGGTATGGCGGGGTTGCATATGTAATAAAGTACAAGCTATTACAAAACTTGGAGAAAGCTTTTAATCTTGAGTGGGTAAAGAAGCCCACCCTCCTGGCCAACCGGGCTGTTGAGTAATGAAGGAATGAGGGTGTGGGTCTTTATCAGGTCAACCCCTGCTCATCCAAAAACTAACTGGAAATAGAGCAAGCAGCTTGGCTGGCTCCATAAGAGATTAAATGGTGGGAATCTGTGAGAAAATGAGCTCCTGCCTTAGAAATAGGAGCCTCACAGCCAGTCCCAGCTACACCCTGGGCTGGGAAGGCAAGAAAACTTATCATGAAGTGTCTTCATTAGTCCTCAGTGTCTTCATCTGTCTTTGTCTTGACTGGGGGGGTGGGGGGTCCAGGTTTAACATACTTGGATTTGGTGGTCATGGGTAGCTTCCTGGGGGAAGGAGTGTCTACCACTGACCAAGGGTGGGGAATTGTGGGATAATTTTAGGGTTTTATTTCTCCCACATAATGAGAATTGCTTCGGCAACTCAAAGGAGTCTGGGCTGAGGTTTCCTGAACTTTTCTTCATGGCCACCCTCTGACCCCAAGATGACCACCAGAGCCCCACCCAATCAAGAAGAAGAGAATGGGACAGGGAAGGGTCAGCTCAGTCATCCTCTTTGAAGGAGCATTGTGGTTGCCCCTGCCCCCACAACTCCTGCTTACATTTTATTGGTCAGAATTGTGTCACATGACTGCCATAGCTGCAAGGGAGTCTACAAAATGGCGTAGCTTGGAACACATCCACCTCAAATCAGGTTCTTTCTGCCTTTACAAAATAACCCCTCCTCTGCAACTCTCTCCCTCCAGGACCGGACGCAACTCTCTCCCATGCTACCAAAAAGCCCACTTGAGGCAGCACAAGCTCCAGGGCCTTAGGCCCTCACAAAACATTTGTCAAAGTCTGGACATTCAGGTCAAAAATCTGACACACACCCCCCACGCAGTAAAAACACAAAATCACGTCCCAGGTGGGGATAAGGTAAGGAAGAGGTGCAGCAGGATGCACGGGGCACACAGCGGGGGTCACCGCTCACAGCGCACCCCAAGAAGACCTCCTTTGCGCACACTTGCCTGGCGGGCAGTGACCCAGCACTCACCCCGGGGCGGGGGACAGGGGTGAGCCGGCGGAGGGGCCCAAGGGCGGCTGGCTGCGCATGCGCACTCCCTCCCCGCCCATCCCCACCTCGCCCCATACCCCCAGCTGGGACCAAGGTCTCATTCCCTGTCAGTCCTGTCAGAGCAGCAGAGGGTTCGGGTCCCAGCGCCACCGGCCTTCCCGGGACACAGGTGAGCCGGGCCGCCCAGGCCCCCCAGCACCGACCTGAGAGGTCCTTCCACTTAGGGCTGTGGGGGTATGGCCGAGGTCGGGTGTCGGGGACCCTCCCCTGTCTCCTCCCATCCTCAGGGGCCAGCAACCTTGGGCCGCCTTTGTAAGGACGGGCCTGGGTGAGGGTGTGGGCGCCGAGCGGGGAGCCGGGAGCTGAGCGGCGAGGTCCAGGCCGAGCACGGGGTCACGGCTTTGGGGTGAAACTGGGGGCCCCCCTCCCGGCCCCACGCTGGCCAGCCACCCGGGCTTAGGGGATACGTGTATGGGGCCCGGGCCAGCCTGGAAGGAGGTGGGACTGCGCTTGGGGGGTCGCCCCCTGCTCCCCTCAGGTCAGGGAGGTGACACAAAGGAAGGGGTACGGCACTTGGCACTGCGGTGCTTCTGTATTCCCGTGTCGCCCTGCCATGGGCTGTGTGACCTCGGGCCAGTCACCGCGGCTCACAGCTCCTTGTTGACGAAGCGGCCATGGCACCATCGGCCTAGCGCCCCGCCAGGTGTCGGGAGGTCGGCCGGCGCTCCGCTGCCAGTGTCCGGTGCTCTCGGTGTCAGCCCCAGCGACCCCCCGCCCAGAGCGAGGGCCCCCTCACCAGGCCCTGCCTCGGGTGACGGCACCCACCTCTCCAGTCGCCTGGACTCCCTCCCCTTCTTCCCAGTCCCTCAGCAAATCTTGTCAGGCCTGCCTTCGGAACATCTCTGAATCCCACCCGGCTTGTCCAAATCCCCCACTGCTGGCCCGCACTACTGCCCTGGCCTCCTTGCTGCCCCCCTCCCCTCAGCTCTGTCCTCTGCTTACATCTCCTCATCATGGCCCCCTTCTTCCTGGGCGAGCACATTCCACAACTCTTTTCAGGGATCCTCTCTGGGCTGAGGGCCCCACAGCTGGATCCCCACCTGGGACCTAGCCCCCCAGCCCTGACCCCCGGATCCCAAACTCCACAGAACTCCCCCTCCACCCCTACCCCCTGTGGATCCCTCAAACCCACCACCTGCCCCCCAGCTGCCACTGTCCCAGGGCTTCCTGGGATACTTGGGGCCGCAGCCATTATGATGCATTTCCTGAGGCCACACACCGAACCCAGACCAGGATGTGTATTGAATGGGTTAATGGTGACTTAGTATTAATAGTGAACGCTAATTGAGTACCTGCTGTGTGCCCATCCTCTTCTAACTACATGGTAATTTACTTGCTTATCTTGTTTATTGTCTCTTTCTCGCTTTCAGAATCTAACCCTCCCAAGGGCAGGGACTTTATTTTGTTCTCACCATATCCCCGCCCCCCACCCCACCCCCCATCCCCGCACCCATCACAATGCCTGGCACGCAGGAATGTCCTCGAATTAATGAATGAAAATTAAATTATAATAGAAATACCTAACATTAACCAAGCACCTTCTGCCTGCTTATCACCTATTGCTGAAACATTTTTTACTGATTTATCTTTGTTGCCTGTCTTCCTGACTAGAATGTCACGTTCATGAGGGCCAGGGGTTTCTTAATCTGTTTTTTCCCCACCTCTTTGTCCTCGCCCCACAGTAGGTTCTCAACAGCTGTATGTTGAATAAGTAATAAAGACTAAATTCCAATGACAATGGCTAACAGACCTCATCATTTGCTTACCTATTTGGTTTATTGTCTCCATCTTTTAAAACGTAAACTCCTGGGGGCAGGAATGTTGCTCGGCACAAACTATGACTAGCAGTGTGCCAGGTTGGGGTCCAATGGTGACACAATCCGAGACCAAAACAGACGAAATCCCTGCCCTCCCTCCGGAATGGGGAGGGACTGCTAATGGGCAGGGGGTGTCTTTTCCGGGTGACTGGAAATGTTCTAAAATTAGACTATGGCGATGGTCACACAACTCTGTGAATGTACTAAAAAACATTGAATTGTACACTTTAGCTAGGTTAACTTTACGGTATATAAATTAATTAAGCTGTTTTTAAAATCTCACAGCGTTTATGTTGTAAAGGGGAGTGAGAGAGAATAAACAACATAAATAATGTATTATAGTATATTAGGTGATTAGCACACACTAGGCACTCAATAAATGTTGATTCGATGACACCTGGCTGTCCCCTTGCCCCTAAATGGTCTCACCTAACCTCCAAACCCCCCACCCCCTTTGTCTTTCTTCTCTTTCCACCTGCAGGGCCTGCTGTCCACATCTCTTCCCTGAGCTGCCCGCTTGGGGCCATGGCGCTGCCAACAAAGCCTAGCATGATTGATCTGGGCCTGGGCACCTGGAGCCCTAGCTCCCAGGAGCAGAGCCACAGGGCTCGGGCACCCTCCAGGGGTGTTGGCAAGCAGCTGCCTGAGTACAAGGCCGTGGTAGTGGGCGCGAGTGGCGTGGGAAAGAGCGCGCTGACCATCCAGCTGAACCACCAGTGCTTCGTGGAAGACCACGACCCTACCATCCAGGATTCCTACTGGAAGGAGATGGCCCTGGACCACGGAGGCTGCATTCTGAATGTGCTGGACACGGCGGGGCAGGCCACTCATCGGGCCCTGCGTGACCAGTGTGTGGCGATTGGGGATGGTGTGCTGGGTGTCTTCGCCCTCGATGACCCCTCGTCTCTAGCCCAGCTGCAGCAGATGCGGGCCACCTGGGGCCCGCACCACACCCAGCCCCTCGTCCTTGTGGGCAACAAGTGTGACCTTGTGACCACCACCGGAGATGCTCGTGCTGCTGCTGCAGCCCTCGCAAAGAGCTGGGGGGCCCCTTTTGTGGAGACCTCAGCCAAGACACGCCAAGGTGTGGAGGAGGCCTTTTCCCTGCTCATCCATGAGATCCAAAGAGTCCGGGAGGCCATGGCAAAGGAGGCCATGGCAGGGCCAGGTGGGGATAAAGGCCGGCACCAGAAGGCCATGTGCCGCTGTGGCTGCTCCGTGGCCTGAAGTTCTTGGTCTAGAAAAGTGGACCCTCCCCCAGACCAGGGTGGTGGTTCCTTCACTTGAGACCCGCCCCCCGCCCGCCCCCCCCACCCCGCTCCCCGACCCCAGCAACTAGCTGTGTGGGACACTGTTGGTGTACTGGGGATAGATGGACCCTTCTCCTGGGGAGGTTTTCTTTTGGTGATGGGCTTTTTGGCAATGTGGGGCCGTAGCGTTGGTTATATATTATGTCAAGTTGATTTTGTGCAAAATTAAATAGTGTTCTTAGGTTTCAAACCTGCCTCCGTGCCAAGTGTTATGTGGGTGGGAATGAGACTGGGGAGAATGTTACTTGAATTGTGAGAATTATTTCATTCAAGAAATGTGGGGGAGACCCCTGTGTACTGGGCCCTGCTTTGGGTACAAAAGATACAGAGGCAAGCAAGACACTAAAAATCCCTGCACTTGTAGATATAACATAAGGCTATGTATTAAAGGCACGCAAAGGAATAGAGTGACAGGGAGGTCAAGGAAAGCCTTACTGAAAAGGTGACATTTGGGCAAAAACTTGTGGATAACTAGGGACAGAGGGAATAGCCAGTGCACAGGCCATGACCACAAACCAGTTACCACACCAACTCCCAATACCTTCAGGGCTGGGGTAAGAGTACAGATAGAGTGGCTTCTATACTATATAACTAAACATTACATATCAAACTAACAAAATACATCCTATCCTCCTACCTTGACTAATACACTTTCTCAAGGCCCAGAGAGTTCCATGCCAGGAGGTGATGGTGTTGGGAGGGCTGACCCCTGGCCGGGAGTGGCAGCCCACTCCGTTTCTCTTCCTGCTGGTAGCCCCTCCCCATATCAGGAGGCAGGGGCTCATGTGTGCAAGTGGCCGTGCCAGCACCGCCCAAGCTCTATTCACATGCCTCACAAACAGCCACCCCTTGACCACCACTTGGTCCCCAGGAGGATGGACCCCCAGAAGATGCCGCTGAAAGTGGCTTCAAAGCCTTCTGGGCTCCCCATTCCCAAGCGAGGCCTAGAAACGGCACAGAATCTGGGTGGGCACTGCCATTGTCCATATGGATATCTCCCCAGTGAGGAGAGGCGAAGACTGAGGCAGGGGTTGTCTCAAAAGTGCAGGATGGAGGGCAGGGGCCCCTTTTCCCTCATCTGAGGGCAGCAATCTCCACCCAGTCCACTGGCCCCCTAGACACTGCCACTCAAACAAGCACATAGTTGCTTCAGATCATATTTATTGTGGGGTCAGGGGTGGGGATCTTGGGGTTCCAGGGCAGCAACAGTGGCTGTTGGGGTGTCAGGGGCGGGGCGGTCCTGGGCCGCTGGAGTATGCGCAGGATCCAGGCGGTGCTCAGGGTAGGAGGCGGCGCGCTGGGGCCTGGGGTGCGGGGGTCTCCAGACGCTTTACGCGCAGCAGGGCCCCCAGCACGCCCTCAGGGGGGACCTCAGGGCCCAGGTCCTGGTCAGCGGCTCGGCGGAGGCGACGCGGGGCAGCCACAGCTTCGGGGTCTGCGCTTCCCGCGAGGATCCGCCCCAACAAATACCTGCAGGGGAGCAGAGCGGAATGCAGTGAGGACGTGTCCGTGCGTCAACGCCCCGGCCCTAGGACCTGGACAGCGTCGCTACCCCTGACCGCCTGGGGACCTGGCAGCCTCCTCCCACCCAGGCATCCCACTGCTTCCAGGAGACAGATGTCTCCGCCTTCCATCCCTGAAACTATAGTTTACCCCCCTCCCATTCGGACGAAGGAAGCCGGCCAGGCACCTCTGCCTCCACACCCTAGGTGCAGGACTAGAAAATTCCCTCCCAGGGTTCCAGGACCTAGGTGTTCGCACCTCCACCCCGTGAAGCAGGCCCCCGCCGCTCCTCGCCCTCCTCCTCCCGGGATATAGGCGCCCCCCCCCCCCGCCCCGACCACCCCTTGTGGGGGGGACCTCAGCAGCTCCGGATCCAGGTCCGGCGTCTCGTCGCCGGCGTCCTCGGCATCTGGGCCCGTGGGGCCGTCGTCGTAGACTGGGGGCCGGGGTCTGAGTGCCGGGGCGGGGGCAGGGGCGGGAACAAGCTGGGCTGCGAGGGCGGCGGGGTCCAGGCGGGCGCGGAGCAGGGCTCGGGCGAGCTGCGCGGCTGGCGCGTCGGGGTCGTCCTCCAGGCCCAGCGCCGGGTCGTTGGTGCGGGGTGCGCCCCAGACGCGCAGCAGCTGCGCCAGGGCGCGCGCTTGCTGATCCTCAGCCTCTTGCGCCTCGGCCCGCGCCCGCTCCTGCCGTTCGGCCTCCAGCAGGTGCGCCAGCGCCCGCGCCAGCTCCTGCACAGCCCCCGCCGCCTCTCCTCGAGTCGCTGCCCGCCGGAAGCGGCGGGGAGCGCTGGCCTCAGCCTTGGGCGGAGAGGCTGCGCCCAGGCTGCGGGGCTCCTGCGGGAAGACAGGTGGGGAGCGAGAGGTCGTCAGCGCCCGTTAGGCCAGGGACCCCCAACCCGAGGGACTCCGTGGATCTCAAATATCCCTAGATGCCAACATGCCAACAAAGGCGCTGTGGCCCCTCAAACATGAGTAGACACCCCTAAGGTCAATGGAGACCCCCAAATATCTCTGGACACTCTTAGGACCACCAAAGACCCCTAGATTCACCACCCCTAACGATTTCCTAGTGACTCAGAACTTGCCCCAGGGCTGTTGAAGACCAGGGTTTTTTGTTTTTGTTTTTCCTGTACGCGGGCCTCTCACTGTTGTGGCCTCTCCCGCTGCGGAGCACAGGCTCTGGACGCGCAGGCTCAGCTGCCATGGCTCACGGGCCCAGCCGCTCCGCGGCATGTGGGATCTTCCCGGACTGGGGCACGAACCCGTGTCCCCTGCATCGGCAGGCGGACGCTCAACCACTGCGCCACCAGGGAAGCCCAAGACCAGGGTTTTTTTGTTTGTTTGTTTGTTTGATAGGAGTAGCGATGGTAGATATGACAGCTATGGATTTTTCTATATCAATGCTGTGGACAACAGGAACCTGTATTTGCATTTTATAGATTCCTATTGCCCACTTGTTTTACCCAAAAGGTAGCAGACTGTTCTGCACCTTGCTTTTTGGAATCTATATTTAGATCAGTACCTTAAGAGCATCCTTTCTCTCTTCTTCCTTTCTTCTGTATTGATTCTCTTTTGTATGGATGTATAATAGCTTATTTAACCACCCCAATTGATGAACATTTAGGGTGTTTCCAATCTTTTGCTATTCTCATAAATAATGTTGGGATGAATAACCGTGTCCATATATCATTTGGCATGTGTGCAAGTCTATCTGTAAAATAAATTACCCAGTGACTAATTTTCAGTTCAGGCAGTTTTGAAACAATTTCAATAAGTTTAAAGAAATAAAAGAGTATCAAAAATATGAGAGAGAGGGCTTCCCTGGTGGCGCAGTGGTTGAGAATCCGCCTGCCAATGCAGGGGACACGGGTTCGTGCCCCGGTCCGGGAAGATCCCACATGCGGCGGAGCGGCTGGGCCTGTGAGCCATGGCCGCTGAGCATGCGCGTCCGGAGCCTGTGCTCTGCAACGGGAGAGGCCACAACAGTGAGAGGCCCGCGTACCGCAAAAAAAAAAAAAAAAGTATGAGAGGGGAACTAATGACCATTAAAATAACCATGAAGATTTGAAAAAGAAACATCTAGAACATCTAGAAAAATACTTTTAATGAAATCAAAAATTAAATGGGCAAGTTAAACCGCAGATTCGATTGCAGCGGAAGGAATAGGATTGAACAGAGCTTGGAAACAGATCTACACACACTGACACTTGCTACGACAGAGGAGACACTGCAGAGCAGTGGGGACAGGACCAACTCCTTCAATAAACTGTGCAGGAAGAACAAGTGATCCAAATTTGGGAACAATGGAAAGGAAAAGACAAATAAACTTAACTACATTCAAATTAAGGATTTCTTTTTATCCCAAGACATCCTAAAAAGAACGAAAAGTAAAACCAGAGTGGGAGAAGATGCTTGTAGCACAAACAGTCAATAAAGGATTAATGTCCAATAAACAGAGAATGCCTAAAAAGCAGTAGGAGAAAAGCAAACTAATATAAAAACAGGCAAAATTGATGATCAAGTATTTCACAAAAGAGGAACCAAAAACAGTTACTAGGGCTTCCCTGGTGGCGCAGTGGTTGAGAATCTGCCTGCCAATGCAGGGGACACAGGTTCGAGCCCTGGTCTGGGAGGATCCCACATGCCGCGGGGCAACTGGGCCTGTGAGCCACAACTACTGAGCCTGCGCGTCTGGAGCCTGTGCTCTGCAACAAGAGAGGCCGCGATAGTGAGAGGCCCACGCACCGCGATGAAGAGTGGCCCCTGCTCACCGCAACTAGCGAAAGCCCTCGCACAGAAACGAAGACCCAGCACAGACAAAAATAAATAAATAAATTTTAAAGAAAAAAAACAAAAGTTACTAAACAAATGAAAAATAGTGAACATCATTAGTAATCAGGAAAAATGCAAATTAAAACACCAGTGAGATACACTATGCAGAATACGTCCAAAAGATTGCCAAAATTAAAGTGTGATAATGTCAAATGTTGACATGGATATAGAAAAAATGGAAGCTCTTATACATTGCTGCTGCGAACTCAATTGTTAAGATAACTTTGAGGAACAATTTGGCAATGTCTTAAAAGATGCACATATGCTATGCCCCACTCCTGGGGTGTTACACCTCAGACTAGCTTTTGCACATATACTGCTGGACACAAGTGTATGAAGAACTACAGCAGCACTGTTTGTAATAACATAAAAGTGAAGGGAGGAAAAAAAAGAAAGAAAAGCTGGAAACAACCCAAATGTTGTTGCTGACGTATTGAGAATGTATCTATAAACCATGATATACTCATGGGATAAAATATTATGCAGCATGGGCTTCCCTGGTGGGGCAGTGGTTGAGAGTCCACCTGCCGATGCAGGGGACACGGGTTCGTGCCCCGGTCTGGGAAGATCCCACATGCCGCAGAGCGGCTGGGCCCGTGAGCCATGGCCGCTGAGCCTGCGCGTCCGGAGCCTGTGCTCCGCAATGGGAGAGGCCACAACAGTGAGAGGCCTGCGTACCGCAAAAAAAAAAAAAAAAAAAAAAAAAATGCAGCAATAAAAATAAATGAATTATAGCCACATACTTCAATGCGATGAATCTCACAACCAATGTAGAGGGAAAAAAAAGAAAAAAAGCAAGTTACAGAATTCCACTGCAGACTGCCTGCGACTACTAGACACCCTGATGACTTCCTAGTGACCCCTAGTGACTACCAGGAGCCACACACCCAGTATGATTCCATTTCTGTGAGGAAAAACTAGACAAGATATTGTTTAGCGATACATACATATGTGATAAGCTGCAAACAAATGTAAGGGATCAATTAACAGAAAATACTTATGGAGGAGAGGGGCTGCCTTAGGGAGAGGCATCCAGGGGCTTCTAACGATTGGTCATGCTCGATTTCTTAAGCTGAGTAATGGGTACACAAGAGGGTTATCATTATTTCTTACATTGTATATACATATGTTTAAATGTATTATGTCATATATAAAAAATATTTAATTAAGAAAAACACCATCCTTGACACAGACAGCCTTGAACTCTTCATGAAGAGGATGTACTCCAAGTGCCCTTGATGCCCACCACCCCTCAGACACCCCGGGGGATCACACACAATCATGGCCTCACACACACTCATTTGGACTGACAGGCCTTGAGATGTCACATATGCAACTCAACACTGCCACATCCACACGCAAGGAACTGCACATGTTCATGCACACTGATGCTCACGCGGTTACAATCGCCAAGCCATCCAGATGCAAGAACAAGCACCACCCTTAAAGACATAACGCAGCACAGAAAGAGACATCATGGCTCCTCTCCCCACAATGACACAGCTCCACAAAGAAGCAGGGAGGAACAGCCTCGTGAACACACATACAAAATCCTAGTCACTCAGTTCAACAGAACCAAAATGGGATATGCACTCAGGGGTGCAAAGACCACTCTCTCCCAAACAAAAACAAGATCATACAGACACACAGAAAGACACGCCCATAAGTCACGCCATTACCATAGAATTCACAAGCACAGAGTGTCACTGAGAAAAGTCACACGCAGAAGCATCACACACTGCACACCCAGACCCACGCTGGCACCTTTGTATGGACGCTCGGAAGCCCTTACATGAAAAGACACACACAGGGAGAGCACACCCTCACGTCCCTATCATCACATCATGCGCACACAAACCATGCGCACACAAACCGATGCCCCTGCCTTAAATCGCGCTAGTCCCATGGACAGCGCCACAGGCGGCGGGCGGGCCGAGCCCGGGCGGACCAGCAGAGTGCGGTGGCCCGACTAGCCCCGCACACTGCCACCCGCACACCCAAGAGACCAACCCCGGCATGGCCTGGGTGCAGACTGGCGTCTGGACCCCCGGCCACCCGGGCCGATCTCTCCGCACGTCCCGGGAGCAGGACCAGCGAGAAGAAGAGCCAGAGGCCGGGCACCGACCCTCGCTGGTAGCATCCTCCACCCCACCGCTACCCCGCGCCCGACCCGGGTCGCACCTTTACCGGCCTTGCGCAGAGCGCGGGGGGCGGCTCGAGTAAGCCCAAAAGCAGCAGCACCAAAAGGCCGACGCCCCCGGCCCGCGGCCCGCGGAGCAGCGGCGACCCCGCCATGCTGCCCCAGCGAGCCGGGCTCCGGACGGGCGGACTGGCTGGCAAGTGCGCAGCGCCTGGGCTAGCGGGACACGGATGCGGTGCTCTGCGGCTGCGCACGCCGGGGAACCCTGCCCACCCCCTCCCGCCACCCTACGCAGGCGCAGCCTAGGAGCTCCCGCAGCCCCTCCATCCCGCCCGTTGCCATGGAGATGCCCAAGGGGCAAGGTGGCGAGCTGGAGACTGCGATGGCGGTTACCATGGCGGTCGGAGGGCAGTTGCCAGGGCAACAGACCTTGCTGTCGCCTCAGCAGACAGGCAGGAAAAAATGACGCAGTGGAGGGGAATGGGGGTCTGGTGTTCGCCTCTCCCTCCTTGGGGAGGAGACATATGACTTTGTTCATTGGATAAACAGTTACGGATGCCCTATGGACCAGGGCCTTTACAGGGTGATGAGTTCATTCCAGGTGATGTGACCATACATAGGTCAGTTCACCATTCTAATGTGCAGCCCCTTACCTGCATAAAGGGGTTACTGGTAGCTGCTTCCCAGAGTGGCTTTGAAGGTTTAATGACATTCAGCAGGAGCTCAATAAAAGTTCCTTTCTATCCTCTCCTTGTCTGTTTGCCAGTATCTTCAACTCTCCATGGCTTTGTGTTTCTCTTTCTGACCCTATGTGTCCATAGCTCTCTCTGTCTTCCCCTCCCATCTGTCTCTCCCTGCCTCTGATTCTTTCTCTCCCTTCATCTCCACAACACTCCTCCCGTCTGTCTTTATTTTGTTGTCTGTATCTACTTGTTTTTCCATAGATATATAGATAGATACATTGATAGATTTTACTCATATATTGTTCCAAAAGGATTTCAAGCATCAAAAGGATTCAAAGTATTTCTTTGCATTCCTTCATCAAAGGAAACAAAACTTTGGTAAAATTTGTGTATCCATAGGGGGGAAAAATGTTAGGAAGGGCATGTCAGTGGTATGGAAGGGCATGTCACTGGGGGCAGGGAGAGATAACTGATGGTTTGTCACGTTCTCCTTTACACTTTTCTCAGTTGTCTGGGAAAAAAAGATTCAATGAATAGGTATTACTATTATAATCAGATAAAAATAAAGATATTTTCATTTTGGTTGGAATTAAAACAAAGTATGGTAACGACATAAATCAAAAGTGAGGAAAAGAAAGATCCATTTATGTTGTGAATATATCTAATCCATTTATTCTAACTGCCTCTATCTCCTCAGTATTACAAACAACTTTATAGTGAAAATCCTTATACACATCCCCTTTGGACCAGAAGAGTATATACCCAGGGATGATGTATTGGACATGCAATTAAGATGACTCCCATGATCCTTGCCTTCTGATGTTCACATCCTTGGGTAATCCCCTCCCTTTGAGAGTGTGTGTGTGTGTGTGTGTGTGTGTGTGTGTGTCCAAAGGTGACCAGATGTACATGATTACATGTAGATAATTATGTTAAAAATGAGGTTGAAATGATCAACTTGTGAGGCAACTCCCACTCCCTTGCTGGCTTTAATGAAACAAGTGGCCACTTTGGGGAACCTCACATAGCAAGAAACAGAGTGTGGCCTTTAGGAACCTAGGGTGGCCTCCAGCTGACTGCCAGCAAGAAATTGAAGCCTTCAGTCCTATGACTTCAAGGAATTGAATTCTGCCAACAACCTGAGTGAGCTTGGAAACAGATCCTTCCCCAGTCGAGCATCAGATGAGATTGCAGCCCTGGTAAACACCTTCATTTCAATCTTGTGAGACCCTAATCAGAGAACCAAGTTAAGCCACACCTTGACTCCTGACCCACAGAAACTGTGAGTTAATGTTTTTTCAAGTTAAGAAGCTTATGGTAATATTGTTACACAGTAATAGAAAACTAGTATAAATGGGATAATAAGACTTCTATAGAGGGACTTCCCTGGCGGTCCAGTGGTTAAGACTCCATGCTTCCAATGCAGGGGGCATGGGTTCGATCCCTGGTTGGGGAACTAAGATCCCACATGCTGCACAGTGTGGCCAAAAAAAAAAGACTTCTATAGAGAAAATGTTAAACTTCACTAATAGTTATAAAAGATGATCTGAATAAATGAAGACACATTTCATGCTCTTGGATGAGACTATTTCATATTATAAATATTTCAATTATACCCAAATTAATATATAATTTCAATATAATCTTAATTTAAATCCCAGCTGAATATTTTAAAGAAAATCAATAAAACATTTCAAAATGTACATAAAGAGTCCACACAAAGCTTATACATGAATGTTCAAAGCAGCATTTTTCACAATAGCCCCCAAATAGAAACAGCTCAAATGTCTACCAACTGATGAATGGACAGAGAAAATGAGGTACATCCATACAATGGAATATTACTTGTCCATAAAAAGAAATGAAGTACTGATACGTGCTATAATATGGATGAAACTTGAAAATATGCCAAGTGAAAAAAGCCAGACACGAAAAGCCACATATTGCATGATTCCGTTTATGTGAAATGCCCAGAATAGGCAAATCCATGGAGATAGAAAGTTAATTCATGGTTGCCAGGGGTTGAGGGGAGAAGAGAACGGAATGGCAGTGGGTGCAGGGGGCAGTTACTGCAAATAAGTACAGCGTGTCTTTTTGAGGTGATGAAAATGCTTTGGTGTTAAATAGTGGTGATGGCTGAATATACTAAAAACCATGGAATTGTACACTTTTATTTTTTTTAGGGCAATATATGACTTATCTTCATTTCAAGTAAAGATATCTTTATCTAACAATTAACAATGTCCTTTTATTCAAAAGTACCTTTAAAATACCATTTAGTCCCAACGACAATTTCTTGAGATGGAATTGTTCTCTTTACAGATGAAGACATTAATGCTCTGAGAGAATATATTGAATTGTACACTTTAAAATGATGAACTTTATGGTATGTGAATTATATGTCAATAAATAAGTATCTATATAAAAGAATAAAGGTCTGTGAAGAGCTAAATTAGTTCTGGAAAAGAGAAGTAAAGAAGGTAGACTTTACTTACCAGGTATTAGGATGTGTTCTAAGGCCAGAAAGGTAGATGGTGCTTGGAAAACTGGAAGAAAATAAGCTGGAGCCCTACCTCACACCATATACAAACAGTAACTCCAGACGGGTTAAAGACCTTCATGTAAAAGGAAACACTATAAATTAATAGAAAAAAATAGCCTATGTGACCTTGATATGGGGAGGGACTTCCTGAACAAAACTTCAAAAGCACAAACCACAAGGAAGAATGTTAATGACAGTATACACATCAAAATTTACAATTTCTGGGGAATTTCCTGGTGGTCCAGTGGTTAGGAGTCCCTGCTTCCACCGCAGGGGGCATGAGTTCAATCCCTGGTCGGTGAACTAAGATCCCACAAGCCACACGGCACGGCCAAAAAAAATTTACAATTTCTGTTTAATGAAAGATCCTATACACAAAGTTAACAGACATAACAGCAAATATCTACTTGCTATGGCTGAAATTACCAGAGGTTAAACATCTGGAATATAAAGGTGCTTTGGGAAATCATCAAGAAAAAGACAGGAACCCCAAAGAAAAATGGACAAAGGATAGGAACAGACAGATCACAAAAGAGGAAACCCATGGGGTTATCAGGCATATGAAGACATGCTCAATTTTACTAATGATTAGAGAAGTGCAAATTTTAGAAAAAACAGTGAAATATTACTTTACACCCATCATATTTGCAAAAATTAGAAAACCGAGTCACACGAAGTGCTGGCAGTCATGTGGGGATACAAGAACCTTCACGTACTGTTAGTGAGAGTCTGGGCTTGAGCAGCCATTCTGGACAGTTGTCTGGCAGCACTCAACCAAATTTAGCCTCTACACCAGAGTTGTCAAGTACCCAAGAGGGTCTACCACCCATAGTGAAGGGGGGCTGGGAAAATTCCCCCTGAGAAAGGGTATCTATGCTGAGAACTAAAGGTCCAGGAGGAGTTACCCAGGAAGTTGGGTATAAGGGAAAAGCATTTCAGGCAGAGGGAACTGCACAAGAAAAGGATCTAAGGTGAGAAGCAGCATGGCACATTCATGGCACATAAAGTAAGGCCAGTGAGCCTGAAGCACAACAGGGACATGTTCTGATTTGCTGTATTTTGAAGCCTTCTGGGAGAGTGTAGCAAATTGGTCTAATGAGCACACACATCTGTTGATACCTCCCTTCCTTCCCCAAATTCTCCCAAAGCAACCCCAAAAATACCCTGAAAAGAAAATCTTCAGTGGTGCCTTTCTTTCTTTCCTTCTTTCTCTGTTTCATTCATTCTTTGTTTAATTTTTAGTTTATATTGAACTATAGTTGATTTACAATGCTGTTTTAGTTTCTGGTGTACAGCAAAGTGATTCAGTCACATATATATATATGTATGTGTATATATATATATATATATATATATATTCTTTTTCCAATTCTTTTCCCATTTAGGTTATTACAGAATATTGAGCAGAGTTCCCTGTGCTATACAGTAGGTTCTTGTCGGTTACCTATTTAAAATATAGTAGTGTGTATATGTCAATCCCAAACTCCCAATTTATCCCTCCCCCCCCCTCAACCTTTCCCCTTTGGTAACCATAAGTTTGTTTTCTAAGTCTGTGAGTCTATTTCTGTTTTGTAAATAAGTTCATTTGTATCATTTTTTTTAGATTCCACATATAAGCGATATCATATGATATTTGTCTTTCTCTGTCTGACTTACTTCACTTGTATAATAATCTCCAGGTCCATCCATGTTGCCAGTGGTGCTTTTCAAGGGAGCCATCAGGGGACCGAATATTCTCTAGGAGACTGCAGATGGAATCAAGCCATATGGAAAAAAGAGCTAAGGGAACCACAATCTAAATACAAGGGGCAAGGATGGACTTTTGCAGAAGTCCATCCTGAGTGGACGCAGACTGTGAGGCTTCAGGCTGGAGCACTTAATTGCCAGTATGAGCTCCTCCAGAGCTCTATCATTCTAATTCCTTTATTTAAAAAATATGTATATTTATTTATTTAGGCTGTGCCGGGTCTTAGTTGCAGCATGCATGCAGGACGTAGTTCCCTGACCAGGGATCAAACCCAGGGCCCCTGCATTGGAAGCATGGAGTCTTACCCACTGGACCACCAGGGAAGTCCCTCTAATTCCTTTAAATAGCCTGTATTCACTGTAAGTCCCAAATACACATCTCTAGCCTGGTCCTCTCCAGATTCAAAATCCAGCTGCCTCCTCAACATTTCCACTTTGCTGTTTCATAGGCATCTCAATGCTAACTTCCCCAAAATCGAACTATTGAGTCACTGCCTCCAGGGCCTGCCCTTCCACGACAAAGACAAAGACAAAACAAACAAAAACTCTATTCCTCTCTCAGTCTCCCCCATCTCTGTAAATGGTCCCTCATTCACCCAGCTTCTCAGGTCAAAAACCATAAAGCATCCTTCTTTTTTACACTTTTATTGGAGTATAGTTGATTTACAGTGTTGTGTTAGTTTCAAGTGTACAGCAAAGTGAATCAGTATATATATATATTTTATATATAGTAATGTGTATATGTTAATCCCAGTCTCCTAATTTATCACCTCCCCCCATGTTTCCCCTTTGGTAACCGTAAGTTTGATTTTGAGATCTGTGAGTCGGTTTCTGTTTTGTAAAACGTTCATTTGTATCATTTTTAAATTAGATTCCACATAAAAGTGATATCAGGGGCTTCCCTGGTGGTGCAGTGGTTAAGAATCCACCTGCCAATGCAGGGAACATGGGTTCGAGCCCTGGTCTGGGAAGATCCCACATGCCACGGAGCAACTAAGCCCGTGCGCCACAACTACTGAGCCTGTGAGCCACAACTACTGAAGCCCACGTGCCTAGAGCCCATGCTCCGCAACAAGAGAAGCCACCACAATGAGAAGCCCGCGCACCACAACGAAGAGTAGCCCCCGCTCGCCGCAACTACAGCAAAGCCCGCGTGCAGCAACGAAGACCCAACGCAGCAAAAAAAAAAAAAGTATAGTCTTGGGACTTCCCTGGTGGTCCAGTGGCTAAGACTTTGCGCTCCCAATGTAGGGGGCCTAGGTTCAATCTCTGGTCAGGGAACTAGATCCCACATGCCGCAACTAAGAGTTTGCATGCTGCAAGGAAGATCCCGCACACAGCAACCAAGATCCGTGCCACAACTAAGAACCGGCACAGCCAAATAAATAAATAAATATTAAAAATTTAAAAAGTATAGTCTTTTTTTTTCTTTGCTGCACCACAGGGCTTGCGGGATTTTAATTTCCCGACCAGGGTTTGAACCTGGGCCCTGGCAGTGAAAGAGCCGAGTCCCAATCACAGGACCACCAGGGAATTCCCAAAAGTATAGTCTTTAAAAAGAAAAAAAGAGGCTGCTATGAAAAGAGCAATCAGCAGACACAGGGCTGAATAAATAGAATGGCCATAACTGAAAACAGAATTAGTAATTCGAAAAATAATTTTGAAAAAGTCTTTCAAGTATGAGGATCCAAAAAGACCAAGAGATAGACAATGGAAAAGGGAAGTTAAGGGCTATGAAATATTGATGTTGAAAATTCAACATGCATCCTCCTTTCCTCAGTGCATTTGCAAATGCTATACTTATTTAGAATCAGCTGCTCCCTTGAGCACCTTGTATAAATATCAGCCTTGTCCTCCAGACATTACTCTCTAACATTACACCCTGTTCATTCCCTTTATTGCATTTATTGCAACCTGTATTTATATATTTGTGGGTTGTCTACCTCCTTCCCCCATTAGAATGAAAGTTCTATAAATAAGAGCAGGGGGAATTCCCTGGTAGTCCAGTGGTTAGGACTCAGCACTCTCACTGCTGTGGCCCGGGTTCAACCCCTGGTTAGGGAAATAAGATCCCAAAAGCCATGCAGCTCAGCCATAAATAATAAATAAATAGATAAATAGCAGGTATGCCATCTGTAATGGTCATGGCTGCATCCCCCCGTCACTATGTCCAACATAAAGTATGCATGTTGTATTTGATTAATTAATTGATTGATTGATCCTGGAGAAATTTAGAACTCCAAAGGTAAAGAAGAAGCTTCAAAAGATGTAAAATAGGTCACATAAAATATTACAGGAGTATCGGAGTTTTCTCGGTCAGCATAGTACTCTAACACAATGGTGCAATATCTTAAAAGCTATGAGAGGCAATTTTTAAGCTAAAACTCTTTACTCAGTCAGCCTAGTATTCAAGTATGAGGGCAAAATAAAGATCTTTTAGGGTATCTACAATTTTGATTATCATGTACAAACCATCTCTGAAAGAATTGCAAAAGCGTGAACTGAAAGAAAAAAACAATGACAAGAAACTTCCCAATTTGGTGAAAAACAGGAATCTATACATCCAAGAGCTCAACAAACACCAAGTAGGATAAACTAAAGGAGATCCATATCTATACGCATAGTAGTCAAACTGTTGAAAGCTAAAGACAGAGAAAATCTTGAAAGCAACATGAGAAAAATGACTCATCATGTACAAGTGTATCACAAGAAGATTAACATCTGACTTCTCAACAGAAACCATAGAGACCAGGAGGCAGGGAGGTGACATATTCAAAGTGCTCAAAGAGGGAATTCCCCGGTGATCCAGTGGTTAGGACTCTGTGCTTTCACTGCCAAGGCCCCGGGTCCAATCCCTGGAATGACTGTCAACCACGAATTCTATATCCAGAAAAGATACCCTTTAAAAATAAAGGAGTAGATTTATGTTATATGTATCTTACCACAAGTTAAAAAATTTTTAAATAAATTTATTTATTTATTTACTTTGGCTGCGTTGGGTTTTCATTGCTGGGCGCGGGCTTTCTCTAGTTGTGGCGAGCGGGGGCTACTCTTCGTTGCGGTGCACAGGCTTCTTATTGCGGTGGCTTCTTTTGTTGCAGAGCGCGGGCTCTAGGCACACGGGCTTCAGCAGTTGTGGCACGCAGGCTCAGTAGTTGTGGCTTGTGGGCTCTAGAGCACAGGCTCAGTAGTTGTGACGCATGGGCTTAGTTGCTCCGCGGCATGTTGGATCTTCCCGGACCAGGGCTCGAACCCATGTTCCCTGCATTGGCAGGCAGATTCTTAACCACTGCGCCACCAGGGAAGTCCCAATTTTTAAAAAAATTTTTAAATGAGGGAGAAAGTGACGACATTTTGTTTAGTAAACAAAAACATCACTAAACAGACCCACAAGAAATATTAAAGAGAGTCCTTCAAGCTGAATTGAAAGGACACCAGGGGACTTCCCTGGTGGTCCAGTGGTTAGGACTCTGCCCTTCCACTGCAGGGGACACGGTTCAATCCCTGGTTGGGGAACTAAGATCCTGCAGGCAGTGGCGCGGAAAAAAAAAAAAAAAAAAAAAAAAGAAAGGACACCAGGTAGTCACTCGAATCTGCATGAAGAAAAAACAAAGGACACTGCTAAAGGTAACTACAGAGGTAAATATAAAAGACAGTATAAATATGTATTTTTTAACTCTTTTCTTCTGTTATCTGATTTAGATGACAAATACATAAAGCAATAATTATAAAACTGTTGATGGACTTATAATGTATAAAGATGTAATTTACCTAATGATAATAGGGCAAAGGAGGAGAAAAGGAACAGAGCTATATTGGAGCAAAGTCTCTGTATGTTATTGAAATTAATGAATAATAATTTAAATTAATTATTAATTACTCAATAATTTGAAAACTTCCCACAGAGATGCCCAGATCAAGATGACTTCACTGGTGAATTCTACCAAGCATTTAAAGAAGAATTAATAGCAAATTTTCACAAACTCTTCCCCAAAATTGAAGAGGAGAGAACATTTTTCAACTCATTCTATGAGGCCAAAAGCAAAACCAGACAAAGGCAACCCTACAAAAGTACAGATCAATATCTCTTATGAATGTAAACTCAAAACTCCTCTTCAAAATTCTAGCAAACTAGGGGTGGTGGTGTGATGAATTGGGAGATTGGGATTGACATGTATACACTGATGTGTATAAAATGGATGACTAATAAGAACCTGCTGTATAAAAAAATAAATAAAATTAAATTCAAGAAAAACATTCTAGCAAACTAAAGCCAACAACATATAAAAAGGATTATACACCATGACCAAGTGGGATTTATCCTGGGAATGTAAGGTTGCTTAATATCTGAAATCAATTAATGTAGTAGGCCATAACAATAGAATAAAGTACAAGAACCACACGATCAACTCAACAGAAGCAGGAAAAGCATCTGACAAAATTCAACACCCCTTCATATGTTTTTATCGTGAATCAACATATCATCAACAACCTAGGAGTAGAAGAAAACTTCCTCAACATGATAAAGGACAAAAACCCCACAGCTAATACCACACTTCTTTTTTTTTGTCACAAGAAACTGACCTTTACTCAACAAAATTCTACACAAGTGGAATCTCATGCCACCTCGGTGCCAATCCCCAGCACAACACAGTGACAAGTGGACAGACCCTGGAGGAAGTGGGAGGAGGGACGTGGGAATGAGAAGGACTGCAGATCCAGGCCAGTCTGGGTCCGCAGCCCTGGGCAGGGGAAAAGGTTGAGAAGCTGAAACTTCATTGTGCAAAAATCAACCAAAAATATTTTTAAAATTAAATAGTTTCTTAAAAAAAGAAAGAAGAAAAGGAAAGATAACTAGAACGCCTTTCCTGAAGGTGGTTGGAGCCACCCATCCTGGATGGAAAAGGGGTTACCAATCCCATCAGACAGCCAATCCATCCACATACCCCAAGACCCAGCAGAGAATGCTCCAAAGAACCTAACGTCGTACTTAATGGTGAAAGACTGAAAGCTTTTCCCCCAAGGATCAGGATTAAGACAGAGATGTTCGCTTTACCACTTCTATTTAACATTGTGCTGAAGGTGCTAGCCAGGGCAATTAGGCAAGAAAGGGAGATAAAAGGGATTCATATTGGAAAGGCAGAAGTGAAATCACTTCTGTTCGCAAATGACATGATCTTGTGCATGGATAATCTTAAAGAATCCACAAGAGGGCTTCCCTGGTGGCGCAGTGGTTGAGAGTCCGCCTACCGATGCAGGGGACATGGGTTCGTGTCCTGGTCCGGGAAGATCCCACATGCCGCGGAGCGGCTGGGCCCATGAGCCATGGCCACTGAGCCTGCGCGTCCGGAGCCTGTGCTCCGCAATGGGAGAGGCCACAACAGTGAGAGGCCCGCGAACCGCAAAAAAAAAAAATGGTTGAGGTAAATTTAACGTTATGTGTACCTCAGTCTGGTCTTTGTGTCCCTGAGAATTGCTTTGTTTAGTTTCATCTGCCCAGAAGCAGGAGGGTTTTTATTCCTGGCCCAATAGCAGTGATGACTGGCCTTTGGCCAAAATCTGGACACACCAAGTCACACAAGCACCACCCTTCTGAAACACTGCAGTTCTCAGGAGAACTTCTCAGTCTAAAACCGTGCCCCTTGCAGGCCAAGCACTTGCTTCCTTCATGTTTTCTCGCTGTAATGTCAACACATTATCTCTCTAAGTGGCAATTTTCACTAGGGAAATTTTGGAATTGAAATAACCACTTTGAGAAACTTTTGCCATGAACAAGATTGTCCATTTGAGAGATTCCTTAGAACAAAAAGGGCAGAAAAACCACACGAAGAGCTTGCTTGTTTTATTTTTTTTTAAATATTTATTTATTTATTTGGCTGCACCAGGTCTTAGTTGTGGTACTCAGGATCTTTGTTGAGGCCTGCAGGATCTTCAGTTGCGGCATGTGGGATCTAGTTCCCTGACCAGGGATGGAACCCCAGCCCCCTGCATTGGGAGCCTGGAGTCTTAACCGCTGGACCACCAGAGGAGTCCCGAGCTTGCCTGTTTTATCTGTCTCAAGGAGAGAGATCATTTTGTTTAACATAGGAGACACCCTCCTCTTCATTTCTGTATTTGGGGATTAAGAAGTGCTGATTTTTTAATAGTATGCCTTGATAAAACTGTCAAGGGCCCGAATCATTGTTTAAATCAGCTGTAATAACTCTCTTTTGAGTATGTTTATGTCAAATCACATTTTCCTGCAGCCAAAATTCTTCCCTTCTCCTTTCATAGGGAAATGTAACTAGCCTTTTACAGTGATAATTTCATCTGAAGCCACTACAAAACCCTTATCAAAATGGACAACAAATGAAGGAATTTCTATATAGCTTTCCATTACTTGTGTAAACAAAGAATGCTGCCTACCATTCCAATTCTACGAGGATTAAGTCATTAGCTGTTGCAATCACTCACCTACGAGTATACCCTGAAAGGAATTCAGGGGGAAACATTCTATGTTTTGGATATATGGGCCCCTAGGTAGTTAAGATGCATATCTAAAGAAGAATTTCAATGACCCCAGATTCTTGCATCTTCCCATATATAGATAAGCACTAAAATCCTTAACTGAGATATGGTGTGTGTGTGTGTGTGTGTGTGTGTGTGTGTGTGTGTGTGTGTGTG
>NW_021703779.1:42665067-42678887 GCF_005190385.1 Monodon monoceros
GTGTGTGTGTGTGTGTGTGTGTGTGTGTGTGTGTGTGTGTGTGTGTGTGAGATTAGCAGTAATCTTTTACCAAGATGCATGCTTGAGTACATGTATTTCCCAGCCAAAAAAATTATACATTTACTAGTTCCTCCCCTACCTCTTTGAAGCAGTTCCCAGTTCTCGAAAACACTGAATAAAACTCAACTGACAGCTCTTATGTTGTGTGTTTTTTCTCCAATTGACACTTGAGATCACTATAAGAAGAGTGGAGGTTAACAAAAATGCTTCATGATAATAGCCACAATAGCAGAGAAAAATTGGCCTTGACACTGAACCAACATTGATGGGGTAACTTTAAGGGTCTTGCTGAGATGGTTCCCTTGCATGTCACACCTCATAACAATCATGACAAAGACTGAAAAGGTAGGGTGTGGATAGAAACCAATAGCTCGAGGCCCTTTTGAACACCTCCAAAGGGCTATGAGCAAGTTCTGGCTGTGGTTTATTTTCCAGGTGAACTGAGTTTTTCCTACTGGTCAGAGAGTTATCACTGTAAAGGTAGGGAAACTGCTTGCCTTTGTATTCCTGACTCAACTTACCTCTCCAGTAGCAGGGATAGGCACTGCACTTATTTAAAGAACTCTGTTATTTAAAAACTCTGTAAAGTTTTAACTTCCTCAGAAACTCTACAGCCATTATCACCTATAATCTTCAGAAAAAGTGGAGAGACCTAATGGAATTTGGAAAGTAAAATCAACAAACTTCTAACCCTAAGCCTCAAACTTCCAGGGACTAAAGTATTGCCATTAGCCTTGATGGCAATAAGCTCTAACCCCTCTGGGGACCACCTATAGTTAGCTACTTCTGAGTTAATAACAGACTACCCTAAGTGTTTTGTAATTGCACCTCAAATCCTAGATTCTACCCTCTTACAGGCCAATATGACTTCATACTACTAGAGACTCGTGTGATGCCTCCAGATGTCCCCATAACAGGTTCAAGCTGCATTTCCAAAAAAGTCTGCATGATCAAAGGGAAAGCTGCCCTTGAGCCTCAGCGGAAAAGACCTTATTAATAGGCTTCAAACTGAGGATTCTTAGGAATTCTCCAGAAGCTGATGACTGCAGACTTGGATGACTTCTGCTCAAGGTGACAGAACAAGATTAATTTTCTGATTCTTCAGCACCTTTTTTTGTCACTTAGGGGAAAAACGAAACTATCTTGTGTGTTTTCTCAGACTACAGCTACTATGAATTTGATTGCTGGATCTCTCTCTCTCTCTCTCTCTCTCTCTCTCTCTCTCTCTCTCTCTCTCACTCACTCTCTCTCTCACTCACTCTCTCTCTCATGCAGACTCACACACCTACCTCAAACTGACAAAAATGCAATAGCTCTTCTTTTAAATACCTCAGAAGGTAGCTTTCTTTCTATAGGTCCTCTCACATTTCCCTTAAAAAAATAATCCCAAACCTCGATCTTGTAAAAATTGGCTGTTGGCCTCAGAGAATGCTTCTGCTGAAGTCACTGCAACCCTATCAGCAAGACCCAGCCCATCAGGAATGGGAGCTAACAGTTGGGGCAGTTTGTTCTCTTCAAACACACTCTAGCCTGTTTTGCTGCTACTGTTTAACTCCACTCAAGAAATCCACTCTAGAGGACTTCCTTGGTGGTGCAATGGTTAAGAATCCGCCTTCCAATGCAGGGGACACAGGTTCGAGCCCTGGTCCGGGAAGATCTCACATGTCGAGGAGCAACTAAGCCCGTGCGCCACAACTACTGAGCCTGCACTCCAGAGCCTGCGAGCCACAACTACTGAAGCCTGCGTGCCACAACTACTGAAGCCCGTGCACCTAGAGCCCATGCTCCACAACAAGAGAAGCCACTGCAATGAGAAGCCCACACACTGCAACAAAAAGTAGATCCCGCTCGCCGCAAATAGAGAAAGCCTGCACACAGCAACAAAGACCCAACACAGCCAAAAATAAATAAATAAAAATAAATAAATTTATAAAAAAAAATAGTTCACACCATCCATGAAAACCTTCAAGTAACACCCATAATTAGGATGGATAATGTGTTGTCCCGGAAATCATGTTGCAAGTGACCTCTGAAACTCTATACACCGTAGATAAGACTATAAATCCCAGCTTTGCCACTTTCAGGCAGTATAACCATGGGCAAGTTGCTTTACCTTTTTGTGCTTTCAGTTTCCTCATATGTATAATGAGCGTAAGGAAAGGAAGGTTCCTCTGTCGCCTCCGAAGTGATCACTGGCATATCCTTCCTCTTCTACAGGCTTGCACGTAATCTGATGACACTGCAGATCCCCTGGAGATGGCCCCGATCGGTCAGTTCCAGAGGTTGGCCCTAAATGGACTCCTTGAGATGGTTGCCAGGTCCCAACATCAGAGCATAGATCTCTAAAGGTGTATCCCTGGGGAAGGCAGCCCTCCCACCCCCCTGGAGGACCTGGGATGGTAGGGGTGGAGCTATCAGGGCTGTCCTGCCCAGCCAGGTCCTGTTATCCAACTGCCACTAAGAGAACAGGGGAAATGAGAACACTCAGACCAGCAACTCAGAGTAAGGTATGCACCCAGCTCTTCTGTCTTACTTTCTCTCTCTCTCCCACTTCTCTTTTTCTTTCTCTGCCCCTCAGCTTCTTTTTTTCTTTGCTATCTCTGTCTCTCCCAATATGTCTCTAACTCCTCACTTTCATTCCCTCTTTTCCCTGTCTTTTTTTTTAATGTGTACTGCTTTTTCTCTTGGTATCTCTTTCTCTGCATCTCCATTTCTCCTTTGATGTCTCTGTAAGCTGGCTATCTGTCTCTCTCCCTATCTTTTCTGTCTGTCTGTCTTTGATTTCCCCTTGTCTCTCTCCCCAGCCTCTCAGGGTCTCTGCCTGAGGAAGTGGACAAAGGGATTTCCCCCACTCCACTGTCAGGGCTGGAACCTCTTGCTCTTCTCTGATTCTGTCCACCTCTCTAACCCTCCTCATCCACCAAATATCTTCCCTTCCCCACCGCGTGCAGACAGGTGGATGGAAAACTCCAGGACTCAGGGAGGGTGAGAGCCACCAGCCACAGAAATCAAAGCAGAGAGATGAGGAAGAAGAGCTGAGAGACAGATCAAGACATAGAGGCAGAGTTGGGGCTCAGGCGAGGAGGGAGACCGGAAGGAAGAACCTGAGGGAGAGCCACTGAAATCCTTATGAGAGAGAAAGAGAGAGAATGCAGTTTGGGCATCTCTCTGCCTCTCTGAGGCCAGTGAGCTGGAGGGTAAGTGGGCAGGCAGCCTGAGGAGGCCTGGCCTGACAACCCTTGTCGGTTCAGCCCCTCAAACCAGCTCAGAACTCTACACCGCCACCTCGCCTTCCCTCCCGCCTTGGCCTCCACTTTGACGCTGAGGGTCTTCCCACCTGCATTTCTGACCCTCAAACAGCTCCTTCTTGCTCCTCTTCCTGTCTCTGCCCTTTCTCCTCGTCTCTGTCTCTTTTCCTTTATTTCTTGTATGTCTCTCTGCCTCTATCTCTTTCTATGTGTCCATTAGTGTCTCTATGTCCCTGTGTATGTCCCTCAATTCCTATTTCTCTCGCCATCTGTTTGTTTCACTCTTGCCTTCTCCGTCTCCTGCCTTTTCTGGGTCTCTGCAATCCCCCCCCCCACCCCCGGTGGAAACCATCCGGGGTCTGACCCCACATTCCCTTCTTCTGGGAAGAGCAGCAGGCCCGCGGTCAGGTCAGGGGGCGGGGCCTGAGGACTCGCCCTGGCCCCAACTCCGGAGACCTGCACGACACCGGACGCCCCAGCCCCACCTAGGAGCCGGGTGACGCCGCGGCACCTAGGCTCCCACGAAGCCCCACCACCACTCGATGCCGCTCTACAACTCTCAGCCGAAGCCCAGTCCTCCGCAACTAAAGCCAGTACTGGTCCCGCCCGGCCCAGCCAGCAGCCCCAGGAGCCAGAGCACAAGGCCCTGAACTTCACCATGAACCGTTCCACGGCCCCACGGCTCCAACAGCCTTCCAGACCCGGAGACCTTGAGCGGGGTCCCAAAAGTGGGAGGAGGGCGGGGCGCCCGAGCATTTGAGGTTCCCGAAGCGGCGGAACCTTAAGGAGCAGGAGAGGGCGGGGTCTGAAGACGGGAAGAGGTAGGGTCTAGAGGCTTCTGAGGGCGGGAAACCTGGGCCTGCAGGAGACTTAGAAGGCAGGGCTGAAAGATAGGGAGGGGGTGGACCTGGGGGCGGGGCCTGGAAACAAGGGGTCTGTGAACAGCACAGCAGCCTGAGGTGGGCAAAACCTGAGGGCTCAAGGAAGGAAAAGGCTCAGGAGAGCTAACGGGCCTATGTTTGATAGGAGCAGGGTGGGGTCTGGAAACGCAGCGGGGATGGAGCCTGGAGGTGAGGAAGGGCGCGGCCTAGGTGTACCGAATGGGCGGGACCAAAGGAAGTGGCCTGTAAATACAAGGGTTGCAGCCTGGGATACCCAGGGTCGGATTGGCATCCCGGTCCTACCCAGGCAAGTGTGTTGCTGCTGCTGGCGTGGCCATGGAGTCGGCAAGTTCGAGGCCAGGGCCCTGCTGGGGCACTGAGAGAGCTGTGTGCACGGGGCCTGCTACGTGCGCCTGGCACTGAGTCCATCAAGCAGCGTTGCAGTTCTACTACCTCCGAGGACCACTAGGACCTCGTTGGAGCCTTGGGAGGCCTGAGAACTCCGCATTTGCACCCCCAGGGAGCGAGTTTGTATGAGAGGGCATTTCCACCTCTTTGCAATGGCTTGCATAAAAGGGACAGTTGATGTGTCTCCCATGAGGCCATCTGCACCCCAGTGGAGGCGTTTGCCCCACACATGTAGGTGTTTGCATGCAAGAGACAGTGTTTGGAGCCGATGTCCATCCGAGAAAATCTCTCTCCCATAACCCCCACTCCACCCCCAAAACGAAACCTCATCCGGTACCCTTAAATACTGACAACCCTGAGCATCGCAGAGCAGAAATCTCTCTGTAGTGCAGAAGAGAAGATTAAGGGTACCGTCTTCAAGGAAGCTGGGTCTTCCCGACCCCTACTTCCATCCCAGGTCCCTGGTGAGGCCACATGGAGGGGGAATTATCTTCACAAACGGGGTGACTGGTATTCAGAAAGACAGAGTTCACTGTGAGGTCAGATTTCCCAGTCTTTCCAATGGGGACATGGGGGAGAGGGGTCAGAGGTGCCGCATGCTGAACCACCCCTCTACCCCAGCAATCCTGTGTTCACTCATTTCTTTCCCAAGCCTGTTCCTCTTCTGTCTGCTTGTGATTCAACACTTGGCCCCCTTATTCATGTACTATTCACATCTGGATTCATTCCCCCTCCTACACATTCATCCCACAAACCTTTACTAGAGCCCACTCTCTGTGGGACTCCAAATCCTAGGGCTCCCAAGTCCCTGAAGAGGGCTCTACCCCTTGTCCTAGTGAGCAGCTCCAATGGGTGGCTCAAGGAGTACATACATAGGCATTTCAAAACTGGCTTTAAATACTGATCAGGGCGCCATGCAAAGGGACTGGGGTGAGAGCTTGTTACATATGAGTGGGGGCTGGGGTGCCTGAGAGAGAAGGGACCCACCCATCAGGGCAGCTGGGGTGCCCCACCCCCAACCTGGGATAAGGGAACAGAGTAGAGGCCCTCTCTGGAGGGTCCCAGGGCCAACCGGGAGCCAGCCCTCCCTTCGAGGTAGATCATCGCGGAGGGAACCAAGTAGGAGCTCCCATGGTGGCGATGACAGGCGGTCACTTCCTCAGTGGTATTGCTGATAGCTGGGGTAGCCTGGGGCTGGGGTACCCTCCTTAGGGGGCAGCTGGCTGGGGTCCTCCAGGAATGGGGGTGCTGGAGTGGGGAGAATTGGATAAAGATGAGTGGAGGAGGCAAGGCAGAGCATTTCCCACCTCTCCCTGGCCAGCTTCACCAGTAACTCACCATTGCGGAACTGCTGGGCAGTGTAGCGAGTGAGGAGGATGCCAACACCCTCGATGAGGGCCAACAGAATGCCTCCCATCATTGCTGAGCCCACCATGGCCAATGGGCCACCTGGAGGAATGAGGAGGCACAGGGAGACAGGTGAGAGCAGGCAGAACAGGGTGGAAGGGGCTGGGGCCTGGGGATGGGGCACTCACTGCGGGCAGCCAGCACAGCCCCGGTCAATGCTCCACTGGTGATGGAGTTCCAGGGATCTTCCTTGCCCCGCAGCCGCACCAGACCGCAGTCGATGGTGGAGAACAGGCCCCCCCACACTGCGAAGCTACCTGTTGAGGGACCACAGCCTAATTAGTGTTTGTGGGGAATCCCCAGAATATACGGCTCAGGGTCCAGGGACTCCCAAGGCTTGAATGCTCTGGCAAAGAACGGGGGGAAAAACCCAGAGGCAAAGGCAGATGGCAAACTCCTAGGGGAGAGCCCCCATCTGTCTCTGTGGTAGCTCCTTCAATCTGTCTGTAATTGCCATCGGCACTCCTTTCACCTTCACAGGGGGCTGACAAGTATTTTACGGGCAGATTTATCTGCTTCTATATGGCTTTTTTCTTGGCCCCGCCATGCACTCATTCCTCTCAGTTCTCTGACCAGGGATTGAACCCGGGTGATGGCAATGAAAGCCCGGCATCCTAACCACCAGGCCACCAGGGAACTCCCTTCTATATGGCTTTTAACAGAGCAACTTTGATCTTTGTAACTACCACACAGAACTGGAATTCTGACCTTGGTTTCAGGGAGAAGGAAAGGGGTTAGCAAAGCCAGTTAACAATACAATAGTTAAAATGTTTACTCAAGTCTTACTGTGTGCCAGGACCTGATCTACACACTGCATGTTACTTGACTTCTGAAAATTTATATTAGTTAATACTATCAAAGCGCTTAACAGAGCAACCAGCACTTAGTAAGTACTACCTAAGTTACATAAATTACAGAACTTACTGTTTTGTCATCCCCATGTTGCAGATGAGGTTCAGAGAGGTTAAGCCACTAGCCCAAGGTCACACAGCAGGGAAGAGCCAGGGCCTGGATTTAAACTCCAGAACTCACCCATATGAAATTGTTGGGAAACGTCACTCCCCCAGGAAGTCCCAGGCAGAGGTGGGACTAGAATCTGGACCCCCAACTTGCAGTCTAGACTCAAAGGAGCAACCAGCTCAACTCTGTTATCACATCTGTCTCCCCAAACCTCTCACCTCCAATCTGAGGGGCTCGGATCCTCACAGCGTTGACACTGCCTCTCATTCGGTGCCGAATTCCCTGGAGGAAAGTGAAGAGGAAGGGAATCAGAGCCCGGCTGAGGCCACTGGCAGACAAGGTTTCTAGCTTTTAAGAGAGGGATGGGGGCAGGAAACCTGGAGGGGTATCAGGGGTAGAGATGTGGGGAAGGGGCCAAGAACTAGGGGGCTGGGGAGCACCCCAATATAGGTGCTCTAAGAGCTGGGATGAGAAATCATTCATTCATTCATTACTTAGCACCTATGTGCCAGGCACCATGCTGTGTGCAGGGATACAGCAGTAAACAAGGTAGACCTGGTCCCTACACTCTCAGAGCTCACATTATAGTGGGGTAGACAGATCCTAAATAAGGGTACAGATAAGATAGCTTCAGACAGCAATAAGAACGCTAGAGGAAATAGGAAAAAGAGCTATGACAGTGGCTGAAGGGTCAGGAAAGACCTCTTTAAGGAGGGGGGCATTTATGCTGAGACCTTGAGGATGAGAGGGAGAAACCTGGACAAAGATCTAGGAAAGAGAGCTCCAGGAGATGAGGGGAGGGACAGGGCTAGACGGAGAAATTGCAGAGACCTTGACAAATGCATGGCATTTAAAGTCATGACATTTCATGAGGTCTCCCAGGAAGGGGAGGGGGATTGTCAGAGATAGAGAGTGAGAGAGGGAATCGATTACGTTAAATTAAAAGCATTTTCTCAGCTTTAAGGCTGTCCTCCTCCTGCCAATTAAACTCCTGTCACTTCCCTCTATCCAGGCTTCCAACCCAGAATCTGCCTCTAGGTAAAATCTGACTGGCTTTGCACACACACATTTAGGTTTTGGTGATGACCCTTTTGACATCACAGCATTTCCACAGAGGAGCTCCAGTTGGGTGGGGGGGTGAGGGGCAGAGGTCATGTTTGCAGTTCCTCCAAACTTCCAGATCCTGGAGCCAGGCCTGGCATATAGTAGGTGAGCAGGCACCAGAATGAATAAGTGCATGTGACTGGCAGCTCCAAGCAGTTTTCAGAACAGTATCCCATGTGGGCAGGGCAGGACCCCCGCGCCACCCAGGGAAGGCCAGGACTCACGACAGGGGCATTGCGGAAGCCCTTAATGGCCTGGAAGACTCCACCGCCGATAACACCCATAGTGAAGGCGCCACCGCAATCATCCACAATTCGCCATGGGCTGCAAGCGGGAAGGGGGGGATGGGGTTAATGTGAGCCCTCCCTCTTGCCATGTCACACTGACTCTTTCCAACTGGGAGAAACCAAGTCACCCAAATGGGAAGCAGAATTTCAGATAACAGATTATTCTCCCCCTCATTTAAGCAAGAAATAGTGCGAAGGAGGGAAAATATTAGTCTTTGCCCTGTCCGCCCCTCCCCTGCGCAGCCAACCAAGAAATCAACCGCTTTACTACTATCAATGATTAAATGAATTGATAACAAGCAAAGAGTTGGCAAGTTTAAATAAGCGCTACAGAAGTGTTAAGCTAGCACTGTTACTAAAGCAGAACGGGCTCGCACCCCCTTTTCCCACAATGAGCACGTCCAACCAAGCCACGCCCTCTTTTTTTTTTTTTTTAAAACCCGTACAACTGGGAAAAACCAATCGCAGACCGGGGGGATGATCCAGCACCGCTCAATACCGCACCACCCCCTCGGCTGGAATGGATTCGACCAGCGTGTCTTTTCGTTAACAAAGAGAGACTGGGAGGTACGAAGGCAAGGGAAACGTGGAGTGTGGTTCGTCCTTGCACCGCACCTTCTCCTTTAGGCACACAGTTGTGGCCCCTCTTAACGGAGCCCGAGTAGGAGGAAGCAAGGGGAGGGGAGCAGAAGGAGACAACAAACGTCTAAGAGTCTCCCGAGTCTGGGACGTGGCGCTGTGTGGCCGATGCCTCCCCCGCCCGCCTCCCACCGCTGGCCATGGCGCCCCAGCAACAGTCCCGAGGCCTGCGCCCCTCGCCGTACCAAGGCTCCCGAGCGTACTCCTCCATGGCGCCGGCGTCCGGCCGCGCAGTCTGACTAAACCGCGGCCGGGCCACGCCCCCACCGTAAATGCACACAGGCGCTCGAGCTTTCCACCTATTCCAGGGCAATGATTGGGTCGTTTCGCCAGAAGAAGTCAGACCAAGGGGCACTCTCATTGGCCAGCCAAGTTTGTGTCGTCTTTTCGCCGCAGCCTGAGCTTAGCCCAGTTTCCTCCAGGCTCGGAGAGAGAGGGCCTCGTTCTGGGGTTTGGGAGAAGAGAGTCGTGTAGTCCTGGCACTCATAGAAGCGACGAGAGAGAGACGGCCAGTCTGCCAGCTTTCCACTACCCGCGTGACTGTATTGGTAATGTCGGGGTGGGCGCATTTTTTGGAGCTGGAGGTGTTGCACTTTGCTCCCCCATCCCAGCGCTTTGGTTCCTTCCACCCGGTAGTCTTCGGGGGAAGCTGGGTGAGCCCATTTCTGGGGCGAGGGGCAGCCGCGTTTGGCCCCTTTGGCAGTGGGCGGAGCCTGGGCCTGGGAGAGGAACCCGGGCCTGGAGCACCCGGCCCGGGAGAGGAGGGTTGGTGAGAGTTTTGGTGATATTGCCATTTATCCCTTCCACCTTTTAGCGTAGGGTCTGTCGCCCAGCTCCTAGTGTAGGTGGGGGTCCAGATGAGTACTTGCTGGGGGAGGCGCTTGGTTACAAGATGAGATTCAGTCCTCATCTGAGCTGTTTTTTGGTCTATCTGTTCTTCCCTAGGTTTGTCTGCTATCCGCTATGCCGCTGCCCGTTGCGCTGCAGACCCGCTTGGCCAAGAGAGGCATTCTCAAACATCTGGAGCCCGGTGAGAGAGCTAAGAGCAGATAGGCCTACCAATGTGGCAGGCTTGACAGGCACTTTGTTGTTGATACTGCCACTTGATACCTAGCACGGACCTACTTCGCAGCAAGCAGTGGGGTGGCAGGCATTTCATTGTTAACAATGCGTATTCCTGACACCCATTCCTACCGTATGAGGAGGCGGGTGGGGACGGGGAATAGACATTTCATCCTTAATAATACTGACAGCTGACGTGTATTTTGGGGTCTTCTATATCCCAGGTTTAATCCATCCATCAATCCCTGGAAGTGGTTAAAAATTATCTAATAGTAAGGATAGTAACAGTTGACAGAAGCTGACATCTACCGCAGCCTCCTGTAGGCCAAGCACAGTGGCAGGATGCTAATACTTTGCTCTTTACCATACTAACAGATAACATTATTTTAGACCTACTGTGGAGCCAGGCACTGTGCTGGTGATATATACCTTATTGTTCACCGTATCAATAGCTGACATGTATTTTGGGTCTACTTGAAGTGTCTGTCATACACATTATGGTGAACAGTATATAAAATAATGATAGGATCTATCATTTCGGCCTACTGTGCTGCTGTTGCTAGTATTTCTACTTTATTGTAAGTAATAGCAAAAGCTGGCATCTAGTTTGGGCTAGGGTGTTCCAGGTACTGGAAAACTCATCTTATTTTCACTTTATTGATAAGTGACATCTATTACAAGCCTGTTGTGTGCCAAGCATAGATCTTTGGTTAATAATACTGATAATGATCATTGATATGACATTTACTTTAAGGCTGTTGGTACCAGGCCCTGTGCCGATTGTATATATCTTACTAACAATACCAATGATTATAGCTGACATCTATTTTGGGCCTGTTGTGTGACAGGCACTCTGCTGTTGCTGACATATACATTTCATTGTTAGCTATAGGTGAAATCTATGATAGACCTACGGAGGTCCAGGTACTCATACACCTTTTTCATTCTGTTGATAGTAACTGACAACAGTTGTAGGCCTCAGAAACTGAATAGATTCAGAGAAGCGTTTGGATAAATCCCTTGCTATCCGAACTTGCTAGTCAATATACCGGAGTCAGAAACCTCATATTCGCCAAGCTTGGGAGCTGAACAGATTTGGACATATTTTTAGATAATCCCCTTGTTGTTGAAACTAATTTTATCCAAATAGATTTGGATAGTATGGTATCACATACTATCTGAACTCAGGAACTGAATAAATATGGATACATGTTTTTTAATGAATCCCTGTCTAAAGTCTGAAACCAGATAAGTTCAGGTAACATTATGTCATATCTGAACCCAGAAACAGAACAGATTTGGGTAAACTTTTTGGTAAATCCTGATATTCAGATACTTGGATTTGGAATGTGAGCAATATTTTTTAGGGCACTTGAGACCTGGCACACACACGTGGTCCATGTGAATGTGAGTGTGTCTCCCCAGGCCCTGACTGCAGGATGGGGATCCCTCTGGTCCTTACTGCTGTCCTCCTTTCCTCCTTGTCCTGCCAGAACCGGAGGAAGAGATCATTGCCGAGGACTATGATGATGATCCTGTGGACTATGAGGCTACCCGGTTGGAGGGCCTGCCACCAAGCTGGTACAAGGTGTTTGACCCTTCCTGGTGAGTCTGGGGATGCAGGGGGGTGGGCTGGGGGCAAATGGGGGCCACAAGGGAAGAGATCTGGAGGTCCCTCCCTGTAGGGTCCTGGCATGGGGCAGGTACAGGCAGAGATTGGGGAGACAAGAGTTGAGGCTACAAGGAGAGGATATCCGTGCTGACATTCCTTCTCTCCCTCCCTCCCTCCACTGCCCTGCAGCGGGCTCCCTTACTACTGGAATGTGGACACAGACCTCGTGTCCTGGCTGTCCCCACATGATCCCAACTCCGTTGTTTCCAAATCTGCCAAGAAGCTCAGGAGCAGTAATGCAGGTGAGTTGGCAGATACAAGGGTGCCTCGAGTGTTCTTGCAGTTCTCCAAGAGGGGTCAGGTAAAAGACCAGGGCGGGTAAGACCAGGCAGACCCAGCCCCAGGCAAAGGAGGCTGTTGAAGGCAGAGGCTGCTGGGTCCTGAGGTGGGAGGAGGAAGGTCACAAGGCTTTCGTGTCCCCAGATGCTGAGGAGAAGTTGGATCGGAGCCATGAGAAATCGGACCGGGGCCACGAGAAATCGGATCGAGGTCACGAGAAGTCGGAACGCGGCCATGAGAAGTCAGAACGGAGCCACGAGAAGTCTGACAGAGACCGGGAGCGTGGTTATGACAAGGTGGACAGAGAGAGAGAGCGGGACAGGGATCGGGACCGGGACCGCGGGTATGACAAGGTGGACCGGGAAGAGGGCAAAGAACGGCGCCACCATCGCCGGGAGGAGCTGGCTCCCTACCCCAAGAGCAAGAAGGGTAAGCTGGGGTGAGGCAACGGGGGCACCAGGGGGGCACAGTGTAAGGAAGCCCTCGCTTGGCTTCACACGAGTGCCTGAGCCTGGGGCCTGGCAGCCTCAGGCTCCATTTCTTCCGGGGATGGGAGAGCTCGGTGATCGGGGACTCCTTGTGCCCCCGTCAAAGACCCCACTCTGCCACCTACTTCCGCAGTGGCAAGCCGGAAGGATGAAGAATTAGACCCCATGGACCCCAGTTCGTACTCAGATGCACCCCGGTAATTGACCACCCCTCAAGAGCCCTTCCTTTTTCCTCTTGACTCACTGCACCGCTGACTGTTCCTTTCTTCCTGTCTCCTTTCCCCCTTTGTCAGTTGTGGGTGGGTGGGAGGTGCCTGCCACAGTACACATATCATACATATGTGTCACCCCCTTGTCACCCCCAGGGGCACGTGGTCAACAGGACTCCCCAAGCGGAATGAGGCCAAGACGGGTGCAGACACGACAGCAGCCGGGCCCCTCTTCCAGCAGCGCCCTTACCCATCCCCGGGGGCTGTGCTCCGGGCCAATGCCGAGGCCTCCCGAACCAAGCAGCAGGACTGAACCTTCCCCAGCCCGGCCCACCCTGGGGTTCTTAATAAAAGCTTTTCGGTGGATCATGCCCACGAGACCTGAGTGCTTCCTTCTCTCACACTTTTGAGACTTCCCAACCCAAGCCAGCAAGATGCAAAACACATTTTATTTACAAAAACTCACCTAAGAAATAGTGTAGGGGTAGCAGGGGCATGGGGGTGGTTGGGTCCTGTCTGGGCCAGAGTTTAGTCATGTCAGCCCTGCGTGGGAGAGGGGGTGTGGGGACAGGGGGTTCGGTGTCTACCCCCCCCCCCCAGTACTGATCAGAGCGTTTGGTCCTGGCTGGACCAGGGCAAGAAGGGAGAGTGAGGCCAGGCCAGCGTCTTCAATCCCAGCGGCTAGGAACCCTTCACCTTGGTGAGCAACCTGTGGTGGGAACGGGGAGGAAAGAAAAACACAGAAAGCTGGGGTGGGCTGGCAGGTGGACGTCCTGAGCAAGCAAGGATGACTAGGGAGGCTGGTAGTCCCCAGGGTTAGTAACAGAGCCCATGTGGAGAGAGCGGGTACCCTGGGTCAGAAAGCTACACGTGGACTAAATAAATACAGTATCTTTATTTGGCATTGGGTATCCTGACATTTGTTCATTACAGTTCCTTAAAAAAACAAACCAAAAAATCAGAACAAATTAATCAAAAATAAAGATCCAACGGCCCTATGTACATATAGCAAAGATAGCCCAGGCATTGTGCGCGCACGCGCCCGCATACGCACACACGCACGCGCGCGCACACACACACACACACACACACACACACACACACACACACACACAC
>NW_021703779.1:42678897-42718233 GCF_005190385.1 Monodon monoceros
CACACACACACACACACACACACACACACACACACACACACACACACACACACCCCATATACACCCTGGGAGACAGTTAAGGGGTCAGTAAGCTTTGGGGAGTGCAGGGGGCAGGTTCCACATTTCAGCAATTTAAAGACACCCCTCCCCATGAAGGGTGCCTCGTACAGCCAGTGGGGTATCATGAGTGTGGCTGGCAGCTTTATTTTTTCTCTCAGGGTATCTTAGAAAATAACCCTGCACCCAGCAACTGACAGTGTCTTAGATTCCATGAGATGAGGCCACTTCAAGGACCTCCCTTCTCCATTTCCCCACACCCTGGACCATTCATCTGATTACATCACAAACCCCCAAATCACAAACAAGTGGCCCCTGCTGCACCCTCCCCTTGAATGGGCTGATGCAAAAATCTCAGCTGTCGCCCCCCTTCCTCTCTCTCTGGGTGCTCACAAGAGGCCCATTTTCAAGTCCCTGTGTTAGGGAAGCTGCCCCAAGGCCACAAAAGAGCTACTAATATGATCCAGTGTGGTTGTCAGGGAGGAGAGAAGGCCTCAAGCTATCAGAATCGGAACCCCACATATAGGCATCGGTCATTACTAAGGAGTTGTAGGATTTTTGTCCAATTTGTCCCTACAAAGGTGGAGGGATTGCTGGGAGGGACTCTCCCAGGCATGAGACACAGGACGCCTCTGGCTGAGGGGGGCAGACAAAAAAAGCCTTGAATAACAACACCCCCAACCCGGTCCCCAAAGAGGTTAGACTGAGACAGAGGAGGCAGCTCTAAAAACCCCTGGCTACAAGGAAGGGTTCACGTGATGCCCTGCCCTAGTCCCACAAGCTTCCAGAATTCTCGAGAACCTGGAAGAAAAGACCCTTCCAACCCCATGGGAGCCAGGCCCTGGTGGCAACTTGGGTCCTGCAGATGCCCAACACCCTCCACCCAGTGTCCCTCCCTGTCTCCCCCCACCGCCACCGCCAGCCCTCACTTCACCAGCACTGACTTTGGCAGAAAGGGCTCCGTGCTGACGTCTCCACGGTGGGAAGACAGCTGCGGTGGCGGTGGCTGCCCCGGAGGCTGCTGGTGAGTGCAAGGCCCAGAGGTGGAGGCAGACGCGGAAGCTATGGCTTTGGCTGCACCTCGGGGCAGGCTGTAGAGGTAGACGGCACCGATGACCAGCCCTGCACCAAGGGCAAACAAAGGGTCCACGTGGAAGCCAAAGAGGCGGATGGAGGCAACAGTGGACAGCACAATGGACAAGGAGGTGGCAAAGCCCTTGAGGATATTGTCGGCATACTTGACGACAACAGCCACCAGTAGCCCGCCGAAGGCCTGGTTGAGCACCACGCCCCAGACAGCAGGCGTGTACCCGAAAAAGAAGCCGCGGTGGGCTACAGCGGTGCCCTCGGCCCACCAGAGCCCCACCAGGCCCAGGGCTGTGCCGAAGAGGCCCAGCTGCAGGTTGCGCAGCCACACGGAGCCTGAGCTGCCTTTGAGGATCTTCTCAAAGTAGACACCTGCAAATCCCGAGGACAGACAGGACGCCACGACAGCTGCTAGGCCCACCCCAGGGTTCTGATCCAGAGGCCGCGGGCTCCCACCGCCGGCTTGCTGTGCCTGGACAATGGCGACTCCGGTGAAGAGGAGCAGCAGGGAGGCCCACTGCAGCCGGGAAAGGCTGCGGTTCAGCATAAGCACGGAGAACAGTGCCGTGGTCAGGATCTTCAGCTGGTACGTGACCTGCGAGTGGCATGTGGAAGACACTGAGGGCTGCTCCCGACCCCCAACATGTACATGTGGGGGACGGCACCCACTGTGGGCCCCCAGGCACAATGGAGGGACAGGGTGGGGTGGATAACCATAAAAACAGCAAAAATATCCAGCCACTGGCCACTGACTGAGATGCGGCTAAATAGCTCTGAGGCGCCTCCCAGAAAGTACACAGGAGGATGGCTGTGCAAGGATGTCCTGGGCCACACCCAAGTCCACATCCCAACCCCATGTCCTAGCAGTGTGACGAGGGACAAAGCACTTGCCCTGTCTGAGCCCTGACATACCATCTGTAAATACAACTGATGTATGTGAAGCACCTCACACAGCAGGTAATGAATGAATGGTAAACATCCTGATGAGGGAGGTCTTGATAAGGATGTGTTGATACAAATGAATCAGCCATGAAATGACGTCAGTAAACATTTACATAGAGCTTACTATGTGCCAGGTGTGGGTCTAAGCACTTCACATGAATTCGTTTAATCCTCACATATGAAGTGTGTTATTGTAATGTCCAATTTAAAGATGAGATGGAGAGGTTACGTGACTTGCCCAATATCACACAGCTGGAAAGTAGCAGAGCTGGGATTTGAACCCAGGCAGCCTGGCCCCAGAATCCAGGCTCTTTAACCATCTTAAAGGTTGCTTGTAAATAGCCTAAAGCTTATCCATCACCAACCAAGGGCTCTTCCCAGATATTACTTCTTTTAATCATCTCAGTGAGTAGCTACTATTACCATTTCCATTCCCAGCTCTCACAGATGAGGAAACCGAGGTTGAGGAAGATCCAAGGACATTCTGGAGGAAACACAGCCCCCGCTCTCTGCAGCCCTCCCTCCCCAACATCCTATATCCCCCACCCCAGCCAGTTCCTGGGCTTGGGGCTCACCTGGAAAGTGGCAGCTGGCAGGTTGGAGATGGCAACATACTGGAGGTTATTCTGCAAGGTGTAGATGAGAGAGGGCACTGCGAGCTTGAGTGTGTCCACATACTGCACCAGGACAGCCTCATGGAGGAAAAGAACCAGGTGCTTCACGTTACCTAGGTGGAGGGAGGAGAGCCCTGTTTAGCGCTGACTTCCAAAGATGGGGATCATCTAAAGGACAGGACTGGGCCTGGTCCTGTGTCTCCCCACCACACTCCGACTCCCTGAGGGCTAGAATGAGGTCTGCACTCTCGGTTTCTCTACAGTACAAACATGTCTCCAGCAAGCCTTTCGGATACTCAGTCTGAGAATCACAGACCATATTTCACTCATCTTAGAGCCCACCCCCCTGGCACAAAGTCCCAGGGCAAGCACTCAGTACAGTTTGTGCAATGAAATAGTCAGCACTAACTAGGAGCTTGTGAAGTAGAAGCTCTAGGAGTGTGGGTGGAAAGCTGTTTACCAAGCAGAGGGAAAGTTTTAGACTCAGCTTTTATTTTTTTTAAAGATTTTTTTGATCTGGACCATTTTTAAAGTCTTCATTGAATTTGTACAATATTGCTTCTGTTTTACATTTTGGTTTTTTGGCCGCGAGCCATGTGTGATCTTAGCTCCCTGACCAGGGATCGAATGAACCCACACCCCCTGCATTGGAAGGCGAAGCCTTAACTACTGGACTGCCAGGGAAGCCCCTTAGACTCAACTTTTAGACTTTTCCTAGTTCCTTCCTAGCCTGAGAGCTGCCTGAGGGCAGGGGCCATCTTCCACTTGGCCGCCTCCTTCTGTCAGCCCCCCACACACCAAGCATTTGCCCCTGTCACATGGAAGAATGCAGGCTTGACTCTAAAGCAGAAAGTCTGGTTGGGACCTGCTCCAATCAATAAATGAGAATACTTTCCTATATAATAAGACCTTTGCAAATCTCACCCCACTTTTTTGCAGTTCATCTTTTAAGACTCATCTGAGTGTCCCTCCTCAGGGAAAACCCCACAACCACTACACAAGGTTACTGCAGGAGCTCCTGCTGATGCTCATTCACAAAACCCTGCCCTTTCCCTTCATGGCATTAATCCCAGGAGTAACTATCAACCTCTAACCCTTTACCCAAATTCCCTGGGCCCAGGGGTTTGGGTGTTCAAGAATGTCCAGGTGTTAGAAAGGTAACACGGCATATATGCTATATATTTCACATAACACACACAACGTATATGGGGCTGCACACCGTAATCAAGCACATTCATATTTCTGCAGTGACCCGTGGACACATTCACACCAAATGAGAAAACTAAAAAAATAAAACGGGGGGGGGTTGCTGAAATTGTAGATAGAGATGAAAGCTGTGATTAACCTGTAGCTATTTGTTTCTCCCCATCTAAAATATCAGCCCCCTGAGGGCAAGATGCACGTCTGCATCGCTAACATGTCCACCTCCACGGCCAGAACATGGCCTGCCACACAGTGTTCACTTGAACTGTCTCAGAATCAATCTAGAACAGAGCAGATGAGTTCCTAAACTGCTGCCTCCCAGGGCCCTGGAGCTAATGAGTGGGTGAGAATGCTTTCTTCAGTGTAAATACCTAGGGCAGGGCCGCACGCGAGGCCTTTATAGAGAAATGACTGGGCAACATTTTAAAGAAGGCCTTTGGGGAGGTGTTTAAATTAGTAAATAAATTCAACTTATAGGAAATATAGAGGACAGAAGAACATGTTAAATGAGACCAGTGGGAGGCACTCAGCAAAATCCAGGCTACCCGAAGACTACAAGACAAACAACCTTATGTCTTCGAGAAATTAACTGCAGAGAGAAAAAAAAAACAGTTGGAGGGGAAACTAGAGGCTAGCCGACCTAGAAGACACCAACCAATTACAAAGCACTGACTTTATATAAACCTGATTCAAACTTTTTAAATTTTTTTGACATTTGAGAATTTTTAAAACTTTTATGACATTTGAGAAATCATTACGAATTTGAACACTGACTGGATATTTGATTATTTGATTAACTTAAAAAATTATTGTTAATTTTTTGATGTATGACTTCTAACAGTCATGACTGAAGTCATTATTTTAAATGTACCGAAATATTTACTCAAGATAATAAGAGGGAATTTACTTCAAAATAATACTTCATGTGGGACATACTTCAATATAACAAGGTGGGGCTTCCCTGGTTGCGCAGTGGTTGAGAGTCCGCCTGCCGATGCAGGGGACACGGGTTCGTGCCCCAGTCCGGGAAGATCCCACATGCCGTGGAGCGGCTGGGCCTGTGAGCCATGGCCGCTGAGCCTGCACGTCCGGAGCCCGTGCTCCGCAACGGGAGAGGCCACAACAGTGAGAGGCCTGCGTACCGCAAAAAAAAAAAAAATTTTTAAAAAATATATCAAGGTGCAGGAGTAGGTAAACAGACACATAGATTGGTAGTGAGTGGATAATCACTGATGCTGTTTAATGGCAGAGTGGCCATGAGTTGATCATTGTTGAATCTCGGTGATGGGACATGGATATTTTACCATTTTATTATTTTCTATGATTTTGTGTTTGAAATTCTCCATAATGAAAAGTTAGAGAGAAATCAATAAATCATCATGTAAGGGTCACCTGCTACCTTATGGGCACAGACTGTCTCATTCCTTCAGTGTTTACTGGCCAGCTCCTGGGGAGTTAGGGGTATAAACATGTGGATGCAGCTACTCATAGCTGGAGGTACAAGGCAGCCAAGCCACACTTACACAGTCCCCAGGCATTTTCATAGACACAGAGATAATCCCCCAACCAAACCCTCCACGTGGGAGCGGGTACACACACACACACACACACACACACACACACACACACACACTGCCACCCACCGACTCCAATGCAGCCCCCCTCCCTGCAGCCCCTCTCCCTGGCTCATACCCCTCTTCTGTGCGAAGAGCAGCAGCAGGCAAGTGAGACCTTTGAGCACTTCAGCCATGACCACAGCAGTGGTGGCAAAGAAGCGGTCCCCAGGCAATGTGCGGGCATAGCGGATGCTGAGGATGAGGGAGGCATTCTGGACCACCAGCACAGCTAGGGATATGTATTTGAGGCGCCGGTGAGCTGTGGGGAATGGAAGGAGTAAGGGGGAAGAAGGGGTCAAAAGCTGCTGTGGCATAACCACACTACCACCCTCCCCTCTCCTTTCTCGACCAGGATCCTCCTAGCCACCGCTACTTCCTCCTTCTGCCTGCCTATCCTGACCCAACGTGAGTCTCATCCCTGCCAGCTTCCACTGCCTCAGCCACAGGCAGGAAGAGCCAGAAAGGGAGAAGTGGGCCTCTCCCTGTCCAGCCCATACCTGGAATCCTTGCTGAGGTGTCAGGAAATGGGTGGGGCAGGTCCTGGACACCCACCTCAGCCCTCTCTCTCCCTCCCCTGAGTGAGAAGCAACCCTGCCCTGGGCAGAATACCAACTGCATCCTCAACATTTATTGAGTGCTTACTGCGTGCCTATCATTGGGATAAGGGATTTATATGGATCACCTCAACAGACCCCTACATGGCTCTGATCTCTGAATGAACTATCAGTGTTCCCATTTTATGGATGAACAACCAAAGATTTATATGAAATGATGGTTCTATTTAGTGAATGATTGTCTCATGTGAAAAATGATACCCTAATACAAGGAATGAGACCACTGTATATAAGGCATGTCCATCCCTTAAGGAACGTTCTCTCATCTAAATTATTCCATTCCCTTACACTCAGAATGGTCTCTCCAACCCCTCCCGCCTATGATGACTGATTCCTCCCTGCCCCAGAATGGTCTAACAAATATAAGAAATGATTCCCTCACTGTCCAAAGGATTGAACCCCATGTAGTAAATGGTTACTCCACTAAGAATGGTCTGGGTCCCTTAACGATATAAGGAAATATTTCCCTATACACCAATCATCCTCCCACCACCGCATACCCCCACCCAAGGAATTATCCCTTCTCCTGCTCACACTCACAATGAACTCTCCCCGTTATAAGGAATGGCCTGGCACCCTCAGAACGTCCTTTCTCCGCCATATAAGGAAGGCCCCTCCCACTGCAACATACAATGAACTATCTCCATCGGGAAGGGATCCCCCAGAGCGGTCTTCTCCCCATATAATGGACATCCCTATCCTCAAAACATTCTAAGTCATATAAGGAAGAACCTGCCCCACCGTAACTCACAATACCCCTGTCCCTTTACAAGGAAGAAACCACCTCCCTCAGAACAGCTCCTCCCTTCTGTAAGGAAGAACTCTCTCGCTCTCAGAATGGTTTCTCCCTTGTATAAGGACGGACCCCCACACACACTCAGAATGGTCTTAGTGGTCTTAGCCTCCCCAAAAGGAAACACCCGCCTCCAACTCAGAATGGTCTCTACTCCCCATTTGCAGAAGGAACCTCCCCATCACCCTCAGAATGGTCTCTTCCGCGCCCCCCAAACACACGTCCTCCTCCCACCCCCCACTCCCCACACATAGGTTGGTCCGTACGGGATGCTCCCTCTCGCCTCAGTGAGGAACCTTTCTGACCCCCCAGCGATCCCACCCCCCGGCCCGTCGCCGACTGCTCAGCCACAGCCTGTCTCACCCGCAGTCGTGGTCCCAGGCTCCAACGTCCCTGCAGAGACCGCCCCTGGCCCGGCCGCCGCGGGGGAACCGCCAGACCCCACCGCTGCCATGTTGGCATCTGCCTGGCCCGTCCCCTCGGCAACAGTAAGCCACTTCCGTGTCCGTTACTTCCGCTTCCGGGACCCCGGGGTGGGGATGGGGCGAGCGAGAAGCTTCCCAGAGCGGTGGCTCTCCTCGTTCGCTCCTGAACGCTAGTTTAAGAGCGGCCTCAGGATTTCCAAATTCCGTTGAGATCCGGAGACAGGGCACGCAGCCGGCTCAGTCTCCCACTGTCTTTACAGAGCCTCTTTAGCCCACTCCCGTTACTAAACCCGCCCTCATCTTCTTTGACCCCGCTTTCCATATCGCCCGCCCATTCTGTCTCCTCGTCTCTTTGGTTCCGGTGTCCGTCTCCTGTCTCGGCTCTTTATTGCCACCTTCTGATGGCACCGCCCTTTCTGCATCAAAACTCCTGGGTCCTTCCGGGTTGGACTGAAGTTCTTTTCCCTTCTGCCGGCGAGGCCAACCCCCGCCCCCTGGAGAGACAGCGGGCATCTGGGAGGGAAGTGCGACTTTGAGGGAACAGGGCAGGTGAGGGTCAGGCGGGTAAGCGAGCAGATAAAGGCAGGGCAGTTAAGGATATACTAGTGAAATGGCACAGGAGAGTTCAGACTGAGAAGGGAGGACAAGTGAGTCACCATTAAGAATGGAAAAGTGAGAAGGGGGTAGGTAAGCCAGCAGGTGAGAGGTTTACAGGTTAGTTGTTTTTTGTTGTTTTTTGCCACGCTGCCTGGCTTGCATGATCTTAGTTCCTCGACCAGGGATTGAACCCGGGCCACCGCAGTTAGGACTAGCACCTAGTCCTAACTACTGGACCGCCAGGAAATTCCCTAGGTTAGCTGTTGAAAGCAGGGCAAGAGAAGGTACAGCTGAGGTCGGGACAAGTGCAACTATGATAAAATAGGGCAGGGCAGGTAAGTCAAGAGTTGAGGAAGTTGAAGTGAGCGGGATGAACAGGTAAGAAGACAAGGAAGAGGTGAAAAAGGTAGAGGCAAAACAGGTGACTCCACCTTGGACGTTATTAGAAAACAAGGAAGGGCTAGGAAGATTCCTGTCAGCGCTCAACCCCCACCCTGCCCTCACCAAGCCCCAGAAAGGGCTTTTCTTCTCCCATGGGGAAGGTATTTCCCCCCCTGGGGTTGGGGGAAAGGAGTTTTTCTGCCTCTGAGCTGACCATCTTTGATTTGGGAGTGTGTCCCAGACATCTTCAATGTCTATGGTATCTCCAAAGCAGCCCTTCTGCACATACGGGGTGCTACATAAGAGCTGAGGGGAAAATCAAGTTTTTCTTTCACCTTAAATGAACCCATAAAAGATCTTCAGGATGGCACCACAAGACTGAGGCTTCCCGTGGGCAGAGAGGTCCAATCCATTCTCCCTCTTGGCTCAGCATTCAGTAGATGCTCCACGAATGCCTCACCACATCTACAAATGGCCAGTCGCTTCTGATTCTATTACATTTATTAAATAGTGGGTTTCCACACATGGCTTTTTAAATAATCCAGGCGGGGGAGAAGGAAGAGGAAGATACAGTTGGAGCTCTCCTTCCCCAATACATAAGTATTTACATTTCAGCAACTGGACAACCCTGGCTCAGAAGGAGGCAGCAAGAATCAAAAAAAGGTGGAGGGTGGGGCCCTAGGAGAACAAACAACAAGACATTTCCCTCACCCCATCCCCCCAAAAACCATCCACCCCATCCTAGTGGACTCTAGTAGTGTCCATCTCCCATCCCCTCCCAAACCATGAAAGTGGGGTTTCTCCTCACCAGAATAAGAGCACTTGGGATAACAGAGTAGGGTCCCCTCACACACACACACACACAAAAGCCCTGGGACAACAATAGGGCTTACCTCCCCCAGAATAAACAACCTGGGCTGAGGTAGGCAAGCAGCTTGACTGACTATGGGACCCTAGGCTAGGGGAAAGTGTCCCTTTGCTAAAATAAGAGCCGCTGGGGTATTGGAAGGAAAGCACCCTTGCCCAAGTCAGAGCATTTAAACTAAGTTTGTGTGGTGGTAGCAGGAGGTGCCAGTGTAGGGGTTACTGCTCATCAGAATAAGAGCCCTGCAGGCTCAGAATGTAATTTCAACCAAATAAACACCCTTAGCAAAACAAGAAGCAAAGAAGGACCCCCTCCAGAATAACAGAGCATACGTTCTGGGAGGAAGGCTCCTTAGCAGGATTGGGATAGGGACTAGGTAAACTTGGCTTATGTCTTCTGACACCTGATCCCCAATCTCTGACCCTAGTAACACTGGATTTTTAATGACCTGTAAAACCAGATCAACAGATGTCCATCTATCCCTGTGGCGTGGCCATGGGATGGCTATTCCAACTAATGGGGGCCCTGGCCAGGACTAGGGCAGTAGGGACCAGGCCAAAGGGGTGGAACTCCCTTTGGGAGTGTTGAGGGATGCATCCTCAGCTGGTGTCTGCATCCAGGGGTCCAGCAGGATCTCCTCCAGTGTGGGTCGGGCAGAGGGTTTGGGGGCCAGGCACCGGCGGATTAGGGCACAACAGTCTGCAGATCAGAAGCACACAGGAGATTAGCAGTGAGTTGGGGGCACCAATCCCTGGGAGGGATGAAGTCTGGTGGGCTAGGGCGGGTGGGGCCTCACCTGGGGAGACGTGGGCAGGGAAGTGGAGCTCAGCCTCCAGAATCTCCTGGTCTCTCTCAAAGGGAATGTCCCCACATACCATATCATAGAGGAGGATACCCAGTGACCAGACAGTGGCTGGGAGTGCGTGGTACTGATGACGAGAGATCCACTCCGGGGGGCTGTACACCCTTGTCCCTGCACATAAGCCACAGGTTAGACCATTCTCTGATAATGCCCTTCTCCCATCCCACCCTCCCCAGGAAGTATGGTTGCTTCACTAGAATTAAGAGAACTCACTGTATGAGCAGGGTCCCCTCACCAGAATAGAAGCTCAATGGAATAAAAGCACTTAAAAGGTACAGTAGGACCTCCTTACCAGAAAAAGAAGACTCAGGATAATAGCAGGATCCCATCATCAGAATAAGAGCCCAGAACAAGATCAGGGCACTGTCAGAAGATGGACTTATTAGAGAGCAAGGCTTGAAAGCCCCTAAAATTAAAACTCAAGAACCTTATAAAGGTGTACTATAGATCAAGGGTTACAGGATACCCCAGCACTGGAGGTCAAATGTCAAGAGGCCAAAAAGATAAAAGGTGAAAACTCCCCCCACAGAGATTTAGGGAAGCCTTACCATCAAAGTCAGTGTAGGGTTCATCATGAAGCAGGGCGCCAGAACCAAAATCAATGAGTTTGGCACAGCCCCGGCGGAGGTCCATCAGGATGTTCTCATCCTTGATGTCACGATGGACAACTCCACGGGCATGGCAGTGCCGAACAGCTGCCACTACCTGGGCAAAGAGACAGCGGCTTCGGCCTTCACCCAACGGGCCCTGCTCTGTGATGTAGTCAAAGAGATCCTGGGCAGGCAGAGGCCGCTCAAGGACCAGCATGAAGCCCTCTGGTGTCTCGAACCAGTCAAGCAGGCGGATCACACCAGGGTGTCCACCACCTGCACCCACCTTCCATAGCAGTGCCACTTCCAGTGGGCATGTGACTGAGTCTGACTGGGGGGGGGGAAGCAGGGAGAGAAAAGAGAATACAGACATCAGGCTAGCAGCTTTGAGGCTGACTTCTCGCCTGAACTTAAATCATAGCTCCTCAGCCTCCTGACTGTGTGGCCTTGAGCAACCTGCTTCCTTCCCTGGGCCCCAGTTCTCTCATCTTAAGGGCTTAAACTCACATAGCCATTGGGAAGGTGATTCAAGCTTAAGGCTATGGGGTGGGGAGGGATAAATTGGGAGATTGGGATTGACATGTTAGCACTACTATATGTAAAATAGATAACTAATACGGACCTACTGTATAGCACAGGGAACTCTACTCAATACTCTGTAATGACCTATATTGGGAAAGAATCTAAAAAAAGTAAAAGTGGATATATGTATATTTATAACTGATTCACTTTGCTGTACAGCAGAAACTAACACAATATTGTGAATCAACTATATTCCAATAAAATTTAATTTTAAAAAAGCCAAAGCCTTTGCACATCTGGCATGTAATAGGAGCTCACTTCATTTTTTTTTGTTTTTGGCTGTGCCACTTGCAGGATCCTAGTTCCCCAACCAGGGACTGAACCTGGGCCACAGCAGTGAAAGTGCCGAATCTCAACCACTGGACCACCAGGGAATTCCCTCAGGAAATGTTTGAGGAATAAATGAAGGTGGTTCTTAACAAAAGGCCTTCAGCAGAAGCAAGTGATAAACACTATTATGTAGTAATTTATCTGTTTTGTCCACTGACATCTGTAAAGAGACTAGAATAGTACCTTACACACAGTGTTGCTTGATAAATGTTAAAAATGTTTTAAATAGATAAAAGCACTTTATAGCATAGAATCTGACACAGTTAGCACTCAATAAATACTATTATTGTGTGATGGTTTGTCTGCTTTGTTCATTGCCATAGCTCAAACACTAGAACAATGCTTGGTAACAGGGCAGAGCTCAATACATAGTTGTTAAATAGGTGAAAGCAATTAGTAGAAAAGGACTAGCACAAAAAGAGCTCTCAATAAATGTAATATTTTGCCAAGTGTCTAGAATTGTACCTGGCACGTTCTAGGTGCTAATATACAGTTGCTAAATAGCTAAAAGTGATTAACTGCAAAGGAACTGGCACAAAGTAAGAACTCAATAGTGTCATTATGTGATATTTTGTCACTGTCACCAAGCATCTAGAACCGTGTTGAATGAAAGTACTTAGTGGAAATTGGAACACAGTAAGCTTTTATGATGAAGCAAAGTCTGAGGCATACAGTCGGTGCTCAATAAAAGGCATACATGTTACTGGTCACAAAACCCGCCCCACTCTCGAAGCCCTGCGCGGGCACACGGACTGCCAGAAGCAGCCTTTCTGCCTGAGCTGGGGCCCTCTGCCGGCCAGTGCACTGACTTGCACAGCCGCAGACAGGTTTTCTCACGGTGATGAAAATTCCGCTACTGCGCAGGGGCACCTTCTCCCTCTGGGTCCCACAGCCTGCTCAGGCGCAGTTTCCCCAGAGCCCGCCAGGGGGCGCTCCCGCCCCTGCAACTTGCCCAGACCCGCCCTGTTGTCCATTAGCGCTCTAAAGGCAGAAGAGAAGCAGCCACCGTCACCATGGCAACCAATGACCTCTGCCCCTCTTTCCTCACCAGCATGCCCTGCGGGCAGCCCCTGAGGCAATGTTTGGAGGCTGAGAAAGGAGGGTGGGAGGGGAGAATCCAGGGCTCTAGGGGAACTGGGGTGAGTCAGAACTGTATGGAGGTGTGGATATCACCACAGGGGAGTAAACATGGGCTGGTAGGAGTGTTCTTCTCACCGTTACAGGGCCCAAGGAGTTATACAAACCATAGAAAGGCGAAATCCATCGTCAGAGATGGCGTCGCCAGGTCAAAAAGGACTGCAAAGATACTCACCCAGGGGGACCAGCCCAGCACGCGATTCCGGGGGATCACTTTGATGGCCACCTGAAGAAGCGGGCTGAGGTGAGGGAGCCAGCACATGACCCTCAGACCTCTCCCGGTCTGGACCCTCACCCTAGTCTTTCTGGTCCCAACCAACCACTCCACACCACAACCCCAAATGAGCTGGTGCTTCTCCCCTGCCCTCCAAGTCTCCAAAACCAAGTACACCTCTCCCACCATCTTTGGCCCTGGGCTCTTCCTTTTCAAGGCTTCAGGACCCCTCACTCCACGTGACGAGTTCTGAATTTCCTAACACCCCAAGCCCTCGATCTTCCCATCCAGCCCCAGGACACCCCAACCCTGTAGGGGGGGTCCTGGTCCTCACGGCTCCACCCTGGACACCTGCCTCCAAAATCCCAAAAATCTCAACTCTAGGTCCCCACCTTCCCACATATATACACCTCTCCTGGATCGCAAGGTCTAGAGTCCTCACGACCCGCCACTCTCCAGTCTCACTCCCTGGACTTCCAGAATCCTTGCCCTGAAACACCCCTTTCCCACACATACCCACCTGGACCGCCACACACACACACACACACACACACACGCGCGCGCGCGCGCGCGCGCGCGCACTCAAGACACCCTCAGCAACCCGGATCCCGGCCCTCATGACCCTACCGCTCGCACACTGTAGGCTCATTCCCTGCTCAATTAGCATCCCAGCCCCGGGGCTCCCGCCGCTGCCACACACACCTGGCCCTCCCAAGACCCTCGTGGTGGATACCTGGAGTCGGTCTGTGACGCGATGTCCTGCGAAGACGGTGCCAAAGCCCCCCTTACCCAGGAGGGGGCCAAGTCGGTACTCGGCCTCGAACGCTTCCCGATCCTTGCCTCCTACGCAGGCGGAGGCGAGGAAGTCAGGGTGGCGGCGTGCTGAGGCCGGCCGCGACCCTCTTCCCCTCCCCCCGCGCCGCCCTCAACCACTTCAGCCCGCCCGGCCTGGTCGCGCGGTAGGGGAGCCTCTCTCACCTGGCGGCGGCGTGGGGGTCATGGGGGCCACCGGGAGCCCCTGCAGAGGCTTAGTCAACATGGAGGAGGAGCTGCGCAGATTGAGCCCGCTGAGCCCGCAAGGCGTGGACGCCCGGGGCAGCGAGGCCGGGGAACCAGGACTGGGGGGCGCCAGGATGGAAGGTAAGGAAACTGGTGGCCCAGAAGAGCCAGCAAACAGCGCAACCTTAAGATTCGCCGCGCGCGCCAGCCCCGACGCTACTGAGACAGGGCACTAGCTTCCCGAGAGAGTCGCCCCGGGCGACGGCCCCGCCCACTTGGCTTTGATCAATCCGGACGCAGCACCTGCTGTACCCCAGCCAATCGGAGCCAGCCCTTATTTGCATGCCGCCCTAACGTTTCAAGTGCCCCCTCATGCAAATACATGCCCGGATCTTCCGCGGGGGCGGGGTCTGCATGCAAATGAGGGGGCGCGTGCGAAGAGGAAACTGGTTTTGGGAATCCCTTTTGCAGCAAGCGCGTTTGTTTTGGTTGTTGCGCGGAGTTGTTTTTATATATGTGTCTGTATGTGTATATATAAACTTAAAAAAAAAACTGCACCGCCTCCTTTCCTAGGAAGTTGGTTGGCCGCCGCTGCCTCGAGATTAGCGCGGAGATAACGCCAGGCCTTCTAAGGGTTCTAAGAATCCCGGCCTGTGGTTATCCAGGACCCTGTCTCCGGAAGGGTGCTCCTCAAACCAGGACCAGAGCCCTCTAGGCGCCCGGCGGCCTCCGCCCGGAAACTGAAGCCGGGGATCCTGGAAGAACCTGCTCAGCCGTCAGGGAGGGCTAACCTCCCTGACAACCACCTCAGGGGAAGCGCTGGTCCAAGGCACCGTTCCCATGCCCGGAGGCCACGGCCTGTGGGGTGTTTGTGGAACCCTTAACGTAGACAGACCTGGCTAGACCCAGCCATGAACCCAGTCAGCAGGTCTAGAATCTGGAATGGCGGGGGGGGGTGTTCTTGGGGTTGGGAGCAAGCCAGAGTAGTGGTGGCTTGGGGTGTGCTTCTGGATGAGAGAGACAGGGGCTACGAGGGCTCGGGGAGGTAGTAAAATACCCTCAGTCACAAATTTGGGAAAAATAGGCCTCATGCTGCAAATGGACAGACATGCACTCCAAAGACACACACACAGAAGCAGCATGTGAGAAATACACAAACACATACGGCCAGACACATTCACACGAACTTGTCCTAGACACACATGTACATATGTACTGTCACATAGAGGCTGAAATCTGTCAGGCAGGCATGCTGCCAGAAAATTATGTCCCAGAATGACACCAGAGATGCACTGTTACAGAAAGGCACTCCAGATAGATTCACACAGACCTACACTGCCATGTGACAAAGACACAGAAATGTCCTGTCAGACATACCGCCAGAACTTGTCACAAAGATACTGGCACCATCAGACATACAGTGTCACAGAAAGACTTGTACTGTCCCAGAAATGAGACCCAGAGTCTGTCACAGGAAGACACACAGATGCTCAAGACACACATGCACTGCTCCAAAGGCAGACATATACTTATGTGATAGAGCCACAGATAGGCAGTGTCACAAAAACAGACATGGATCGACCCAGTCACAGTCACAGACACACACACACACACACCAGCAGACATGCAGTGTTGTCACTGAAACTGTCCAGAAATAGCTACCCAGAATCTGTCACAGGAATACAAACGGACATCCACCCTATCAGAAAGAAACCACAGATGCACTGTCACAGACAGACCCCCACAGACATGCACTTGTCTCAGAAACAGACACAAACTGTCAGAGATAGAGTCCCACACTCAGCCACCATCTGACACACCTGGAACTAAGCCCTTGTCACACACACTAGAGAAAGATACTGTGAGATGCACAGAGACGTGGACTCACCACAGTCTCACACATACACACAAACACCCAAAAAGCAAATACACACATGTACTCTCCCTTATTCATCCAACATTTATTAGGGGTCTACTTAAGCCTGCAAGGCCCTAGAGGGGGTGCAGATATTAAGAGATACACAGATAAGTCAGGCATCATAGCCCTTGCCCAGGAAGTTGACAGTACAGTTACTGGGAAAGGAGTAAAGACATATTTGTAGATAGAGGTGAGAATGTGGACAGGGTCACACAGGACTTCTCAGGAGACCCTCTACCCATCTTGAAAGACAAGGTTGGAGGCTTGGGACAGAGGAAAGGCAAATTCCAGGCAGAGGCCAAGGAAAACTGGACAGAGCGGCAAGATGAAGTAGGCAGGGGCCAAATGGTGCAGAAATTTCAACATTAGGATAATAAATAATACCTGCTAACATTTGAGCTCTCAGAACGTGGCAGGCACTGCGCCGTCGTACATTATGTTGACCATATACACTCTCTCAATGCTCACAACCAGAGAGAGCATGAGGTAGTAGACATTAATCACCCCTGTCCCACACATGGGACACTTGAAACTCAGAGAGCCTGTGATTTGACCAAGGCCACATAGTTAGAAAAAGCCGAGGTTTCAAACCAACTCTCCACACATGTGCTTAACCAGTGGATTCCACAGAGACACCCTGCAGACAGCCATACCCTCACCTGCAGAACTGGACACACATCCTTCCACAAGGACCCCATTATTGAGGGACATCAAAGACAACTGACAAAACCTGAGGGCCAGCCATCCTTCTCTGCCTTGGCTTCACCTAGTCTAGGAAGGGCAAGGACAGAAGTGTCAAGAGAGCTGGGGAACATGAACAAAAAAAGGTTTAGCTATTCCTCGGTTTCTAAAACCAAGTGTGCGGAGGTCCCCTCTGGTCACTTCCACTAAACTCATGTTGCTATGAAGCAACCGTTGTGGCTGACCAAAGCATTTCCTAATCAAACAATCACAAGGAAAGAGCAAACATATTGGGGCGAGAGGCAGGCAGAGAAGTTGGAAGTTCAGTCCCTGCCTTTAAGCTCACAGTTCTCTGCTCCCATCACACCCCAGGAAATAGAGTGGGCAGGCTACATCCTGTGCCAATAGTGAGGCAAGGACGATGGGCAAAGACAGAGCTTTCTTGGTGGTAACAGGTCCAAAAGCTGGCTTAGTAACCAGTGAATCAAATATGAACAAACTCTGGGCCCCCAGAGAAACCCCAATGGAGAGCATACGGCCCTTAGAGGTCAAGCCAAGGTCTGTGCCATCACCGCCTCTGATCAGAGGCTCACCCACCCCCTGCCCCACACAGAACAGAGGCGCTCAGGGGAAACTGACATTTGGTTTTATTGTGCCAAGGACATTACAGATGGCGGATCTTGCTGACACCTGCAGGGCATGGGTGCCCCATCTGCCAAGGCTGCTCCCACCCCCCACACTCAAATCCTGAGCGGTGGCCATGATCCTCAAAGGTGCCCCCCACCCCGAGATTCCAAAAAGACTGGTGGTGGTGGTGGAAGCATAAGGAATGCAGCAAGGTCAGAGTCTCATTGTCCAAAGCCCACTTGACACCTGCCCCCCCCTGCCCTCCCACCCCACCCTGGCTCACACTAGACCCTGCCCGCCTCCACAGAGCTGGAGGCCAGGGACATCAATCACATCTTCGTGCCCCGTGGCCTGCCTGCCCCCAAACCAGAGAGATGCCACTTTCATAGAGCCAGTGCTGTTGTCTACATCACTTTTTGATTGGTTGATTTTATAAGATAAAAGTAACGTTTTAATAAAGAAAAAGTTCAACATTGAAGGCTCAGACATTCTTGGGGTACTGGGAAGGGGATTTTCCCACTTCTTCCTCCCACCTCCCCGGCATCATTTGTGGTGGGGTGACAAGTTTCTGATCTTGGAAGGAATCGGGGACAAGGAGACTTTCCTCTGTCTGAATGTCTCTCCTCAGGGGCTGCCTGGCTGCCAGTTGGTTTGTCTCTGTGTGCCTCTCGCCTACCTTCAGCACCCTTGCCCGAGTCCCCTGTGGAATGCAGGGATGGTGCTGTGCAGGGGGCAACAGGGCACATCAGCTGGCGAAGAGACAGGTGATGATGGTGGTGGCAGCGATGAGAGGGCGCGCAGGGTGGGCTAGCCGGAGGGAAGTGGGGAGGAGTGAAAGGAGGGGAGAGAGGGAAGAAGGAAGAAGGCAAGAGGGAAGAAAGCCAAAGAAGGTGGGGTGGCACCAGAGGGCAGGAGTGTGGGGGTTGGGAGATGGTCTCCAGTCTCTGGGTCTCCATCAACTCTTGTCTGGGGGTGGGTCTCTGTGCACTTTGTTTTTCTTCATACTGTCTAGGTATTCCTGTTGGGACACTGCCAGCACCGACGCTAGGATCTCATCATCATCCCAGTCGTTCAGGCCTGCTGGGCAAGAGGAAGGGAAAAAGGATGACAGAGCACTTTAAAGCCTGCCTTCTCCTTGCCCTTTGCTGATCCCTGGCTCTGGAGAGATCCCATTCAGGCCCCCATCACTCTTTTCTCTAAGGAGAAGACTCCTCTGGGCCTACAAAACCCCACTCAGATCCGCCTCTGGGACAGACTCTTGGACCTGAAAAATTCTCTTTTCCTGGGGAGATGGCCAGAGGCCCAAGAAGCCCCCTTTGCAGGACAAGCTGGTTTTGCCATCTCTCCCCAACTCCCAGCTGGCCCCTGGACCATAGACAGAGGAGGCTTACCAAAGGCAGAGGGGGACATCTGCTGAATGAGGGCCCGGCACTCCAGAGTAGGGTAGAGGGACACGAGGGGAGAAGTAGCCCGGTCGGCCCCTGTCGAAAACTGGCTGCTCGTACCTGGGGCAGATGGACAGTCAGAGGCAGGGCTCAGGACCTAGGCAGGACCTCCTGACCCCTGCATGCTCCCTATCAGCAAGTCACTGACCTGGTGCACAGGGTGAAGGAGGTTTGGCAAGAGCTAAGACAGTGCCTGGGGAAGGAGGCTTGATGCCCAGCTCGGCATGCAGCTCAGGGTGCTCGGGTGACGAGGCTGAACTCCGCTGCCTTGGGGACCGGCTGGTCCACTCCTCCAGACCACTGGAGGCTGCTGCTGTGGCAGAGCTGCACGTGGCGCTGGCTTTCCGGGGCTGCAGTGAGCAAGGATGAGGAGGTAAAGACCAATACCAGTCGCAACCCTCCTCTGCCCCATTCCCAAAGGGCTTGCTCCCTCCCAGGATCCTGGCTATGATATAGCTTCTACATAGGCCACCACCATTCCTGTTCACACAATGGACCACAGGGTGAAGGTAAACTCTTTTAAAGCCCCTCTCACACCCTTACAGCCAATCTGACAGGAAACCTGTTACCTCCACCTTCAAAATAGATCCAGAATCTATCCCCTTCTCACCCCCTCCCTTGCCAGCACTGTCATCAGTCACCAGAACTGCTATGGTAGCCTTCTCCTTTTTGGTCCCCTGCTTTCACCCTTGCCCCCTAGACTCCATTCTACACTCAGCAGTCAGGAGGATCCTGTTAAATCCTAAGTCAGATCCCACTCTTTCTCTGCTCACAACCCTCTCATGGCTTCTGCCTCATTCAGAAAAAAAGCCAAAGTTCTCACCACAGCCCACAAGCCCCTTCCAATCTGGCCCCACCGCCTTCCGACTCCATCTACTACTACATTCTCTTCTGCCACAATGGCCTCCAGGCTGCTTCTGAATCACACCTGGTGTGCACTTACTTCAGGGCTTTTGCTCTAGCTGGCCCTCTGCCTTCCCTGGCATAGGCACTTAATCCCCTCACCTCTGCAAGCTTTTGCTCAAATCTCACCTGCTCTGAGGCCAACCCTGACCATGCTATTGAATACTGTGAACTCCCAGCCCCACTCAGTCCTACTCATCCCCTTTATCCTGCTCTACATCTTTCATGCATACCACCCCTCAATTAATTTATTCATTATGTTTATTTTGTTCCACTCTGCATAAATGTAAGTACCACAAGTACAGGGATCTGGGACTGCCCGGCTCACCAATGTACCCCTATACACTGAGAACAGTGCCTGCAATAAATATTTGTTCAACGAATTACTCAGCTCTTGCCAATGTCTATTAATCACTCTAAACTCCTTGTGATTCCTCAAATGCCTGGCTGTCATGCCCCACTCCCTGCCCTAAAAATTCAACCTTTCTGTGTGGAGACTGACCAGAGCCCTCACCTTCACTGGTCTCCCAGCCAGGGTCAAGGGTCCCACTGATGCATGTGTTTCCCTTAACAGACAGAATCACTGAGGGTGGAGTGGGCCAGACCTGATTTTACATTCTCAGCACACAGCCTGCCACACAAGAACATTCAGCAAGAGCCTGTCCCTCTGAAACTATCCATGAACCCTGCACGTCACCATCAGTGGCTGCCCTCCCTCACTCCTTAAAAGAGCTAGTTCTGCACAAACGTTGAGAGTTCTAAGGCACAATGCCAAGACTAAGGCCAAGATAAGGTACAGACGGGGCTGGGAGCTTCCTTCTCTCCCAGATGCCAAAACTGCTTAGTTTTTTTCTGCCTGTCTGTGGGCAGAACATGGGAATTAACAGGTTCTTAGCCAGGCTAGTGACAGACCCCAGGACCCACCTGGCTGGGGCCACGGACTTGGCGAGCCTGTTTCTCCTGATCCCTCAGCCACTGCAGGTAGGACTCCCGAGCCACCTGCTCCTCAATGGCCTCATTTGTGGCCTCCCAGTCTGTGGCCCGCTTCTTGTCTTCCAGCATCTGCTGTTCAATCCACGACTCCTCCGATGTTTTTATGGCATTCTTCATCAGGGACTGCTCTGCAAACTGCAAGGAGTGGGGGAGGAACAGTGATGTGGGTGACACTCTGAACTCTGGCCAAGAGCCAGAACTGGCTCAGGGAGGTGGGCCCACAGGCCCGCAAGAGAGGAGGCACAAAGGCAGGTACTCTTACTAAGCAACCCCCTGGGCAGGCTGCCTATTCATCAGGGGCTGGGGGAAGGCAGGTTTGGGTTGTGGGACGTGTCATTCCAAACTCCTATACTCAGAAGCTCTGCTCCCAACCCCAAGACACCTCAACTGAAGTACTAAGTCTGGGGCAGTCAGGTGTTCTCCAGCCAGGGCTAGAATTTAAAGAAGCCTCACCCAGTGATGACTCAGTTGTTGAGGTCTTCCTCACCTATGCCCAGGTGGGACAAGGAGAAAAGACCACCCGAGAAGTGAGCTCTGTGTGCACAGGGTAGAGGGACTATTGGGGCATTTAACTGGACAAGAGAACAGTGTCAGCATGGTGTGAGGTGCTATGAGTTGTGGAACACTGTGTGAGAGTGTTCTCTGTCAGGCTGTGAGACATAACAGATTTTTAAAAACGGAATAATGAAAAGTATCAGTGCATATCCCAGGGAATAAATGTGAAGTATTGTTCAGTGAAACTTATTTTAATGCACATATGCACACCACACACCAATGTGTGCATGCACTAAGTAATGATGTAAAATGTAATTTTTTACCCATGGATAACAGTCCAAAAAGAATGTAAAACTCTGTTAGAATAAGGGGAAAAAATCTAAACACACAACTTCAAAGAAGATATACAGATGGCAAATAAGCACATGAAAAGATGCTCAACACCATTTGTCATTAGGAAATGCAAATTAAAAATAACAACAAGGTACCCATCAGTTAAAGATATCAGTAAGAACTATAGCTTCATGTAGATATGGATGGTTACATATAGAAATATTTCTAGATACGTGTATACACACAGGTTAGTATATACACATATACTTCCTTGTTTTGTCAGCTGAAAGGGCCTAGAAACAAGGATACCCCAATAGCAAGGAGCAGACTCAGCACCCAGATGCTGGTTTCCAATAACATTCTCCAATAAAAGGAACTAGGACTCCTTGGAGAAATGGCTGGTTCTAGGAATGGGGTCAGGAAATATACAAGGTGAGCCTGGAGCACCTTGTAGTGCCAGAAAGTAAGTATTCAAAACAAAATAAAACAGGGACTTCCCTGGTGGCGCAGTGGTTAAGAATCGCCTGCCAATGCAGGGGACACGGGTTCAAGCCCTGGTCTGGGAAGATCCCACATGCCGCGGGGCAACTAAGCCCGTGCGCCACAGCTGCTGAGCCTGCGAACCACAACTACTGAGCTTGCGTGCCACAACTACTGAAGCCCGTGTGCCTAGAGCCCGTGCTCCGCAACAAGAGAAGCCACTGCAGTGAGAAGCCCGTGCACTGTAACGAAGAGGAGCCCCTGCTCGCTGCAACTAGAGAAAGCCCGCGTGCAGTAACGAAGACCCAACACAGCCAAAAATAAATAAATAAATAAATAAAGTAAAATAAATAAATAAATAAAAGAAAAACGAACAAACCAAGAAACACCCCACGCTCCCAAAACACACCACCACAATGATGGGGGTATATCAGAGACGCAGGAACCAACAAAAGGAGCTCCCAACAGCCAAAATTGGAAAAATTTGAGCATCAAATAAAAATACTATTGGATTATAACCCAAAGTGTAAAAGTATTAAAGATATACCCATCAGTCCACAATGACACAAATGATTGAATAAATTAATAATGGAGGATAAGAGACAAATCTCCCTTGCAGAAGAATTCCAAATAATTTATGTAGATACTCTGCTCTCAAGAAGATGGAGTGTACCCTCTTGTTTCTTTTTTGGCTGTGTTGTGCGGCTTGTGGGATCTTAGTTCCCCAACCAGGGATTGAAGCCGGGCTCTCGGCAGTTAAAGCACGAGTCCTAACTACTGGACTGCCAGGGAATTCCCTAACCCCACTTCTTAAGTGTGGGCTGTAAATGACTTCCTTCCAAACAGTACAGCATGGAAAAGGGGGTGGTGTGGGGGAAGACTAATTTTACAGTTGAGAAAACTTGATAAACACTACTTCTGCCAGATGATCAAGGTCGACATCAACAGTTATAAATCACGTTCACAGGATACACTGTTGATATGATGTGATGAGAACGGCACTTTACCACTGTGATCCTCCTCCCTGAAGCCCACAGCCCCAGTCTAATCATGAGAAAAACATCAGACAAATTCTGAAAGAGAAACATCCTACAATATAGCTGACCAGTACTCCTCAAAACTGTCAATGTCACCAAAAACATGAAAGTGTGAGAAGCCATCACAGACAGGGGAGCCTAAGGAGATATTATGACTTTAGTTAATAATGATGCGTCAATATTGGTTCATTTATTGTAACAAATGTATCACAGTCATCTGATATGTGAATAATAGCAAAAATGTGTGCAAGGGGGAGCAGGGTATATGGGAACTCTTTACTATCTTCTCAATTTTTCTGTAAATCTAAAACTATTCTAAACAAGTCTACTAAAAAAAAAAACTTAGGGCACTCACATTTTTAACAAAAGGAAAAAGAAAAGATACATATGATCAAACCACAGAAAGTCACAGATGAATCTTAAGTGTACAGTGTTACTTGAAAGAAGCCATTGGAAAAACTACATACTGTTATGATTCCAATTATATGACATTCTAGAAAAGGCAAAACTATAGAGTCTGTAAACAGATCAAAAACAAGGAAATTCAGAAAAACTGTCACAGAAATATGGTCTTTAGTTAATATATCAATATTGGTTCATTAAGTATGACAAATACACTATGCTAATATGTTAATCATAGGAGGGTATATGGGAATTCTATGATCACAATAATTACATAAATCTAAAACTGTTCTGAGATTAAAAATTTAAAAAACAAAACCAAAAAACCTTTATGCTAGAGGGTGTGTTGGTGTTAGGGTGTGTTTCCTAAAATGAGGCAGGAGCACTTTCTGTTTGTAGGAAGTGAAACCTGAATAGAAGATACCAAAATCCCCAGCAGACAACTGTTTATGAGACAGAGAATCAGAATCTGTCACTGTGTGCTGAGAAAATGTACTGCCACCTTCTGAGCACCTATTAGGCACCAGGCCCAGTGTTAGGCACTTTCTGTATCGGCCAAGCTACCAGTCAAATTACTTGTACAATCTGCCTTAGGTCCCAAGCCAGTAAGTTGTGGGGCCAGGTCTACACTCCAAGTCTCTGTGACCACAGTTGTCTGTACCTGCTGAGGTTCGGAGGAGGATCCATGTGGGTGCCAAGACACCCAGACCAAGCCCTGGCTCACAGTTCCCAAGTGTGACTCCATATCCCCAAATGCCAACCCTTAACAGGCACAAAAGATGGGTGAGCCAGCTCAGACAGGCAAACCAAGACCACAGAATGAGCCCTGAGAGATCACCTTGGGTAACTTCCTAACTTCACAGAGGTGAGACCTTACGGGCGACTCAGAGAGGGGACAGGATATTTTTGTGGGCTAGGGGCAAAACTGAAACTCCAACAGAGATTTCTGGTCTCTATATCCAGCATCCATTCTGGGCACGGGGACCTGCTTACCCCCGGTTTGAATGATGGCAGGCCCAGCCCCACGCCAATGGTGGCCTTGTTAGGATTCACCACTGAATTGTAGTGGATATTCCGATGGTAGCTGACACGGATGGGTTCATCCTCATTTTGATGGATCCCATGGAATGTGTTGATGGGTTCTGCAGAGAAAGAGAAGGAGGGAGCATCCACAATGGGCTGGGTGGGGCAGGCTCGGACCAGGCGTGATCAGTCGCTCCCCAACACCACAGAAGTACCTGTGCTGTACTGGTACACCTCCACGGGCCGGTTGTACATCTCTGCCATGGCCTGCATCTCAATGTGGTTGCCATGGCAGTTGTTTTTCCGCTTCCGGTTGATGTAGGTGGTAAAGTCCTCTGTGACATAGTTAGAGAAGTAGTCGGCATTCTTCATCTGCAGAATAGATCAGAGGAGCAAGCTCTATGTGGAGAAGAGATCCTCCCACTCTGCCCCCCGCCCCAAGGTCTCTGCAAGGTCTCACCAGATAGTCCATGCAGTGCTTTCGCACAACCTCATGCATGTCCTGGTCTCCATACACCTGGTCAGCTGTGGGGACAGAAGGAGAGGCTGGGGTCAGAGCTGCCACCAAAGAAGAGTTCTGAGTCACAGAACATCCTTGGGGGTGGAGGGCTGGGGGCCAGGGAAATGCCCTTTCCTACCCTAAGGCATGGAGAGTTCTTGGCCTTGTGGGCTGGAATAGGGTCATGAAAAAAGAGGCAGGCAGGGACAGTCTTTAAGAACAAGAGTACAGGTAAGAGGGACACAACCACAGGCCTCTTGAGCAGATGACTTTGTCAACAAACATTTTAAATCCCTAAGTGGCCTTAAGCACCTTCAATTCCACATACACCCCCTTCACTTTTCACATGAGGAAACTGAGGCTCGGGGAGTTTGTGGCTTGACCAAGGTCACACAGAAGTCAAGTCTGTGACAGATTCAATTCTATAATTCAGTTTCCTGACTCTCAGGAGTCAGTATGGCCTTTATAAGGTTAAAAAAAAAGGAAAAGAAAAACAACTGGGCTCTAAGCCCAATTCTGCTAGGTACTAGTGAGCAAAATGACCAGAGGCAAATGACCCAAGTGTTCTGACCTTCATATGCCTCACGCGTAACATGGGATGGAGCTGGATGACTTCCTGGCAGGCCTCTCGTGGGATTAATGAGATAATAGGTGTGAAGTGACTAGCACTGGGTTTGGGACAGAGCAGTCACTCAGAGCCCCCTTTCCTGTAGTGGGGCCTGAACGTGCAGTACTGTGAAGGTGATAGAGGTGAGTAAAATCCTGCCCCTATCTGCAAGAAGCATGTATTCTATAAGAGAGATAAGACACATATGCACCTAACTTAAGCTTAATTCAGGGAAGGCAGCCTGTGGCCCAAATGGTCCAGGCATTATAGGGTTTTGGTCACAATAAGAACTAGGCTCCCTCTGCCTCACTTAAGGATGTTCAAACATGCTGTTCCCTTTTCAAGACATTATTTCCATCCTCCTTGTCTGCCTACTTATCAAATATCAATGTATTCTTAAAACAGTTCCCCACCCTCCAGAGCACCTCTATCACCAGACTTATCAAAGGTGCGTACAGACTTCATCTGCCTGATCACACTGGGTTCCCACTGAGGGCAGAGGGCAGTTCACATCCAAGTCCACCCCCAGCTCAGAGCCTGATGCAGTGCAAGAAATTGGGAACAGTTTGCTGAGTGGATGGGAAGGCTGCGGGAGCCAGGGAGCCTTCTCCCTGAGAAATTAAAGTGGGCTTGAAGATGAGGCACGCCTTATGTCCACTGGCTAAGACGAAGAGGGAATTTCCCTTTGTCTCCCCGGAGGACCGTTGCTCTGACGGGATCTCCCTGGGGCACTGGGGCAGGGGCAGGGGAAGGTCCTGCACGGAACACTGCAGAGTTCTTCCATGACAGCCAGTCTACCTCTGTGAAGAATCGCTAGAAGAACGCCTTCGCTGCCCTCCGCTTCCTTCCCTGGAAGGTTATGTGAGATAAGGAGAAAAAGGCCGCTCTGAGATAGAAAACGGGGCCCATGCCTGTCTCACGTCCTCCTGGAGGTGCAGAGACCTGAGAGGGATGGGGAGTGGGGGCTGTGAAGGCGCAAAGGGGTAGTCCCTTCACCGATGTAAACAAGGATGTGGGTTCTGCGGCCACACTCTCCCCTGCCCCACCCCCCAGCAGCACTTCCAGCAAGTCACATGCCCTGTGCACAGGCTGGGGGCCCCCTGTCGCTGCCTTTCTTAGAAGCCAGGACCACAGAACCCGCTGTGGCTGCCGGAGCTGCCCGAGGAGCTATTTCTGTAGAATAAACTTGGGGTGCCAAAGAGGCAGTGCTGTCAGCAGCTGCAGTAAACAGGAACTGAGACAGGAGTGAAGAGGTTAAAAAACAGGGGTTGGTCTGTCAGGCTCAGGGAGGTGGCTGAGATGTTCCTACGGAAGGGTCAACAGGCATTTCCAGGCCTGGGAGGTAGATCTACCCGACCTAGATGCCAGGTGCAAGAAGCTGGGGGAAAGAGGGGAGACTGTGGACAGGGAAGGGAGTTGGGGGAGAACCTTCCCATGAGGGTCCCCCCATTGCCCTGTCACTGACTCCTTTGGCTGACAGAAAGGCTCTTCTGCCTCCTAGCTATGTGGCACTGGAAAAGGCCTTTAACCAAGCTATGTGGCACTGGAAAAGGCCTTTAACCACTCTGGGCTGCAATGCTCTTATCCATAAAGTGGGGGAGATAACTCCTCTTCCTCTCATGGGGCGTTGTTAAGACTACAGGGGATGGTCTGCCGAACACCTAAAGCATACTAGGTGTTCAAGAGACAGGGCTCCGTTTGTCATAAGGAGGACGATGACTCCTTCAGATAGCTAGCCACCCACAAGTCAGCTAGAATGTCACCGGAACCACTTATTAAGCCCTTCCTCATTTCTGTTGCACTTCATCAGCCAGAGGAAAGCCCCAAACTCAAAGTCTAGGTTGTCCCTCCTCATGAAGGCAGAACTGGTTCTCTACCTTTGCTGAATTCCAAGGTCCACAAGCCTACATTCTGTGCCTGTAGTTCAAATCTTCAGCAACCAAACAGGCCTCACAAAATGGGTTCCTTACACGTGGGCAAAGTATGACCTTCTCTACTTATCTATAAAATGTAAAATACCACCTTCTCTACGGTACATGTATTTAATCACAGCTTTTGGGAGGGGGGAACCCACCTCACTGGTTATAAGATGTACCCTAGTTTGGGGATCATCAACATGGAAGAAAATGTGCATCTCTGAACCAAGGAAACAGAGCAACAGTACCTTGCCAATGAGGGAGAGTAGAAGGATCTTTTGAATGACATAAGGCAGGAAAAACACCCAGTGCAGGGCTAAGAACACAGAAATCCTCACTCAGGAGATGCTTGTCTGATTTTGCCAGCCCTACCTCTGTCCTCCAGAAATCCCTCCTCCTCCCGAGAAGGTGGCACATGGAACCAGGGGCTGAGCTGGATTTCCCTGTGGGGTCTAAGGTGGAGGGAAAGGGCCCAATGGTCCTGCAGAGGTAGGGGAATTCACAGCACTTGTTTTGATAGAAACCGAAACTCCTCCTCTTGCTGACACTGCACTTGGCAATCTGCACCTGCTCTCCCCTCCCAGAGTCCAGCTGAAAGGGGGTCCCCACTACCTCACCTCTGTCCCCAACCAAATAGGGCTCAGAAATCCTCAGTACAATACTACAGTTGGTTCCACCAAGGCCTTTTCACATTCTAACTCATTCCATTCTTACCCAAAAAAACCCTACTTTACACAGGACAGATACTGAGGTACAGAAATGTGGCATAGTTGGCCCAAGGTCACACATTTGGGAGATTGAAGGAGAGGCCAGGCTTTCAAGGTGTAACTGGTAACTTCAAGCACTGATGCCCCAGGTGACATTACCACCACTCCCAATCCAGCTATCACCTTAGCCACCTGACTCTCTAGGCCAGGCCTGATCCTGACTGCCTCAGTTTCCCCACCAGCACAAGCAGGAATCAGCTGGAACGCAGGAAAGGCCTGAAAGTGGGCAGAGATTACAGGTATCAGGGGCTGTACCCCTCACTAGGGCCACAGAGGTCAGCATGAACTATCCCTCCCCACACCCTACTTCTGTCCTTTCTCTGAGCATACAGAGACACCAGCATAGAAATGCATATGTGCATGCACACAACCAGCAGATCCTGCCAAAGATGTTCCCTGAGGCCAAATACCCACACAACAACCCTCACAACTGCAGAGAACTATCGCATCCAACAAGTAGATGCCCTTGCCACCAACCAGGAAAGACTGAAGGCTGGACAAGATACGAGGCTGTACAAACTGAGGACCCCTCCACACCTCCTTCCTAGCCTTTGCCACGGGGCCTGATGGGAGTGGGGAATAGCCAATGGCTCTAACAGACTTGTCTCAACCTCCCTCCCCTGCTGCCTGGGGGAAGGTCCCCCAAAATGTAGTCACTATTTTTTGAGGAATTATGTGGAAGAGCAAGACAGGAGAGCCTGGACTCTCTAAAGAGTTTAAGGGGAACTTCATTGGAGGTCCAGTGATTAAGACTCCATGCTGCCACTGCAGGGGGCATGGGTTCAATCCCTGGTCGGGGAACTAAGATCCCACATACTGCATGGTGCAGCCAAAAATAATAGTAATAAATTTAAAAAAAAAAAAAATAGTTTAAGTACAAGGCCCTACAATTTGTTTTAGAGGCACCTGGGGATTACCTCCCTACCAGGCTGCTGCCTGCCTGCCTGCCTGCCTGCCTGCTGGAAGAGCCACAGCGAGTTCCACTGAGGACAGAAAAGGAAGCTTGGTGTGTGCACGGAAATCTAAAAACAAACCACACGAATGTGTGTACAAAGCAGTAGGGGGAGACAGGACCTGCTCTATTCCCTGCTTCTCTCCTGGCCCAGTGGGAACCCTGGCCCCACTGAGGAGATGAACCAAAAATAAGGCCTCACCTGCCTGTCAAGCAGCTGTGGTGCATACCTGGCCTGTGGCCCCAGCTACCCCAACTGGCACACCCTCAGTGGGGGAGACAGCAGAACTCAGCCCTCTCAATAGCCTGGTCTCTGAGATGCCTGCTCCTCTACTCAAGAATGCCCATTGCAGGACTCCCCTGGTGGTCCAGTGGTTAAGAATCTGCCTTCCAATGCAAGGGACGTGGGTTTGATCCCTGGTAGGGGAACTAAGATCCCACATGCCGCAGGGCAGCCTGCATGCCACAAACAGAGAGCCCGCGCGCCACAACGAAAGATCCCGTGCGCTGCAACTAAGACCCGATGCAGCCATAAATAAATAAATAGATAGATAGATAGATAGATAGACAGATAAATAAAATGCCCACTGCAAAGATGGGAACACTGAAGGAGGCAGGGCAGAGAGAGGTCAACAGAAGCTGATGTACATGGTGGCCCATGGGATTCTTCCCCTTCTGGCCTGGTTCAACCTCAAACACCAATGTTCTGATACTGGCTGTGTGACCTAGATAATAAGGCCCTGACTTTCTCTTAAGGCCTATTTCCCTTTTATAGAAGAGTCAAAATTGATCTAAGATCCATTCCTCCAATGCTGATAGTCCATGTTCCAAGACTAAAAGGTCCAGAGCAGTGGGCCTCGCTAATGTTTCTGGGCCCCATCACTGTAACGTGCACAGTCCCAGCTGTATCCCCAAGGCCCACGCAGACACACGCACATGTGGCTGCCACCCTGCCCACAGAGGCTGAGGCCAAGGCCAAGACCAGGGCCAGGGCCAGGGCCAGAGGTTTCTGCTGAGTCAAAGCCATATAGAGAGAGGGAGGGAAGAGAGATGCAGACTCACGTTTCCAGGAGGAGGTTATCTGAGCATAGCAGGGGCAGGGTGGACCACAGGATACCTCTGGGACCCAGGCTCCCAATTCCACTCCACCCAAGCCTGTGCCAATGCTCATGAGTTCCCAACAGGTGGTGGTGGAAAAGAAAACTGGGCACAAGCAGTGGATATTGGTTCACACTGGGGACACCCAGACCTCAGAGGTAAAACAGAGGGTAGAAACCCACCTGCCTCAGGATTCCTAAGAGTAGAGGACCACAGGTTCCTAGTTGGAAGAAGTAAGACCCAGAGAGGTCAAGGAATAAAGCCAAGGTCACCCAGCCAGTTGACAGCTAAGCTAAGAAGCTAGGGCTTCCCTAGGGTCATAGAAAGAATGTGTCCTTTGGACACCTCTTGGTTCCCATGCAGTTCTGCCACTAATGACCCTGAGCATGTCACTTCCCTTTCCTGAGCCTCAATCTTCTCACCTGTCTCATTGGATAATGATCGCAATTTTGCAGGTGAACCTGAAGCACCCTGAGGAATGCCTAGCAATCACTCGGGGTCAAGGAACGACAGAATGGTCTCTATGTTGGTCCCCCCTCCAATCCAGCCCTCAGTTACGTGGTCCTTCTACTATTCAATATGTGGCAGCCTGTAGCCCTTCTCAGCAGAGCCTAGGGTAACTACCACCTGTCCCTGTCCCAAGCTAGGCTGGAAGCAAAGGGGCAGCAGAAAGCTTGAGGATAAAGTCCCCTTCCCAGGCACATGTCCTGTGCACTCTGCCCCAGGGAAACCTCAGGGTGAGGCCTAGAGACCCGGGGATCATGTACTTCTCAGGGAGAGGCCGTGGGGCTTCTGAGGTTTTACGAAGAAAACCCAAGGGCAGCCCAGTCAGAGGAAATGTGTAGCCATAGTGCTGATAGGGAAAGGCCTTCAACCTGTCATGGTCAGCTCTTCCTGTAAACGTAGGCCCCTTACTGGAAGGCCCCAATGAGGGGGAAGGGTCAGAAGGTGTTTGGGGAGAACAGCTAGATGGACACACACTTAAATTTTGTTCTTGACATGGGTTACTGCCAAGCCAGGTCCTCACCAGGCCCAAGGTCTGCCTCAAAGACCACCCAAGATCCAGATGCCCAGCTGCATTCTCTGACCCTCACTCCACCAGCAGCCTTGCTTACCCCACATTCAACCTAAGGTCTCGGCACAGGCCTAACACCTAATGGGCCCCTACATCTTCTTTCTTTGCCTTCCTTTGGTCCACGATGCCCCCAAACCTAGCTCTTTCTCTAGGAAACATCCCAGGGAGAACATGGACTTGAGCCACAGGGATAGGAAGGTTGGAGTTTTCCCAGCCCAGCAGATTCCATTGCCTGAACCTCTTCTGCTTGGTAGAATAGGGAGGCAACCAGTCACCCCACCTAACTTTCTTTCACCCACTCAAACATTTGTGGCTCTGAGGCACCACTAATAATAGCATTCAAGCTTTATCAATGCTATTGTTCCATGAGAGTCTACCAAGTCAGGCACTAAAGGGATTTACTAAAGTAATCTCATTTAACCATTATAACACAGACATCTTTTAGCCTCATGCTACACAGGTACCTGAGATACAGAAAACAGGCTCAGGGAAAAAAGAGGGGCTTGCCCAGGGGCACACCAAGAATCAGTGGTAGAGCCAGAAGTGGAGCCTGAGTCAGTCCAGCCCACCAACAGACATGATGGGTCTGCACAGACTAAGAGAATAGCAGACCCAGAAGGGATTCAATGAGCCCTTCAGAATCAACACCATTCACAGATGGGGAAATGGAAGTTATGAGTCAGGGGAAGAACTAGAAGAAAGGGCTTCTGACTCCCAGCTCAAAGCTCCTATTGGAGGGCACTTTTCCTTGGGAGATATCAGAGCTCCAAAGGGAGGATCAGATCACACTCCCAGCTTCCTTTGGACACCAGCACAGGACTTCACAATTGCTTGTTGAGTCAGAGATTCAGAGCCAGAGAAGCTTCAAAGATCTAGCTCAGACTGGATAGTAGATGGTATTAAGGAATTATTAATTCTGCTAGGTATGATAATGGCATTTTTGTTATGTTAAAAGAGAAAGAGAGGGCCCTTATCTGTCAGAGAAACATACAGAAATATTTACAAATGAGATGATCCATGATGGGGTTTTGCTTTAAAAATACTCATTTCAGAAGAGTAAAAAAGAGTGGGTGGGGTAGTGATGAAACAAGGCTGGCAATATGTTAACGATTATTTTGAAGATGAATGATGGGTACAGGAGGGTTCACTATTCTTCTTTCGTGTAAGTTTAAAAAAAGTTCTATGATTCCAGGGCGACAGCTGTGTGCTGCAGTTAAGAGGCCTCAGACTAACCTAACCCAGACTCCGACTCCCGACTGTTCTATGTACTTCTGACCCTAGGTAAGTCATTCCCTATTTCTGAGATGTTTTTCTCATCTAACAACTGGAAGCAATAGTCCTACACTTACCTAGCTTGGAGGAGAATTAAAAGGGTTTCCTGTAGTGTCTGACAGAGAAATCTGTCCCTAAGTAATGTTACTTTCTTTATCACTATTATTGCTGTTATTACTCTCATACCACCATACTGCCTCATGACTGAGGGCTAGAGGCCAGACACTAACTTGAGGCTGGGGCCTGGAGTCCCTAAAAGATCAGCTAACTCTGCCCCCAACCCTGTCACACAGGTTACTCCTGACAACTGGGACACAGCTCAGGGGCAGCCCTAGGCCCTTGAAGGCTGAGGCAGAGACTCACCTACAGCCCGGAAGAGACAGGCGCCGTCCTCCTTCATCTGCTTGATGATGAAGCCCTTCTTGTCTCGCAGGGCCTTTTCAAACCAGTGCTCCTGCTGGAGGGAAGAGGTGGGGGTCAGCAACAGGAAAGGCCTGTACCCTCGCCCCAGGGCCCTGCCCCTGAGCTCGCAAGGGGCCCAGATGATTGGCTGAGAGGACAATGGGCAGGGTCCAGTTCTCTGCCCTGCTTGACAACTCTATGTGCATGTGAAGCAGGAGGAGACCCTTTCTTTTAGGGAATCAGTCACTGTGTGAGCAGACTTGCTCCCAGAGGGGTCTCAGCTGCCCTAAGAGCAGAAGCCCCATCTGTATTCTGACCACTGCTGACCATGCTGAGAATCCAGTGTTGGGCCTTCCCCTAGGCAGCCAGAGGCCCAGACCCAGCAAGTGCCTGGGGGGGAAAACCTGGCTCTACCTCGAGGAGTTTCACCTGGGGACCCTCTAGTCACTTAGGGTAGGGGAGATGTTTAGGAGGGAGTGACTGGCAAGAGTCTAGTTCCTGAGCTCCACATACAGCTAGGGAATTCCAAGATACACTGTATAAGGCAAAACATATGCAAAGTATGATCTCACTTGTGATAGAACACATTTAACATATATATATGCATATGTATACAAACACACATGCACACAAAGTTGGGAAGACTTTACACAACAAAATATTATCCCTAAATGTTGGTATTACAGATGATTTTACTTCACCACCTCCTTTATAAAAAGAGGTATACAATACCTTACCCAAAATTCCAAACTTCTAAAAGCTTTTAAAACCAAGTCTTTATCTAACTCATTTAGCATCACAATCCGACCTGAGTTGACAAGAACCCATTTATTCCACCTAGAGGCGAATATTCAAACATTTCTATGCAGAAACATTCAGGTGTTTGACTATGAGGTGCGGCTATAGACCCCACGGGAGGTGTTACATAATACACAGTACACATACCAGGTGACTTTCCTAAATTCTGAAATTTTTCTGAATTCCAAAGTACAGCTGGCCCTAAAGGTGTGGGGTTAAGTGAATCTGTACAAGTGTGTATTTTCAGATGTTTTTAAAAAAAATCATGGAGAGGGACTTCCTGGTGATCCAGTGGTTGAGATTCCACGCTTTCACTGCAGTGGGCACGGGTTCAATCCCTGGTCAGGGAACTAAGATCCCGCATGCCGCCTGGCGTGGCTAAAAATAAATGAATGAATGAATGAATGAATGAATAAATAAATAAATAAATAAAGGAGAGATGAATAGGCGGAACATATAGGATGTTTAGGGCAGTGAAACTATGCTACATACTGTAACAGTGGTTACATCATTATACATTTATCCAAACCCATAGAATGTACAACACTAAGAGCAAACCCTAATGTAAACTATGGGCTTTGGGTGATTATGATGTGTCCATGTAGGTCCAATGATTGTAACAAATGTATCACTTTGGTGGGGGACACTGATTATGGGGGTGGCTCTGAATGTGGGGGGGGCAGGGGGTATATGGGAACTCCCTGTACCTCCTGCTCAATTTTTCTGTGAACCTAAAACTGCTCTAAAAAATAAATCTATTAAAAAATAATGTCCGTGTCACTTAAAACATGTTTTCCATCTCAAAACAAAATGAACCAGAAGCAGCAGATCTTTCCCAGCCTCCTCGCGCCATCTGCTGGCCACCAGAAGAAGCCAGCCTGAGCCCGCATCAGGTCTAGGGACCAGAAATCCCAAGGCTGCTCCTTGGGGACACGACCCAGCCTAGGGATTTACAGGATCTGGGCTAATGCCAATCAGGCAGAGGAGGTCACCTCTCTGCAGGCCATTTTTAGCCAGCTCAGGTGAGAGAAATTCCTGGCAAAGTAGGAAACACAGGGTTTAGAGGCTAAAAAGCTCTGGGTTCCAACCCCAGCTCTGTCACTCACTTGTTGCATGAGTTCAGGTAAGCTACCTGAACTCTCCAAGCCTCAGCCTATCAAACGGGGGATATGTGATCTGCCCGACAGCTGTCAAGAGGTTCAGAGGGGCTTCAGGACCTGAAAAGGCTTTCTAAACAACATACCATGCACTGGTGAGGTGGTCATCAGTAACAGAAGAAGGGGCAAGACCAGCACAGACAGAGATGACATACAACTGAGAGGCCCTCAGAAAGTCCCAGGTGAGTGGCTAGACAGGAGGGGATGAAAAGAGGGTGACAAGGGAATAGCCAGTAGCCCCACCATCAGGGCCCGCACACCAGGAAGGTGTGGCTGGCTTTCCAGAGATGACAAAGGCACCTGGAAGCTCTTAACAGGCTTCCACAGCACAAACTCTTGTTTGGGTACAACATTCCAGCAGTCCAGGTGTCCCTCCTGCCCTGAGGCTGTCACACTGGACTGGCCTACTCCAGCCAGTTCCCCTATCCCTGACCTGCAGGGTCAGCCATCTCCCAGCACCATGGTGCCTGCCCTAGCCAGGGCTCTTCAGCAGGGAAGCTGCAACTATGACTACAACCCCAGACTGGACAGAAGTAGTAGTTCTAAAAAAGCAGGGCCCACAGCAACCTCCTGCCCTCACGGATGGGGGGAAAAGAGATCGAGAGGGGGCAGGGGATCAAAGAGGACGAGAGTGGCTCCTACTTACTCATCCAACAAAGGTTTACCAGGCAGCTACTAAGTCAGACCCTGGGCTGGCAATGAGGACAGAAAAATGAATCAAATTTGGTCTCAACCTCGATAAATTCATAAACTGCTAGAGGGGTGGGGAAACAGGCAATGTCCACACTGAAGTGTGAGCAAGGGCTTTGAAAGAGGTGAACACAGGTGTGCTGTGAAACAGAGGAAGGGACCTGGCCAGTCATTAAGGCTGGCACTTGAGAGGAGGTGCCACCTGGGTAAAGGAGTAAAACACCAAGACCTCCAGAAATGCTTGTTAATTGGATAAGAGATCACTTCTGTCACTCCAGGGATGCCAGAGGCCCAGCAATGAGTTCAGCAGAGCTAAAGTCCTGGATAGGACTAGGCAAGTAAGCAGGGCAGGGCCAAGAAAAAAGATGAATTCATATTAGCCGAATGCCTGCCCATGCCAGGTGCCAGATGCAAAAGGTGACCTCATTTAACTGTCCTTACCACAGCTCAGGTGGCAGGAAGCATTATCTTCATTTTACAAAGGCAGAGAGGAACTGGGGTTTGGGCACCAGCAAAGCCTAGCGTAAAGGCAACAAGAGAAGCCTCATGAGTCACAGCATGGAGATGTACCTGGCAGCCCATTTGGGAAAATCCTGATTTGTCCTTAAAAATGAAGAAGGCCTGAGCATTCCCCTTGCACAAGCAAGGCTTTGGTACTGGGGCAGCCAGACTGGCATCTGGGCCTGGAATTGGAGGCCAGACCACTAGCCACCCACTGCCTTTGGCACCAGCAGCCTTTAAAGCAGGCCCTGGCTGAAACCCCTTCTCTCTCTCCCTCTGCGGGGAGAAAACAGGGAGGTCATGGTCCTGGGCTCCAAAAAGAGCTTAGAGTCCCAAGAGCTCAGAGCACAGTCTTTTCCTTTCCCCAGCTGGATAGGAGCCTCCAAGGAAAGTGCCAACTTGAGAGTCGTTTAGGAAAATGGCCCAGGAAGGAAGGTCTGGCGGAAGTGAAAGGTGGGAGCTGGCCCAGCCATAAGCTACATCAATGTCCAGGCCTAAGAAAGTCAAATCCAGACCCTGGGACTTCCCTGGCAGTCCAGTGATTAAGATTTTGTGCTTCCACTGCAGGGTTCGATCCCTGGTTGGGGAACTAAGATCCCACATGCCGTGCAGTGCAGTCCAAAAATTAAATTAAAAATAAATAAAATAAAATAAAAATACAAAAAGTCCAGACCCTGAATCTTCCAAGCCCACTGCTGAACCTGTGGGTGACTCCCTCCACATCTCTGAGCCTCCACAAAGGGGCTGGGCAAAGCTCTCTGACACCAGGAGATCCAAGGTGCAAGACTGCAACCTACTGGTCCAAAGGCACAACAGAAGTTGAAGCAGGCTGTGGGACCCAACTGACTGAGGTTTCAATCCAACTCCACTAATTATTAGCCATGTGATGAACTGCTCTGAGCCACAGTTTTCCAATCTGTGAAATGGGATAACAAGCCTCCCAATAATAGGGATACTGGGAAGACTCAAATATTATAGGACTTTGCCCAGTATGAGAGCACTTAATGAGTTCCCTTCCTCGCCCTGGAAGGGAAACAAGAACACCCCTGTAGTAGGCTGAATAATGACCACCCAAAGACATCAGGCCCTAATCCCTGGAACCTGTAAATGTTACAGGAAGAGGATCTTTGCAAATGTGGTTAAGAATCTTGCGATGGGGAGATTATCCTGGAGTATCAGGGTAGGACCTAAATGCAATCACGAGTGTCCTTAGAACAGCAGAGGAAGACCTGATACAGACAGAGGAGGAGACCACCCATACACAGAGGAGAAGCAGGCAGAGGTCAGAGTGATGTGGTCAAAAACCAAGGAATGGGAGCAGCCATCAGAAGCTGGAAGAGGACTGGATTCTCCCATAGAGCCTGTGGAGTGAGTGTGGCCCTGCCAACACCTTGATTTGGGCCCAGTGAAACTGATTTCGGACTTCTGGCCTCCGAAACTGTGAGAGAATAAATTTCTGTTGTTTTAAACCACCCAGTTTGTGGTAATTTGTCACAGCAACCACAGGAAACAAATACAACCTCCTTGTAGCACTCCCTTGTGTGAGCTGTGAGGCAACGTGGCAATGCTCACATCCCACAAGATCCACCCTGTTTGCATCCCCCCAGGGAAAGGGTTAGAATTAAGGCTGCAGGGGCCTGGAATCCCCCCTCCCAACCTGGGAAGCTGCTGACTCTGTCTATTGATGAATGAGTTGCCACTGAAACGGGGAGGAGGCAGGGGGAGATGGCAGCAGCAGTGGCAGCTCATGGACAGATGTCTTCCCAGAACCCACGGCCAAGAGGTTTTTAGTATTCTGGGCTACACAGCTCTGTCCCAGCAAGCCTGGTGCCAAGACCACCCCTCTCTCCCCCAAAATACCCAGGAACACTGGCTCTGCTCCACGGGCTAAACATAGGCAACCCATCCAATGAGAAACAGACAGACACACCGCTAAGGACTAACACAAGCTCTCCAGGGCAGAGGAATGGGAAAAGAGCAAAAGGCCCCAAACCTACTGCCAGGCCACTGGGGTAGGGGGGTGAGGGGGATTAAAAAATGAAGATTCTATTATTCTGCAACAAAAAGAAACAAAGTCCTGATGCATGCTACAACATGGATGAACCTTGAAAACATTATGCTAAGTGAAAGAACGAAGTCACAAAGGACTGCATGTTGTATGATTCCATTTATATGAAATATCCCGAAAAGACAAATCAATCAAAACAAAAAGTAGATTAGTGGTTGTCAGAGGCCAAGAGGGGATGAGGGGATGGGAGATGATGATGACGCAGGGTTTCCTTCTGAGGTGAAAAAAATGTTCTAAAATTGATTGACTGTGGTGATGGATGTACAACTCTGTGAATACACTAAAAGTCACTGAATTGTACACTTTGAACTGGTGAAATGCATGATGTGTGAATTATATCTCAAGAAAGCTGTTAAATACACACACACAGGGGGTTTCCCTGGTGGCGCAGTGGTTAAGAATCCGCCTGCCAGTGCAGGGGACATGGGTTCGAGCCCTGGTCCGGGAAGATCCCACACGCCACGGAGCAACTAAGCCCGTGCGGCCACAACTACCGAGCCCGTGTGCCACAACTACTGAAGCCCACGTGCCTAGAGCCCGTGCTCCGCAACAAGAGAAGCCACTGCAATGAGAAGCCCGTGCACCGCAACGAAGAGTACCCCCACTCACTGCAACTAGAGAAAGCCCACACGCAGCAACAAAGACCCAACACAGCCAAAAATAAATTAAAGAAACAAACAAAAAAAAACACACACAGGGACTTCCCTGGCGGTCCAGCGGTTAAGACTCCATGCTTACACTGCAAGGGGTGCAGGTTCAATCCCTGGTCAGGGAACTAAGATCCCATATCCTGAGTGGTGAAGCCAAAAAATAAAAACAACAACAAGAGAAAACAAAAAACACACACACAAAGGCCTACAGCACTGGCTGGTGAGAGGGAAGCTGGTAACTGCTTGAAACTTCATAGCATACTCCCAAAAGCCAAGGGGCCCCACTCAAAACTTTCACAATGGATGGGGGGAGTAGAGAGCAGAGAATTAAAGAGATTACAACTAGCTTCAGAGCAATGAGTACAACCTCCCTCCCCACCACTACCCATTTTATGGATGGAGAAACTGAGGCCCAGAAAAAGGAACTACCAAAAGATACAGGACTCAAACCCAGACCACCCAGGCAGAGACCACTTCCTGATATACCACTCTGCCTCCTCACCAGAGGAATCAGCAGGTTCCTAGAAGCCAAATGAAGGGTTCTTGCCAACAAAGATCAGTTGTTGCAAAGGTTCCTAGGAAGAACCCAGATGATCCTGGGGAAACTTCAAGTGAATAATCAGCCAAGGTCCAAGGTGGG
>NW_021703779.1:42718333-42756800 GCF_005190385.1 Monodon monoceros
AGTCAATGTCCAAGGTGGGCCAGGTCAGGTATTCAGACACTCAATAACCTTGGGCATGGGTGGACTTTTGGCAGCTAAGCAGGAGATCCTGGGATTTGAACTCAGGCCTGCCAGCTCCAAAGCCTAAACTTTTTCTACACATAACCCTACCTCCAAACCATCCAAGAGGTCTCCCAACAGGCAACCCCCGAGCTTATTCACCACAGCATAGCTGGCCACAAAAATCACTGTCTGCCAACCCTGAGCCTCACACTGACCAGGCGACTTGTCCTGACCACCAAGCTTGGATGGTTGAGAGGGAACACAGAGGCAGGGGAGAGAGGAGAGGAACCCAGTTCTGCCTCGAAAGACACCTACTGTTCCCTGTCACCTCCAGGCCCAAAGGGCTTTGGTGTGAGCTCCCTAAAATCCCAAAGCTAAACAATACCTCACCAGCTCCTTACCTGACCAAAGAGAAAACTGTGGCCCAGAGAGCACAGGCAGACCTATTCTGGTTCATCCAGAAAAGCCCCATCAGAGCCAGGGTGGGAACCCAGGCATCCTGGCTTCAGTGTCAGGTCCACCCTCTCCCACCACTTCAGCACACGGGCCCCCTTCACAAAATGCTCTGTGGCGTCCTCAAGCTCAGGACGCTCTCAAGCCATTCTTTTCAGAGGGGAGACTCTCGGCAAGGCAGCCATACCTGGGAAAGGAAACCCCTGACAACACCACCTTCCTAGCACTGGGACCCCCAGGGTGTCAAAAGGGCTCCTAAAGGCAGTAGATACAGTAACAGCACCAGGACAGACAATAAGTCTGAGTAGTCACAAGGACCAGATTCACCATCTGGGCTCCCTCTCAACAACTCCCCTCTTTCCCAAGGATCTAATTGGCCTCCGGGTTACAAATGCCCCCAGTGACGGTTCAGGACTAAGCCTAGGGCTGCAGGAAGAATCTCCCCTCTTTTCATCCCCAAGTTCAACCAGGTGAAGCAAAAAGAAGTATCTTCTTCCTCCCTTTGTCCCAAGAAGTGGGAGGACATGAAGCCTCTCCTCCGTCATTGGGAAGGGAAGGTATCGTGCAACCACAGAGCTTTACTTCCATGTTCTTATGGGAACAATTACAAGGGAGGGACTCCTAGCCCAGGAGATGCAAAGGGGATGTAAGGAGGTGTCTTTCTAGTCACCATGGCAGCACATGACTTTCTCTCTGTTCCTGGGACTCCTCGTTTCTGTGGAGAAGGAAAGGCACACTTTACTGCAACCAGTGAGAAGAAATAACTCCTGGTCCTCACCCTGGCAGATGATTTATCCTGCCTGGAGAAGTAGTAATGCATGGAAAGGGAACAAGAACAGGAGCTCAAAACCAGGCCCTGGCCCTGGCCCCCGTGAAGTACACAAAGATTTACCTGAACCAAGAGGGAGAGGAATGTGGGTGGAGAATTTCCTGCAGTGGGGATGTCCCAAACCCCTTCCCTGTCTCTGGGAAGAAAAAAGCTTATTGAAAGAAATTCAGGAAGCTCAGAATATTTCCCTGATCCAGGAAATTAGAAGCATAGCTGGGTCAGGGAGAGACTCAACACATCTCCTAGCTCTTGAGGGTAGGCCTCAGTCCTCATGTCCCCAGTACCTGACACCTTTCTCACAGAAAGTAAGGAGAACTTCCTAGCCTGAGCAGGCTCAGGTAGGGAGTTCTTATGACTGTGAAAAGCATCCAGGTCCTTCTGTCCAATGGGGGAGGCCTCAGGCCACATTGGGGAGGACTTCCCGTCCCTCTCCCTGGTGAGAAAGGATTGCCTGGTTGGGGGAGAAGGGAGGGGAGGAGGAGCCTCATACCCAAGGGGGGAGCTCAAGCCCCTCCCTAAGGTGAAGGATCTCTTGTCCCAGAGGGGAAGCTCAGGCCCCTGCGAGGAGGCTCAGACTCTTTCCCCCAGAATCCCACCTTACCCATGTCCCCAAGAGTAATGAGCAGCCCGCAGGACTTAGTTCAAAGTGGAAGGGGGGCTTAGGCTCAAGTCCTCAAGGCATGAAATCTTATGCCCCCAAAAGGCCTCTAAAACTGGGGTACACGTATGCTGAGAGAAAGTTCAAACTCATGAGGGGAGATGCGGAACCCTATTCCCCAGGGACTCTACCCATGCCCCAAGGGAAGGGTCTCAGGGCTCAAATCTGGTCAGGGGAGACCTCCTGCTCCTGAGGAGTACCTTAAGTTCCTTGAGGGGGAAGCTTGGACCTCACCTCTAGAGACACACTGGCCACTGGGGTATGTATGCATCTCTTGTCCTTGAGGGAAAGCTCAAGAGTCCTTGGCACAGTGTCTCAGATGCCCAAAGAGAATTCTCAGACCACTCCCTGAGGAGAAAAGTCCCCTAAAGACCTCTGTGGAGGGGTATCAGTCTCCTGAAGAGGCTTCAGACCCAGTCTCTGAAAGCCCCAGTCCATAAGCAGGAGCAATCCTAGGTTCCAGTATCCGAAACAGTGAGTCCTATTTTCTTGAAGAAAGGTTCAGGCCTGGTGCTGGGGGGGCGGGTGTCTAGACCTTAAAAATAGCTTAAGCTCCTAGAGAGAAATTCAGACTCTTGTCTCCAAAGAGGTCTCAGACCTCTTAGAGAAAGCACAGACCCTTGTCACTTAGAAGGGGATGAATCTCATGTACCCTAGTAGACTTTCTGGTCCCAGGGTGTTGGTTTTGACCCTTGTTCCCATAGGGAAGGGGATCTTAGGGGGGTATGTATGTGTGTGTGTCAGGCCCTTGACTTCTAGAAGAGGGAGTCTCAGACCCCACTGCTGCGTGGTCCTGTGCTGTATCCCCCTGAGAAAGAGAAGGGGGTTGTCCTATATAGAGTGTCTCAGACCCCTGAAACGGTTTTGGTATCTTGGGGACACTCATATCTCTGAGATCTCCACCTTACTTGTATTCCCTGGAGAAGAAGCCTTAGACTCTTATCCCAGAGGAGAAGAAATCTCAAGTCACTGAACACAGACCAAGGTCCTCTGGAGAGTCATGAGACTCCCCTCTCAGGAGGCATTCCATCTTGCCTGTCTCTCCTGGGGAGTTCCTACCTATTGGCCCTACACGAAGAGGTCCCTGGGCCCAGAATGACAACTACGGCCCTAGAAGACATCACAGACCCCACTTTTAAGTCCTCCATCTTATCTGGGGCCTCTAACCCCAAGTCCTTGGGGGGGGGGGAAATAGGGTCTCTCACACCCCCACTACCAGAGAAAAGAGTGCCAGGCTGAGAGAAGACAAAGGCCCCTTGGAGCGATCTCAAATAGCCTTCCTTGGGTCCCTACGCAGTCTGGGCATCCCGTCCACCACACCCAGTCACCCGTCACCCCCCGCCCATACCTGCTCGACGGTGGCGGGGTCCATGGCCTCGATGCGCGCTGCAGCCGCTTCATACTCATCCTCACTGTTGTAACCTGCGCCGACCTCCTCACGCTCAGGACTGGCCCCGCCAACCGCGCCAACCCCAGGGGCTTGACGCCGCCGCTTGCTGTGACCCGGCCCAGAGCAGCAGCCGCCCACGCCCACGGCACTGCCCACGCCCACCACCACGCCCGCCGCGCCCACGCCCGTTGCTGTAGCACCCAACGCGTCACCGGGACCGCCGCCGGGACCGCCGGGGCCCCCGCAAGGAGGAGGAGAGGCCTGCTGTGGCCGGGGTCCCGCCACGGCGCCAGGCTGCACGGCCAGCGCCCAGCGATGGAGGGCACCCGGTGGCCCCGGGAGCGGGCCCTGAGGCGGTGGCGAGGCTCGAGGACGGGCGCCGACTCCCGAGTCACGGTCACGATCACTGCCGCCCACACCCGTGCCGCCGCCGCCCACGCCTACACCCCCGCCGCGGCGAGGCGCCGGGGGCAGCGGCCCGGGCGGCGGCGGCTCGTTGGCGGGGTCGGCGTCGGGAGGCGGTGGTTTCTTTTTGGGGAGAATAGTCATGGCGGCACCGCCGAGTACCCCCCACCAAACTCGGCGCGGGGCACGCCGGGAGAGGACCCGGATGAGGGGGGCTACAGTGGTGCGCGAAGCACGACGGGATCGCCGGGCCCCGGATAAAGAGATCGAGGCACCGGTTTTCGAACGTCGGCGGCGCGCGGGTCACGCGGCCGGAGAACCCGGATGTGAAGTCCAAGATGAAGGCACCGCGGCGAGCTTGTCGTAGCCTTCTCTCCAAGCCCAGCAAGTTTATTGCTATGCTCGTTCCGGCCTTCGGCTTCAAAGGAAACAGAACCAAAACAAGCACCTCTTCGCCCCGCCCCCTCGCAGGTTCTTGCACTACCGGGTGGGGCCCGGGGCGTTGCGCAGGCGCGCCGGGGCACAGCCCCGCCTCTCGCTCGGAAGTACGTGGGCAAAATCTTCGCCGCCGCCACAACAATTGAGGGCACCAACCAATCGAAGCGGTTGCGTGGGTCCTCGATGATGCCCACGAGCCAATCAGAAGCGAACGAGCGCCCTCCCCTGCCCTCTGTCTCAGATTTCAGTCAAAGTCGGCACCCTTGTTCCTTGCCTTTCCTCTTCGTACCGTCGTGCTCTTGTCTCCCCGAGGCTCTGACTTGCAGGCGGGGGCACTGCAACAGGACAGCGTGGCCTGCCCCGTGCACGAGTTTTTAAATCGCCTCCCTTCCGGGCTTCCAACTTGGCCCCAGTCAGCCGGACTGACTGGAAAATATCAACACTCCCAGAGGTTAGCTAGCCCGTGAAGCATCACTTCCGTTTCCACCCACCAGAAATCCGCCTCCGGTAGAGAGGCGGGCACAGCTTCACCCTGGCAACAGGCCGGGTTCTGCAGTGATTGGTTAAGACATGCCACCACTCAAGTCGAACGGGCCAACCTTGGGACAGACATGCACCATTGGGACAGTGGGTGTTTGGGAAGCAGACACGCCCACTCTGGCACCGGCGCACCGCTGCCCTCGTGTTGACCTCCCCGCCCCTGTGGCTAGCGCGCAGGCGCGGCACAGCCTTTCCCCACCCCCACAAGTCCCCCCAATGGTGTTTACCTGAATTGAGCAAAGTTTATAAACCAGCTCTGTCAGCAACCAGCGTCTCGCAATAAGGTTGGTAAAATTCCTGCTACTGAACGGATGGAGAGCTACAAGCTAATCCTAGCTGTGCCCCTTCTGAGGGATATCTGGCAAGTCATTTAACACCCACCCCATCCTCAATTTCTACTTCTCTGTAAAATGGCAATGATAATCCCAATTTAAGGATCAGAAGTTAATGCTTGCAAAGCGTCTGGTGCTGTGCCTGGCATCTAGTAAGTGCTCAATAAATTAGTCTGCACTGCAGTGCAGTGGAAAGAATCCCAGGCTTTGGAGTCAGGAAGACCTCAGTCCCAGGCACGGTGGACCATTACCAACTGTATGACCTTGAGGAGGTCATTGTGTCTCAAATTTGAGGTTACCCATGTGTAAAACGGGAATGATAATGCCTGCCCAGACTACCTCAGGGAGTAGTTATGGAGTTGAGATGAGCTCATGAACCGAGAAGTTGTTGTGAGAGGTGAGGGCTCCCTGCCAGTCTTAGGAGCCAAGCCATATACAGGCCATCAGAAAGCTCTTCTGAGTGCCACCTAAACTTCTCCCTTCAGATGCCAACCCTAGTTGAAGTTCTTCCCTGAAGGGTGTTGGTAATAAACAGACTATGGTGGTGTTTTCTGCTCATGAGACTTAATGGGAGGAGAAGACTCACGTTTACTGGGCTTACTGTGTTTAGGACACTGTGCCAAATGCCTGTGCACATTATCACATTGAATCTTCTCAGGACCATCTCACTTGATCCATGTATCCCACTTCCTACTCAATATTTGTCCAGCACTACACATCTAAAACTGAACTTATGATAATAATTGTAGTTAACCTTCACCAAGTACTTACTATGTGCCTGTTACTGTGTGCTCAACAGCTTTGATGTTCCCTTTGACAGTGAATGAATGGCACCCCCTCCAGCCTTTGCCCAAGGCAGAAACCTGGGAGTCAACCCTGACTGCTCCCTCTTCCTCAACTCCCACATACCTGTCAATCCTAAATCTTGCCAGTCCTATCTCTGAAATCTCTTGACTTTCCAACTCTTACTGCCACTATCCCGTCTAAGCCACTATCACCTGCCAACTCGGCAACTGCAAAAGCCTCCTCACTGTTCTTCCTCCCTCCAGGACTGGTTCTCTATAACCCACTCCCCACAGCCAGAATAGTCCTTCTGAAATACAAAACTAGCGATGACTTTCCTGTTTATAAGCCTTCAGAGGTCCCCATTATCCTTAGGATGAAGTCCACATCTGTATCATAGCTTCAAAGGCCTTTTGTGATCTGGCCTACTTCTACATCCTCACCCTCGTCACAGTCTCACACTCTCCTCACTAGCTGTGCTGAACCCCTTCAGTTTCCCAAGGCCCTGAGCTGGCGCTCTAACCTCCAGGCCATTGCACATGCTGTTCCCTCTGCCTAAAACATTTTCACTCTTTTGTCTTTTGCCTGGCTAACTTCAACTCATTGTTCGGCCAGGTTAGGTTCTCTTGCCATCTATATGCTTCTGTAATCCACTAATCTTGGTTCTACTACACTATGTTGTAATTGCTTAATTGCCTTCCATGCTCACCTCTGCAGATCAGAGATGATGTCTACTTTGCCCATTTTTGTACCCCTAGGGCTAGCACATGATATGCAGTTAATAAATATTTGGTGAATGGATGAATGATTATTTCACAGATTAGCAACCTGAGGCAAGAGAAGATAAGTGATTCTCTCACCCAGGGACTGGAATCCAGGTCAACCTGAATCCAAGGTCTGTCTTCTCTGTGCTCCACAGAGCTCAGTTACACTAGTCTAGTATATCCAGTAGTCCAGAAGAGAGAATACAGGTAGGGGACATCCACAGGGAAGGGGAATTCGCCAAACTGAGAGATGCTTTTCATCAGGGTTCAGTTCAGAGCTGTTTGCTGTCAGGAAGCCTGGGTTCAAGTCTCCTCTAACCAAGCGTGTGCTGCTTTGGGTCTCAGTTTCCCCATCTGTGAGTGAGGGGGCTAGAGCAGATTATGTCCATGGGGCATGTCTCAGGACCTCCTAGCCTACCTCACTGGCTGCAGATTCACCTCTTCGACCACCCTCTTTCATTTCTCCTAGATCCCCATCTTCCAAAACACACCAGCAACCATCCACCTCCCATACCTTTCCCCTAACAGCCCTTCTACTAGTTAAAAGGAATTGAAATTGGAGTATTTTCAACCCCTCCAGCCCAACCCAGCCCCCAAACCCACAGAGCCAGGAGGTGCTCATCCTTGTCTCTCCTCTCAGGTTTTATTGACTGGTGGAAACTACATCTTTGTCAGCCACCAGCTCCACAGGGACAGTGCTGGGGACAGGGAACCTGAGATGATGCCAGATTTCAGCCTGAGAGCAGACAGAGTTCCTGAAGGTGACCGAAGAGGGAGAAGAGAGAGGGATATGTGAAAAGGCATTGTGGGGGAGGAGGAGGAGATCAAGAAGTTCCTCCTGCCTCCTCCAGCTCCCAGAGCTCAGGAACAACCCAGGCCTCAGCCCCTGCCGCTTCTGGACTCCTGCCCAAGAACATGGAATCAGCCCATGATCTCCAAACACAGCCCAGCTCTCGCCAGCTGCCAGGCTTTTATCTCAGCCAGTCCAGACTCCAGCCCAACCCAGGAAGGAAGCAAGCCAGAGAAGAGAGAAGGAGGAGTAGTTAGAGGTGGCCCCTATGATTAGGGCAGATGTAAATATTGCAGCAAACTGGGCAGAGGCTTTGCATAATGTCACAGCAGCAGCTGCTATTGCTGGAGTTTGCTGGGGGCCCAGTGGAGGACGGGCTTGCGGGGACCCATTTCCAGCAGCCAGGGAAGGGGGGTGGTGTTTGTGCTATCTGTGTGTGTTGGGAAAGGCAGCCTGACCCCTGAACCAAGGTCACTGCTGAGGCCACAGCCCATGAAGCCTGTGGTTGCATTCCAAGCTTCGGAATTTGAGAGTTGTTGGGCCCGGTGGAGGGTGGGGACTTCTTCTAGAGGCCAGATCAGAAGTGAGGGTTCTCTTCTATGAACCCCCAAACCTCCACAGCTCAGCCAGAGAGAAGAGGAAGTTTCACCTCTTCTTCTTGGGCCAGAACTCCTGAGGGGAGGAGCATGCAGGAGGCCCGCTTGGGTAGAGGGGCCAGTCCCAGTGTGCTGGGGCAAGGAGGCTGGGGGCCTGAGGAAGCCCAGTGCTTCACCTCCCACAGGGAAAACTGTCTGGGGTAGAGGAAGTTTCCCTTTCCCTGGCTATTTCCCCACCAGGTGGGCCATTCCATGAAACTCCATTGCATAGTTCTCAGTGGGGGGCAGAAGGGGTCCCCAGGCTGCCCTTCTCTGCGTCCCCAAAATATGGCTTTGGAAGGGAGCCCCCAAGAATTGGGAGAGCACTCTGGATGGGCAGGCCCATCCCTCATAGGGAAGAGATCTTGACAGTCTCGGGAAGGAGGCAAGGGGTACCCAGGCTGGAGTTCCTGAGGGTGCTGCTGGCCCCACTGCCACCACCGCCAGGGGAGGAAGGTTGGCTCTCATCTGGGGTGTTGGCAGGAGGGGTGGGGATACTGATGATGGCAGCCACGAAGTCCCGGCTGTCGCAGTTCAAGTCAAGGCTGTCATGGGGCTTGGCATTGAGGCTTGAGCGGCTGTGGATAAGGGTGGGAAGATGGAAGGTTCTTAAAAAGTCATTTTAATACTTGCCACGGCGATCATGACATTTACTGAGTGCCTACTAGGTCCCTGGCACTGTGCTAAATGCTTCCCCTGCACCCTTAATTATGGTGGTGCAGAGTGAGGGCTCTGGAGTCAAATAGTCCTGATCCCACCTCAACCACTCTAAACCTCTCTTCTCTCATCTGTAGCATGGGAATAACAATGTTTTCTACCTCACAGAGATGTTGTGGAGATTAAATAAGATAATAAATGATACAAAATGCTCAGAGTAGTGTCTGCAACATAATGAGCACACACATAAAAGTGTTATCTATTGTGCTTACTCCTTGCAGTGCCAGAGTCCTCACAACAGTCTACTGTAAGATCTACACAATCTGGTCCCTGTTCCTTTCTGATTTTACCTCCTACCACTCTCCCCCTCACTCACTCCACTCTACTTACAGAAGCTTCCTGGCTGTGTCTCTAACATGCAGACCCATTCCTGCCTCAGGACCTTTGCACAGGCTGTTTGCTCTGCCTGGAAAGCTCTCCCTCTAGGTATCCACATGGCTCATTCCCTCTCCTTCTTCAGATCTCAGCTCAGATGTCACCTCAGCAAAACCTTCCCCGACCACACTGTTAAAACTGCATCACACACTGTTCTACACTCTCGATCCCCCATCCCTGATTTATTTTTCTCCTTGGCACTTAACACACTGCATCATCTGTGTATTTGTTTTTTAACTGTCTCATCTCACTAGAATAGAAGTTCCATAAGGTCAGGATTTCTGTCTGTTCTATTCACTGCCAAAATTGAACTAAACTCCTAAACTAAAGTGAATTCCAAAATGCCCCAAATTGTGCCTAGCATACAGGAGATGCTCAATAAATGTTTATTGAAAGTACAAATGAAAAATGAGGAGTTCCAGACAAGATAAGCCCAAGCTTCCAGCATGGAGGAGTTTGGGTTTGAGCTTGACTTGCTAGGAGGCCTGGAGTCATGAAATCTCAGACCCCTTGGTCCAAGCTCTGAGCTTCCCCGGGAGAGGGGTTGCACAGCAGGTCAGCATGCTTACCTCTGAGGGGCAGGGCTCCTCTGCAGCCCTGCCAGCGTGTCCAGCTCCTGCATGCTGCCATGGCTGACCGAGGCAGTGGAGTTGGCAAGGCGGATGGCACGGCGCTTGGCTCTGCGGGGGCAGCAAGAGGATAGCAGGCTGCCAGGCCCCACTGGCTGGGAGGACACGGAAGTGCTGCGGCTGGTGCGGCCACCCAGCGAGACAGCGCCCAGGGCCTCACTGAAGGTTAGCTCATCCGTGAACTCATGGCACTGTGGGCAGAAGGGAGGCATGGTCACAGGGCACCACAAGGAAGCTGACCTCACCCCCAGGCTTTTGCTTAGGCCATTCCTTCCTTTCTGTAAGTCGCTCTCTCTTCCCTTCCCTTGCCCATCCTTCAAGGCTCAGCTCTACTGGGGCCTCTTCCGGGAAGCCCTGTGTGATTTCCACAATTAGTAGTGAGCCTCCCATCCCAGGAGGGAGCTGGCTTGCTGGCAAAGGGACCCCCTTCATTCTGCCACACCACCTCTCATTAGGCCTCACCGTTGTCTTCTCTAGACAATGCAGCAAGTGGTGATGTTGCTGCTCAAAAGCAGAACGGTTCCTGACACACAGCGCCTGTTCTTCCCCCCTGCTGCTGTCCTGGAGTGGATAGAGCAGAGGGATGAGGTCAGCACCTTCCTCCTCCCGTCACTGCTCACCTCCCACCCCAATCCAGGCCCCTCTCCACCTCAAGACCCCCGTTCTGCTTGTACTGCAGGAAGGCGTTGGTGGTACCACTCTTTGCCAACCGGATCCTTGCCAAGCGCACCTTCTACAGAGAGAGGAGGAGATAGAAGGTCAGGTAGGCAAACATAAGAGTAGACTGGCTTGGGGTGTGGGGAATAGGAGGTACTCAGATGGAAGGCGCAGTTACCTGCTGTGCTCGGCGCTTGTCAGCACGCTGGTTCTGGTGGTAGATGCGGCTAAAGTTGGACACAATGACTGGCACAGGCAGAGCAATGACCAAGACGCCACTGAGTGAGCAGATGGATCCGAAAATCTTGCCAGCAATGGTGCTGGGCACCATGTCTCCATAGCTGGGGCCGGGGGAGGTAAGCCAAGGTCAAGAAAAATACCCACCCACCCCTCAGTCCCCCACTGCATCCCATCCAACTTGACTCACTCTGCGACCCTGGCCAGGCACTCAAACTCTCTGGTCTCAGTTTCTTGCTCTGCAAAAATTGGGGAATGACCTCTCTGGCCACCAGTGGGGGTCAAATGAGAAATGGGCTCTCAGCCCCTACTGTCTGCTGCCCCCATCCAAGCCATGCACCGGGCATCTGAGTCAGCTGGAAATCTATTAATACCAAGCATAGGGGGGAAGGAGGAAGTCAGAGGCAGTAAATATAGCCTCCCGGAGAGAGAGTCCCACCACCACAAGCCAGCTAAGGGGCTCTGAGTCCTGGGAGCAGTGCTCTGTTGGTTTTGCTTGTGTCTGTCTTACCTTCTCTAGGTAGCACCCCGTCTTATTCCCCCAGGGGAAGCCTTGAAACTGTCCTCATATAAAAAAATAGGGGGGAGCCTTGAAACTCCTCCCTCCCTTCCTCCATACCACCCCCCCTCCCATGGAGATGAAGCAGAGCCAATCTTACCAACTTGTTTGGTTGGGGGTGGGGGGAGTGAAGCTCAGCAAGGTTCCATAACTGATTTGCTCAAAATCACACAGCATACTCTTGTTCTAACCACAGGACCAATCAGATCCCCTCCAAAGAAACGCAGCCTCTGCAGTCTTCAGCCTCTAGGCCTTTGCCCCCACCCCCTCCCCCAGGATGCCTCTTCCTTATTTCTTTACTTTGACTCATTTAAAAGTCTCTCCAACTTGGCCATTTCTGGCTCTGTGATGTATCATCTCTCTCTGTGTCCTCAACTATGAGACATCCTCCCAGGGTTGTTGTGAGGACTGAATAGGATAAAAGGACATCAAAATACCCAGTTCCAACCTGTCCTCAGTGCTCAGTATTTGTCAATACAATCCTGAAACTCCAACCAGAGTTAATTTCTACTTCTTAGAAACCTCAAATCAATTTTTCTGTTCTACTACTAAGGTCCTGAGCAATCCCAATGTACCCGTTCAACAGATACTGAGCAGCAACTGCATACCTAATCCCAGTGATAGGAATTTAGAAAAGGACCACAGTTATCTGCCCTAGACAGTGTCTTTAAGAACAACATGAGTTTGATGATTTCATTTGATGCGTTTATCCCATTTCCTCTCAAGGACTGGCAGTAAAAAAAAAAAAAAATGATGCTGAAAATATCTTGTTCTGGGGAAACATCAAGGAATCACGGAGCCACAGAGGTAGTGCCCCACACAGCAGATGAATCTAAAGGGTTGGGAGACATGGGTCCTCAAGATGGAAAAAGGGGTGATAGAAAGCGAGTATCTATTTATCCTGCACCAGAAACATTCAGATAACTTTCATAACCATGATGTCACTGAATCCCCTCTGGATGTTGAAGGGATCATCATTTCTCATTTTGCAGAGGGGAAAACTAGCCCAGAGAAAACAAGGTCAACAGAAAGAGTGCAGCTAAGACCATCGTTGAACCCAAGTCTCCTGACCTGAAAATTAAGGCATTGTCAGAGCTGGGAGGGATTTGGAGATTAATCCAACTCCCTCACTTTTTAAAGATGACCAAATTGAAGTTCAAATAGAGAGAGAGAGATCATTTATCTAACCTTTTTAATTTTACAGAAAAGGTGAGTGTAATTGACTGATCGGGCAGCTCCCCACACAGGGTCTGCACTCACCCAAGTGTGGTCATGGTGACAATGGTATACCAGAAGGCCGCGGGGATGCTAGTAAAGTTGGTCTTGTTTGTGCCCTTCTCGGCATAAAACATAACAGTGGCGAAGATGATGATGGCCATGGTAAGGGAAAAGAGGAGAAAGCCCAGCTCAGAGGCACAGCTCTTGAGTGTGTAGCCCAGAATCCGCAAGCCCTGTGAGTGCCTGGAGAACTTGAAGATACGGAACACCCGGAACACCCGCAGGGTGACAAAGGCGCCCGAGACATCTTCGTTCTTGGGCACGAGGAGCCCGATGTAGTAGGGCAGGATGGCCACCACGTCGATGAGGCTCATTACACTCCGCAGGAAGCGGCAACGGCTAGGGGCCGCGAACAGCCGCAGAAGGTATTCACCTGTGAATATGAGTACACAGGCCGTGTCCATGCAGAAAAAGGCCAGCGGGAAGCGCTCGCCACAGGGCTGCTCCCTCGGGGGCCGCCGTGCAGGGCCGCGGCACGGAATGGTCTCAACCACGTTGGCGATGACCGACACAGCGATGAAAAAGCCGGTAACGTAGTAGAAAACGAGGGCTGCGGTGCTCGTGTGTGGGTTCTCGAAGGCCCGCCAGAGCTGCTGCCGCAGGGAGCTGCCAGCCGGCAGGGATGGGCCGTCCCCGGCCTGCTCGGCCTCCTCGTCCTCCGCCAGGCGCTCGGCGTTCTCCTTCTTGCGGTCCCGGTACTCTTCGAGGCAGCAGTCGCCCACGAGCTCAGGCACCAGGCCATAGAAGGCCAGCTCTTCGTCAAAGGCCTGGATGCACTCCTGCCGTGGGCAGTGCAGTCGGCCCGTGCGGTAGAAGTTGAGCACGTGCCGGAACATGTCTGGGTCGCGATCAAAGAAGTACTCGCCTGAGTCGGCGTCATAGAAGAATTCCTTTTCTGAACTGCCCAGCAGAGTGTCTGGGTAGCGGTCGAGCGTGTTCTTCCAGGTCTCAAAGCGCCGTCCGCTCACGTTCACCACCAGAACCTCATCCCCTCGAGATGCCTTCACCCCCGGCGCGGGGGGCAGGGGCTGCTGGGCCAGGGGCAGCCAGCCCACCGCGGCCGCCCGTGCAAAAGGCAGCCATGTGGCCACGCCTGCTGCCATCCTGCCACGCCCCAGGCCCACGGAGACTTGTGGGGGGGGTTGGCCTTTAGGAGAATGTGGCTGTCTCCAGGATGGTGGAGGCTTGGAGAGGCCCTGGGCCACTCGCACAAGGAAACTGGGGGTGTCTAGAGAGGCCAAGAGGAACCGGGAGGAGGACCTAGAGAGATGGGCAAGGGCTTGGGGGACATGTAGAGGGTCTAAGAGGGACCAGGGCCATGTCTTGAGGGAGTGAGAAGGGGCTAGGGGACATGGAGAGGAGCAGAAGAGGAGCGTCTAGAGGTGCCAAAAAGGATCCGAGGGAGTGTTTAGAGACTGAGATGATTCTAGAGGGGTCAGCACTGCCTGAGAGGTATCTGGGGGTGTCTAGGATGAAGCAAGAAACACTGGGGAGTTGTCCACACTCTCAAGAGTTCTGAGGGAAGGAAGAAGGGACTGGAACCGCTTAGTGGGGTTGGAGAGGGGATCGGGGCATCCGGAGGGGTAGAAATGGAACCAGAGGTGTTTGCAAGAGGCTGAGAGTGTCTGGAGGGGGATTCTGAAGGAACTGAGAGAGGTGAGGAGGGTTGTCCAAACTCTCAAGACTTCTGGGGAGAAGATAAGGGGGTTGGAGCCCCTTCGTGGATCTAGGAAAGGGGTTGGTGCATCTAAGGGGTGGCTACAGAGCCAGGAGTTTGTAAAGAGGCTGAGAGGTGTCTTGGGAGTGCCTAGAGCTGCCAAGAATAGCCTGGGGGTGGAGTGTCCACACTCTACAGGAGTTCTGGGGAAGGAAGGAGAGGTGGGGCCCCCTAGCGGGGCTGGAGAAGGGGGTGGGGTATCTAAAGGGTTAGATATGGGGCCAGGTTATTTTTCAGAGGCTGAGAGGTGTCTGGTAGAGAAGGGTATCCAGGGGGGCTGAGAAAGCCTGGTCCACCCTCTCAAGAGTTCAGGGGGTAGGGAAGGGACCTGGAGAACCCCTCAGGGCTGGGACTCAACTGGAAGGAAGTTGGGCATAGCCTCAGAGCATTCAGAGAATCAAAAAAGACTAAGATAAGAGGAAGACGGGGTCCCCCTCAAAATGGGTTGGAGGGCAGGGTGGGGTGTTGAAAGGGAGTTGGGTGTGTCTGCAGGGAGGGGGGCTCCTGGGCCTTACAGGAGCCCAGGAAGGCCGGGATCAGGCTGCGTCCCACTGTTGGGGGCTGGTCTGGGGAAACCACACCCCGAGGGGCTGGTGGTACGTGCTGGGCAGCGGCAGAAGCAGCAGCGGCAGCAGGACGTGAGGAGGAAGAGGAGAAGCAGCCACAGCCAGGCCTGGGAGAGAAGGCAGCACAGGCAGGAGGAGGGGGCTGGGTCCCTGGAAGGAGGCTCTGGAAGGACAAGGTCCAGTAGGACTGTCCCAGGATGGGCTAGGGCCTGGGGGCTGGACCAGGGAAGGACAAGGACAGCACTGTTGGTGGCCCCCTCCCCCTCCCCATAGGGCCGTCCTCACCTGTGTCCCCGCTGCAGCAGCAGCAACAGCGGTGGGGCTGGGGGTACCAAACACCGGAGCTCCTGCCCCACTCTGCAGAGCTGCCCAAGTTCTCCACCTCCTCTGGCTCTCTCTCCCCGCCCCTCTGAGCTTGCCGGGAGATGGAGAGGCAGGGAGGGGCCTCGTGGCTCCCAGAGCCCCCTCCCCTAGGACTGCCTGAGAGGGACCCTGGGGAGACTCCGCCTCCTACAAAGCTGGTTGGGCCTCAGTCGCGTCATCTGGAAAATGGGGGTGGCAGGGAGCTTTGCCAATTCTCCCCACCTCCTTCCTGGACTCCCCCCTCTTCCTGCCCAGATCCTACTCCCTCTGCCCCCAGGGGCCCCCACCCCCACCCGTCTGAATCAGCAGCACTTAGCAGATCCGATCGATGGGGAGGCGTCTGTTAATGGCCCCAGAGCAGGGAGTGCCACGGGGAATGATGCAGCGCTGTGTCCCCTCCCTGCCCCCTAGGCTGGAGAAGGGGGTGGGTGGGGGAAAACTGGTGGGGGGGTGTTTTTCTAGAGGCCAGGCCCCCAAAGCTGCTCCCCAGTGGTGCTGGAGGGGTTAGAGTCCTGCTCTAACCAAGATTGCTGCCGTGGGACTGGAGCACTGTCCTGTTTGCGGATGTGAAACGTCGGGGCGGGGGCGGTAAGGGGAGTACAGATGGGGACAAGCCAGGTACCACCTCCATAGCAGGTTCTCCCCCAGGCAGGCCCCACTCTGAGGTGCACTCTCCATCATCTGTCCACATCCAGGAGCCTCAAATCATGCCTCCTCCGCTAGAGGGCTCTGCTCCTGGGTAGCAAGAGCACTGGGTACCAAGTGCCTCAGGCATGGGTGGGTTCAAGCCCCAGCTGTGCCACTGACTTATGTCCTTGAGCAAGTGACTTGCATTGTTTTTCTCTTTGTCGGATGGAGAGTTACCCCAGCTTGATAGTGTCTTTGGGAGCAATAAATGGAGTGATGTGAGAGGGGCATGGCACACAGAGGACGCCTTACCTTTAACAATTAAAGGTGTGTGGTGATGGGGGAGCAGTAATGCAGGGCCAATTTTTGCCTTTCAATGGACTTATCCATCCATGTAATCCTCCATTTGCTCATCACACTCCTGATTTGTCCATTTGTCCATCCCTCCTCCCACCCACCACCCACTTATCCATCCATTCTCCCCCTCACACAGCCAATTACTCTGTCCTTCCCTCTAGCCACCCATCTGTCCATTTAGTCATTAATCCACCTACCTATTCACTCATCCATTTGTATATTCACCCCATCTACCCCTACCCATATGGATCCCCCACCACCCAACTATCTGTCCATCTATCCATTGCTCTATCATTTATTCACCTACTCTTTACTCTTCCCATTAGCTCATCCATCTATCTGCCCACTCATCCATCCACACATTCCCCTAGCCATCCATCTATCCATTTATACCCCCACCTATCCATCCTCTACCTATCCACCTAGCAATCCATTTGTCCATTTATTCATCCAGTCACCTATCCATCCATTTATTTCCCAACCTATCCATCACCAATCCATGCAACCTTCTACTTATTTATCAATCAGTCCATCCAACCACTTATCCATCCTCCCATCTATCTACTCATCCATACCCACACCCCATACACATTCACCCACATACATATCTGCAGATATTTCTGCTCCATTCAGTTTGAGAGGCTGGTCAACAGTAACTGGAGACAGGCTGGGTGAGGGTGGGGGAAGGAGAGTAAAGTTGCAGCCAGAGACCACCCTCCCAGTTCCAATGGTATAAACTCCCCACCCCCAGCACATCCCTCATGGTTGGAAAGAATCAGAGCAGACAGTCAGTGGGTGGGCCAGTCTGGCCAGATGGTATTTTGGCTGCACAGCTTTTACACACACACACACATGTTGCTAGAACGCTGAACATGGACCGTGCCCCACCCAGCATCCCCAATCCCAAATGCAGAGTAGCCAGGCTTCCAGACATAAATTAAAAAATAAAATAAAATAAAAAAAGAGTTGGTCTCTGGGAGGGAGAGCTCATGCAGAGATGGAGGCAAAGGCCCCTGGGAGCCAGGGCCAAGAAGGAGGAGAATCCCTGCCCCTCCCCTCAGGATTCCCCACTCCCCAGGGGCCTCGGCCCTAAGACAGGGTCACTAACGCCAGCCACCAGGCCTCCAACCCCTTTAATGTCCAGTCTCCCAACCTATCTGATTTTGGCGCTGGCCCCCATTTTCCCACCACAGCCCAAGGGAATGGCGGGTGGGGAAGGGAGGGAGTGGGTGCAGCCTGCAGGTCTTTAGCTGGCTTCTCCCGGCTCTAGGTCTGGGTCGGGGGACCCCACGCACTCCTTGCTGAGCCGCACAATTTCCTGGGACAGAACTTCCATGTCCTAAGAAACAAATGAGCCATCAGGAGTCAGAGAAGGTGGCAGGCGATGGCACCCTCATCAAGCCTGGGTGTCATCCTTCTCATCCCATCAATGCCCAGCTATGTCTAGCCTGAGACGGGAAGGTATTTGGAGCAGCTCCCAGAGCTCCCAGCAGTGGGCTGGGCTCGGAAAAGGTGTGTGTGGTGTGTGTGAGGGGGTGAGGAGTGCCTGGAGCTAGGGATATGGACATGGGAGTGGATCATCTGCTCTGTGTGGTGAGGCTGGAGGACATGACCCCTACCCCTGCCACCTTCTTGTCTCTAAATGGTGAGCTTGCTTCTTAGAGGCAGGGGCCGGACTTGCATCCTTTCTGACTTCCCCCAGAGATGGGGAAATACTTGGGTGGCAGGATGGGTGAGTGGACATGTGGGTGGATGCATGGGAGATCCATGGTAGGCAAATAGGTGGAAAAATGAACTGTTCAGAGGACAGATGGAGGACAACAGGTAAGCAAGCAGGTCGCTGGGTGGGTGGGTAAAAGGTAAGACAAGGGGTGACTGATGAGTAGGTAAGAGAGAGTGATGCATCAGGAAATGGGTGCAGGGGACTTCCCTGGTGGTCCAGTGGTTAAGACTCCACGCTCCCAATGCATGGGGCCCGGGTTCGATCCCCGGTCAGGGAACTAGATCCCGCATGCTGCAACTAAAGATCCCATGTGCCGCAAAGACCCGGTGCAGCCAAATATTTAAAAAAAAAAAAAAAAAGGAGATGGGTGCAAAGGCATGGGCAGATGATCAGACGGGTAGCAGGGCAGATGGACAAATAGTAGGTGGGTTGATGGGAGAGTGGCTGAATGTGTGTATGAATGGATGAGTGGGAGGGTGCAAGGACAGAGGGAAGAGTGAAAGACTAAACTGATAGTGAGTAGGCTGACTGGAGGATGGGAAGATGAGGGGGAAGGAGTGCTTGGTGAATGGGGTGTGTGGAGAGGGGACTGACAGATGACCCAGGGGCTATGTGGCTGGAGAGACAAAGGGGTAGACTGGTAGGCCACACTTGCCTTGTGCAAGTGCATATTCTTGGTGAGCTGTTCCTCCAGCATGTTCTGTAACTTCTTGTTCATCTCCCGAAGGTTCTCGTCGCCTGGCTTCACTAGGTCTCTCAGGACGCTGCCCAGCCCACTACGGTCTGTGTGGCCTGCTGCCACAGACACATCTGCAAGGGCCCAGGCTGAGAATCACCCCCTCGGTCGAGCCGAAGGAGAGACAGAGACAGAGCAGGAAAGAGGGAAACAGAGAGTGGGGGAGAAAAATGGGGGGAGAAGCCATCTAATGCAGGAAGCAGAGGCTTTGCCATGTGAGACCTGGCTTCACTTACTAGCTGTGAGGCCCTGAGAAATGGGGTTAGGAACTAACTCATGGAGCTGGAAAAACACATATCTGTATGCAAAGCACAGAGCACACAGTCAGCTCTCAGCAAGCGTCAACTGGTATTATTCTGATTAATGAGGAAAAAACAGGGAGAGGAGAAGATCTGAAAGAAGGGAACAAAAGAAATAAAAATGGGGGATGGAGGAAGGAAGAGGAGAAAGGAGGAAAGGGGAGGAAGAGCGGAGAGAAGGACCCTAAAAGGGATATGCATCCAGAGAATGAAAATTTCCAGAGGTGGAACCATTTAGACAGGCAGTAGGAACAGTGAGACAAGATGAAGGGGGGATGGGGCAGAAAGAAGAGAAGGGAGAGAAAGCAGAGGAAGAGACCCAGGGAGGAGAAAGGACAATGGGAATGACGGAGAGACACTAGAGAAAGGAGAGTGGAGAGACGACAGAGACTCAGACAGGAGGGAGGAGCCGAGACAAGAGATGGAATACAGAGCAAGACACACAGGTCCTGGCCTGCCTGGCTCTTCCCTCTAGCACCTGTGGTCTCGGCAGTAACTTTGGTGAGTTCCGTAAGGAGAGGAGAGAAGCCGCAGCTCTGGACACTGGGGAAGGAGGGGGTAGGTGAGGGGCTGGACGAAGGGTGAGGGCTGGGGAGGGGCACTGACCAATCCGGCTGTCCATGACATAGGTCTCGATGATGGCGCTCTTCCGGCAGAGGTCCTCTGCCATGGACGCACTGCTCACCTCCAGGTGCTTCACCTGCAGGGTGGCCCAGCCCACCTCAGGCCCTCAACTGTGCATGTTCACCCATGAGGAGGGGCCTGGCCAGATATTGCCCCACCCCCACCCCCCACTCCTGCCACCCCGGCCTCCTCCCCAAGGGCAGGCCAAGAGGGGACGAGCAGTCAGACAGCACCTTCTCCTCCAGCATCCACTTCTCCTGCTGCGTCTCTGCCAGGCGCTGAAAGAGCTCAGCCACTTCCTCATCTGACAGCTCTGCTGGCCGCGGGGGCTGGGCCTGTGGGCTGCTGGATAAGGACTGCAGGGAAGAAGGCAGAGAGGCCAGCCCAGGCTCAGTGCCGACACCCCAGATAGGATCAGGGGCTGAGAAGGAGAACCAAGCCGGGGTGGGCTTTGCAACTGGGGCTGCAGACAAACTGCAGACAAGCCTCGGCACCCTCAGAGACTCTGGATCCCCCTTTGCCTTTTAAAGGGGGAGACAGGAACCACCACACCATAGCCTTATTGAGACCATGAAGAGAGAGCCTATAACAAATGAGCTCTCACTTCCAGTTGACAGGAAAACTAGGGGAGAGAGAAATGAGCTGAATGATACCACTAGGAAGCCAGCAGGAAAATCCCAAAGGTGGGACGTTTTCTTCAGGTCAACTGGGCTGGTCTCTTCTACAGGTTGATGTCATGAAAAAAATGGATCACACTAGACTCAAGAGACTTAAGGCACATAAAGCAACCAGATGCAGCAAATGTGCTCTGAAATTGAATGCTGGTTTCCATAAAACCAGCAATAAAGCACATTTTGGGACCAACTAGAGAAATCTGACTAAGGTCAAAGTATTCAAAAAGATGAAAATTTACCAAATTGGGAGGGTAGAGATCAACAGGTTACTTGTAATCTTATTTAGGTTTAAAAAAAAGAGAGAGAGAGGTCTAGAACGGTATGAACTAAGGATTTATAGTGGTGATCTCTGTATGGTGAAGATGTGATTTCTTTGGATTTTTAAAAAAAATCTTTGCTTGTGTTTTTTAAACTTTTCTACAATGTATACATACTACTTACAGAATGATAAAAAGGTTATTTCCAAATAAAAGTGTCTAGCAAGGAAGCTGACACAAACAATAATAATAAATGAAAATTATGAGTTGGAAAAAAGGATCTCCCACATGGATAATGCACCTACTATGAGCCACATATTTTATAGCACCAGGAAAGGTGGAGTTAGCCCAAAGATGATGAAACAGAGGGTCAGAGAGAATAATGTGTCCATCCCCCATTTAGCAATCTGAATCCAAGTTGGTGAGCTTGAGGAAAAGTTGACAAGAAAATGTGTGTGCTGGGCCCAGAGTAGAAGATGGCTGCAGGGGAGGGAAAAAGGAGGGCCCAGAATTTGGGTAGAAGCTGGGGCTGTAGGTTCTTCCCCGCCCCTTACCCTGGCTGGAACAGTCGAGCTCTCCTTCTCCCGCAAGATCTCGCGGTAGCTGAAGGAGGAGATGCTACTGCTGTCCCCAGTCTGGGTCCGGCTTGGTGAATTCATCTCTGATAGAACCAGCTCCTCGAGCCCTGGGCAGAGAGGGAAGAGAAATCTGAGCCCCAATCCCCCAGGGTCCCAGGGCACCGACTGGCAAGAAGAGGCAGAAATAGATTTGACAGAGGTGGAGAGAGGCAAAGAGACACTCAGGCATGGGTAACAGTGGAAGCCGACAGTAGGGTAGGGAAAGGCAGAAACCGAAAAAGGAGCTGCCTCTCTAGGCAAACACACACCAGAAGTGAAACAAAGGTGAAGATGGGGAGAAAGATGGTGATGTGGACACACATGGGCATAAAGTGGTGAATGCACTCAGAGTCAGGGTAAAGACAGCTGAAGAGGGCAGAGGGGCACCCCTATGTGCAGAGAGAAGACCCCAGAGAGACAGCAAGCCAGAGCTGATGATAGAGGCAAACAGAGACCCTGGCTAAGGACACTAGTCAGAGCAGAGACAGAGAGAGAAAAGATGGCGGCAGACTCGTAGCCATGCACCTAAATCTGAATTTCACCTAATGGACGGATAGAATGTATGGCACACAATTTGAATCTGTTTGTTGATCTGTACACCAATCTGTAACAGAACAGAAATAAAAGTCCTCCCTTATAAAGAGAGGTAACTTCAGGAGACTGAGTGCCTCAGCGAGACATTGATTTGGTAAGAGACACACCCGTTTTTGCCATGTCACTTGAATCACAGCCACTAAGCTTGTGTCTCTGTTCTTGCAGCTGCTTCTGGGTGTCAGGGAGGGGGGCTGACACCACAAGCCAAGGATCTCCAGCAAGAGCAGGATGGCTGTGGAGGGACAGGGAGCACGTTTTCTCTCGTTTGTGATATGGGAGATGCACCAGAGCCATCACTGCATCTTATTTATTTAAACATATTTAAAGGCCATTTCTTTCTAAAAAAAAGTCCAAGGCAACTCAAATTTTTCTGTTGTGTCTTCTGCCTTAAGTGGCAAAAATAACATGGATTTTAGCTGCATAATGATCACACGGTAGTGTTGCTGCCTGATTGTAAGTCTGTCTCCCTAGCTCAACAGGGAGCTCCTAGGGGACTGAGACTTGGGCGGGCCTCCTACCAGGGACCCTGGATGTGAGCGAGAGGGCTCAGTCCATATTTATAGAATGAGAGAATGGATACAAGAGACTTAGAGACTCTGGGTGAGGTGTGGGAGTATATGATGGTTAGTGGGGAGATAAACAGAGACACAGACGAGAGAGAAGAGAGACAGAGATAAAGGAACAGGGAGAAGAAAAAGGCAGGAGGAGAAAAGGAGAGAACTAGAAAGAGAAAGCCAGGAGAGAAAGGCAGATACACAGATGACACAAGGAGGCAGAGAGAGACAGAAACAGAGAAGAGACACAGCAAAAAGGAGAGAGAGACACACAGAGAGATAACGCAGAGAGAGATAGAGGAAGGAGGGACTTCCCTGGCGGCGCAGTGGTTAAGAATCCGCCTGCCAATGCAGGGGACACGCGTTCGAGCCCTGGTCCTGGAAGATCCCACAGGCCGCGGGGCAACTAAGCCCATGCACCACAACTACTGAGCCCACGTGCCAAAACTACTGAAGCCTGCGTGCCTAGAGCCCGTGCTCTGCTACAAGAGAAGCCACTGCAATGAGAAGCCCGTGGACCGCAACAAAGAGTAGCCGCCGCTCACCACAACTAGAGAAAGCCCACGTGCAGCAACGAAGACCCAACGCAGCCAAAAATAAATAAATAAATAAATATATTAAAAAGAAAGAAACAAACAAAGGTGGGACAGACGCAGAGAAAGGGTAAAAGACAGACAAAGTGCAAGAGGGACAGAAGACACAGGAGAGCCCTGCAGAGTGAAGTATAGGAAGCAGCCCCAGCCTTCAGACCCAAGCTCTGCCTCCCTACACTTCAGCCTCCCCTGCCATCCGGGCCCCTCACCTGAGCGGCTCTTGCTATTGGTGAGGATGTCCTGCAACCGCTCCTGCAGTTTATCCGCCCGTTTCCGCTCCAGGTGCAGCTGCCGTTTGAGGTCCTTGAGCTGTGGGGAACGGGGGAAAGATAGGGGCTGAGGCCCGGTGGGCCCACAGGTGGGGGTGGCCGCAGGGCAGGAGTGGGCCATGCTTGGACACCTTTCCCCATCGTACCGCAGCACTGCCCTTCTTCTCCAGGATTCGCTGCCCATCCACCGTGTCCTTCACCTCCTGTGGGATAGAGAAAGCACAGCTGGTGGGTGCCAGAATGGCTGCATGCAGTGTGCTCCCTCCCTGCCCCATTACTGCATGCTGAGGCCCAGGGTGTGTTGAGGGACCCGGAGGGACCAGTGGGTGACCTGCTTCAGGCTGCTGATGGTCTTCAGGTGGCAGTCCCGCTCCTCCTGGGCCTGTTGGAGCTGATCCCGCACACCCTGAAGCTCCTCTTCCTTGCTCTGCAAAGCAGAGGGTAGCTCAGGCCGCAGCTTGGGAAACCTCAGTCCTCCCACCAGAGAGGAATGCCATCATGCAATGGGCACCTTCAGCTCGCCGGCGTGCTGCTCCCGACACTGCTTGAGGGCTTCCTCTTGTTCCTGCTGCTGCTGCTGCAGAGATTCCTACAAGACAAGTCCCAGGTCTGGCCACGGCCCCCCCCAGAGGACGTCACACCCCCCAGAGGACCTCACACCCAGTGAGCGGTGTGAGGGATTGCAGCAGGGCCCCTGCGTATGCAGAGAAGAAACAGAGTGTCACGTTGAGGGCTGCGCCATTCACATCGAAGCCCAACATCTGCATTTACATCTTACTTTACTTAATAAAACATAACGTAGCGCTTACTGCACACCAGGAATGTTGTAGGGATTTTATATATATTAACTCAGTTTATATAACCCTCCCATAACACCTAGACAGCCGGTATTATTGTTATCCCTTTTTTTACGGATGTTGAAAACGGGCCACAGAGAAGTAAATAACTTGCCCAAGGCAAGTTATTTACTTGCCTTGTCTGGGCTAGAAAGCAGCCCAGACAGGATTCAAACCCAGGCAAACAACTGGCTCGAGCATGTGTGCTCTTCACTGCTACGTGACACTGCCTCTTATGTATTACCATGAGTTTTCCAGAAAATGGTAGTAAAAGTTCTGGTTGCATCAAAATTAGAATTATTATAATAATCTTCCGACAGAAGTACAATTTCAGAAGGAAGAGGTGCCTTTTCAAATTTGTACATCTGACATTCTGCCCTACTGATTGATGGCCATGGCCTGATCCCCTCCAGAGGGCTGCTGTTGAGCCAGGGGGCACTGTGGGGATGCCCAAGTCCAGAGCCTCAGAAAGTTCCAGGGCCTGACCACTTCCAGTCCCCTGCTTTGACATGCATACCCCCCAACCAGCCTCTGCACCAACTCACCTCAGCCTCCTTCAAGCGCCGTTCAAACCAGCCCTTGGCTCCATCCATGGAGTGTACCTGAGCTTGAAGTTCTTCCACTGTCTGCTGGAGAGTCTCCAGCTCCCGCGTTCGGGCCTGCAAGAGGGCAGAGCAGCGAGGGCCAGGTGGAGGAGCGGGCGCCTCACTCACGCCATCCCCTGGCCCATCAGCGAGGCTACGCTCCCCAGGTTTTCGACGCAGAGAGGCAGTATCATCTGCCCACCCACCTTCTCCTCGCGGATCTGCCCGCGCAGCTCCTCCTCCTGCCGCTTCTTGTCTTCATGTAGCTCACGGAGCTCACGCTCGTAGCGGGCGCGCACCCCCAGCACCTCCTTCTCGTGCCGTAGTCGGACTGCTCCCAGCTCCTCCTTGTGCTGGGACTTCTCCTGCAGCGTCTCCATGGCTAGCTCATCCAGCATGGCCTTCCGCTTCTCAGCACTCTGGCACCCAGGAGAGGGGGGCAGGAGGAGGTCAGTCAACCTCCTCCCCCGACACCAAACAAGGCCCAAGGAACAAGCCGAAGTCCACCTCCTCCCCATCCCGACTGAACGGCTAAGTCACTCACCCGTCCTCATGGAACTGGTCACTTTCTGTGCCCTCCCATTCCCGTGGGCTTGCCCACATCACCTGTCCCCCTGCAGACTGGGCCTCCCCCTGTGGTGTTGCCCACCTTACGAGCCTCCTGTAGTTCCTGGGTCAATTGCTCCTTCTCCTGCCCGAGTTCCTGAAGTTGTTCCAGCAGCCGACTATTGGCTCGCAATGACTCCTAATGTGGGGACAAAAAGGGTGAGTTTGATAAACAGCCCCCAGGAGGTGCTGCTCACCCAGGACATTTCTGGTAGAACATCTCCCTTAACCCTGGTAAAGTGGGTGATGTTCTGTTTCTAGATGAGAAACATGGCAGAGGCTGCTAGCTGCTCCCCAGCATTCATTCTCCCGCTATTATTCCGGTTTCTATTGTGGAATCAGAATGGCTATCCTAACTAACTGAAGAGGCTCAGTCTCAAGTGAAATGACTTGGTCTAGGACACACAGGTGCTAATAAGTTCGGGAGTCACACTGGAACCCAGGTCCACCTGACTCCATGGTCTTCCCACAGCACCTCATGGGAAACTCCACTGAGCCAGGACTAGGGAACTAGGAGGAGACAGGTCAAAGCCAGAGGCGTCACCTGGAGCTGGGAGTTGAGGTCATCTTTCTGTCCCATGAGGTCCTCATACTCAGTCTGCCGCTGCTGCAACTCAGCTGTCAGCCCAGCAGTCTGTTCCCGGAGCATATTCAGTTCTTGGGTCTTTGCTGTTTGGATCTGGAGAGAGTGGTGGTGATGGAAAGTGCAGTGGAAGGGGCCCCAGGGGCCAGTCACGGGGTGTTCCAGGGAGACAGGGAGAGAGGTGAAAGGAGAGCCAGGAGTAGAGAGAGAGTATTTCAAAGAGAAAAGCAGTGAGAAAAAGAGATCAACAGGGGATTGGTAAGTGTGGTATATTCATACAATGAAATAGTACACAGAGAAAGTAGAACAGATCAGTGCTACATATGGATAAACCTCACAGATATAACGCTTCAGGAAAGAAGCCAGACATAGATTGGGTGTCTGATTCCATTTACATGAAGTTGAAAAGCAAGCAAAACTAATCTATGTTGCTAAAGGTCAGAGGAGTGGTTACTTCTGGGGAAGTATTGATTGAGAAGGGGTAAAAGGGACCTTCTGGAGTGCTGAAAATGCTCTATATCTTCTTCTGGGTGGTGGCTACATGGAGACAGATAAATATACAGACGGGGATAATTCACTGAGTGTACACTTAAGATCAGTACACTTCTTGCAGTTTACTGGAGAGAAACTAGAATGCAAAAAAAGCAGGGATGGATGACCAGAGAGAAGAGGGGTGGAAGCCAACAGAAAGGAGAAGCTGAGAATGAAACAGAAACAGAGGCAGGAGAACAGCACGAGGTCCAGACTACGTTGCCCCAATGTGGATCAAAAGCAGAGGGAGACGGGGAGCTGGGGAGGGATCGGCGCAGGCTCCCACGTGTCCTGTACCTGCTCCAGGGCAGCCAGGCTAGTCCTCAAGGCATTGTTCTCAGCCAAAAGTCCTTCCACTTGTTCCTGCGCATCCGCACTCTGGATGGACACCTGGCCCCACCCCCACAACGAGTGAGAGTGGGTCCAGAACAGGAGGACAGGACCTACCCGCAGCCAAGAAAGAAAGGACACACATACACACACCCACGAGAACGACGACCAGGGGAAGCAGGACCCTGGGGCCTTGCCTGCCTGTACAATACCCACTGAGGCTGCCCCCACCCTCACCCCCACCTCCCTGAGCCCGCTCAGTACAATGTACCTGATCTTGTAGGGCTCGCAGAGCTGCCGCATGCTCCAGGAGCTCCCCCTGCCGCTGATCTCTCAGCTCTGCCAAGCTCTGTGGGGACCACGTCAGGGGAGCCCATTCTAGACCTCAGCCTCCCCTGGGGTACATATGACCACACAGACTCCCTCTCTGACCACCTGGCAGCATGCTGCCTAAGTACTTGAGGGCCTTGGACTACCCAGCCATCAGAGATCTCAGGCTCACCCAGACTCTTGGTCATTATCCCCAGGGGCCTCACACACCCCTGTATCCCAGTTCTAAGCACCTCAGAAACCACCTAGGCTCCTGGGGATTTCAAATTCACTCAGCCCCCATCCATAAGATGGTCTCACACTCGGCCAGATTCCAGCTCAGAGGCCCCAGGATTCTCAGACACACTCAACCCCCAGGGACTACAGCTTCACCCAGATTCCTGACCCCAACCCTCAGGGGTTTTAGACACAGGCAACCCCCATGTCTCTAGTTTCCAAGAGTCTCAGACCCACCCAAACTCACCACCCCAGATCCTATAGATTTCAAACTGATACAAGTGTGTAGTTTCCAGCTCCTGGTGAGGTCTCAGACTGATACCACACCTGCCACTCCTGTCCCCAGTCTCTGGGGATCTTCACACCCAGCTTTACCCAGACTTCTGTCCCCAGCTCCTAGGGGCTTTAGTTAGACCCACAAGCCATCATAGCCCCCAATCCAAGGGACCTGAGACTCACTCACTCTAAGGGGAAGGCTGGAGGCTTTAAAGTCACCCAGCCGCCAACCCTTAGGAGCCTCAGACCTACCTAGACTTTTGCTCCAGTCGCTCGATGTCTCAGACTCACCAGTTTTTTATTCACAGCCCCCAGGGACCACCAACTCACATGATCCAACTTCCTAGGTGTCTTAAGACCCAAACCAGCCCCCAAGCTCTGAGGGTCTCAAATGCACTCAGACTCCAGGCCCAACTGTCTTACCCTTGAAAGTCTTATATCCACCCAGCCCCCATAGGTCTCAAAGTTACCCAACCTCCAGGGAGTTCAGACTCACTCCAAACTCCTGGTCCCAATCCAGTGACCACAGATTTCTCCAGATTCCTGTCTCTAATCCCCTGGAGTTTCAGATTCATCCAAACCTGTGGCACATAGGCCCCTAGTCCTCAGCCCCGCTGAGATCTTTAATTCATGCAGGTTCCTACCCCAACTCCTAGGGCTCTCGGGGTTCCCTAGTTCCCATTTTCCTAGCTCCTAGGGGGCCCAGAACCCATCCAGTCCCTATATTTCCAACACAGGAAATATCAGACTCCCCAACTAGCCTCCGTAGACCTCAGAGCTCCCCGGACTCCCAGCCCTTTCCCTATCCCAGTGATCTCAGAACCCAACCCCTTACCTGATTGGCAGCCTCAAGTTCCTGCTGCAGCTTCTGAGTTCGAGCCAACTGGGCTTTGAGATCAGCTTCCTTCCGCTGTTGTAACTCCTCAATCTTGTTCCTGGGGGTGATTGGTGGGAGGGAGGGGCACATTGACCACAGCCTGAGGCCCAGTCTCCCAGCTCTGCCCCTGTGATCTTCGGTTAATCCTGCTGGGCACTGCCCCATTGTCCACCAATATCCCCAACCCTGGTAGTTACCGGCTGTCATTGAATAGCGTCTCCTTTTCTGTCTGCAGACGGCAAAAACTAGGCACAAAAAGACAGACATATATGGGTCCATTCCACAAGTCAATCCCCTCCTTAGTCCCCGCAAACCCCTTCCCCCCAGCTCTGGAAGAAAGAAATTTACCTTTCTTGTTTCTTTTTCAGTTTCTCGGCAAGCTGGAGTGGGGGAGGAGGGTACAGACAAGTGATAAGAATGAGAATAATATTAATAAAGACAAAAATTTACTTCATGTTTACAGACACTTACTACTAAGTCCTTTATAGAAACTGGAATTTACTTTTGTTACCTCATGGAATCCTCAAAACAGTCCTGAGAAGTGAGCACCACTGGCTTTACAAATGGGAAACTGAGTCTCAGAAGGGTTAAATAATTTGGTTGCACAGCTGGTCGGCAGCAAAAACATGACCTCTACCCAGCTCCTCAGGCTCCAAAGCCTGACATTTATGCCTCCGACCTATCGACCGATGGCCATGTCATAGAATAGCTAAGCTGGGAGGCCTGGAAAACAGGATCATGATTGGCTGCCTCACCACTGGGTCTCAAGTTCCTAAGATAAGAGCCAGCAGTCTATAAATGCTTGGATGGATGGACGGATGGATGGATGGATAGATGAATGAAAAAGCAGAGATCGGAGGACCCAGAAGGATGGGATGGGGCCTGCCACGCACAAGACATAGAAGGACCACATTAGCCCATTTCATATTGAAAACAAATCTGAGACATAAATGTGAGTCTCTCCATTTCACAGATGACAAAACTGAGGCTTTGAAGAGATACTCTGCCCCTCTACCCTACCAGGGGAAGCATGGCAGGTGGGGAGTGGGTGGGGCAAAGTCCAGGGAAAGCTCGGCAGCCCCACCTTAGCAAGTTCTTCCTGCAGCCTGGATGTTTCAGCCTGCTTCAAGGTCTGCTGGGAAGGATGAGGGAGGGAGTTGTTATCAGCAAGCGGGGAGGTAAGGCCTGTGCCTTTCCCTGCCCTCCTGCCTTCCTAATCCATCAGCCCACAAGATGGTGATGTCACAGATATCTCCGTGGGACCACAGGCAGAGCTAGGGCATCTGCCTGCCTCCTGGCACCCCAGCCCCAACAGACCCAGATTCACCTCCAAGCCTTGCAGTTGCTCCCAGAGCAGTCTCTTTTCCTCCTTCTCCATTTCCCATTTCAGCTCCACTTCTGCCAATGGCATGGGGGCTAGGACAGGGGAAGCTGGGCCCCCCACGGGATCCCCTTGATCCTCGCTGGCAGCTGGGGACCTCCCAGCCTCTTTCCCGTAGCGCTCCTGCAGGGCTGGTGGGTAGAATAGAGACATATGATGGATGAGGTTGTCTCAGAAGACCCCTGACACACCTCAAATAGAAAGAGAACTGGCCTTCAACCCCTTAGGTAGCAGAAACCCTGCCTCAGTGGCCATAAGCCTACAAAACGAAGGTTCGCCCCCACCTCTCACAAATCTTTTAAGCCCCACCAACCGCGGAAATCCTGTCTACCATCAAATCAGCCCAAGATAATTTCCCAAGCCCCACCCCCATCCCCAAGCCCCACCCACAGCCCTCCAAGGTGATGCCCACCATCCTCCATTTACAGCTGAATCCTCCTATAACCTCTAATCCCCAGCCACATTCTACGAAGTCTCCTTCCTGATCACCAAACTACCACCCACCACCCCACAAGCCCAGCTGCTCTCCACAAGTCCACACATCAGGACACTCACTCCCACACTTTATCAAACTTTCTTTCAGCTTTCATCCCAGACCCCACTGACACCTTGGGCTCAGAATCTTCCTAACACTCCTTCATTCACTTTCTCCATTTAGCAAACACCTCCTTTCTGATGTTCAATCTGCTTATCAGTAACATTTGCTAGGTACCAGGTGCTGAACTAAGCTCAGAAATATATCTCTACTACAATTTTCCAGGTGGTAGACATCACTACATGCACTTCGTAGATGAAAAAGCTTTGGCTCAGAGAGGTGAAATGGCTTGTCCAAAATCATACACTGGTTCATGGCAGGGCCAAGCCTGATTCTGAAGCCTTTTTCTTCCCCCAGGGAAGACAACACCTTACTCAAGCCCCAAGGTCCCCACATCCCCAGGAGGGTCTCCATGCACCTGCCACGTTCTTCTGCAAGGCTGTGTTCTCTGCCTGCAGTCTCAGCAGCTCCCCATCCACAAGGCTCCCGGCTTGGGTAGCCCCTGCCCTGGCAGCCCCATCCTTCAGTTGCTGGTTCTCCCGCTCCAGCTGTTCCATCTGGCTACAGAGCTGAGCAGGGGACAAGTGAGGTAGCAGAAGAGCAAAGAATCAGAACAACATTTGCTGAAATATACATAGCATTTGGCCCATGTACTTTACAATTCATTTAATTCCATAACGCCCCTGTGATGTAGAGGCTCTCATTACTCATTATCCCCACTTCACAGATAAGGACACTGAGGCACAGATGTTAAACAACCTCAAACTCAAACACCTGTTAAGTGACAGAGACATGGAAGATGGAGAATACTGAGAACAATTTTCTGCTTGCCCGCTTTCAACCTCACAGTTGCAATCCAAGACCTCAGGCTCCTCTGGAAGTTGCTGGTCCAAGATGTCAGCATCATGGATAGCCCCACTGCCAGCTTTCTTCTGTGGAGGGGTCTGCGTCTGGGAGCCGAGGCACCACAGACAGCTTTCAGAGCATTTCCAGGGTTAGCACTGCCCATGGCTCCCTCTCGTTAGCCCTTGGAGAGCCCGTGGAGAGGAGTACAACGCAAATAAAACTAAGCCAGCCCCCTGCTCAACTCCTGAAGAAAACACAGTTTACACAGCAGACCTGACAAGATCCTTTGTCCCCATTTTCAGATTAGAAGACTGAGGCCCACAGAGAATTTTTATTTTATTGCCTGGGATATTTTCTACCCAGAACACCATTCCTTTCATCCAGTTCTTCACATGACTGACTTTTTTGCATCCTTCAGTGCTCTGCTCAAATGTTACCTTTCAAGTAGTATCCCCCAACACAGAAATTCCAATACGCTCTGTTTGCTTCTTTCTTACCTAGCATGAATTGCAATTAAATTTACCTAACATGTTCTTAGTTTTTTAAATTTCTGAAAATGTTTGGATCATAAATTGTGATTCACAATTAAATTTTATTTCGTAACGTAGGTCATAAGCATAGATTCGGAAGCCAGACTGCTTGGATATGAATTTCTACTCTGCCATTTCACCTTGGCACAAATTACTTCATCTCTAGGGGGCTCAGTTTTCCCCATCTGTCGAATAGGGATAGTAATGATATCTCATCGGTTTGCTGTGAGAATTAAATAAGTGAATAATGTAAAGCACATCAAACAGGACCTGGCACACAGTAAACACTATGTAACTGTCAGCTATCAGTGCTATTATTATTATTTGTTTACTATGTTATCATCTTTTTCCCCATCCCACCCCCAGAATATAAGCTACCCAAGAGGGAGGACTATTTTGTACTGCTCACAACTATTTCCAGAACACAGAGCACATAGTGCGGGCTCAATAACTATTTGTTGAAGGAACAATTGAGCTGAAATATCTTGGCAAATAAGTGGTGGAGGCGGGCCTGGAACTCAGGTCTCCCTGTGAGCATTTCTAGCTTCCAGGAGGAGGAGGGGTAGTGCGAAGGAGGTTCTATACCTGGCTCAGTGCCTAGCCCAGGGCAGGTGCTGAGAAACACAAGCTGGGTTTATAGAGGAATAACTGCCCCTGCCTCGCCCAGCAAGAACCATGATACCACTGAGGCCAGAGGCAGGAAGCAGTGAGAAGTGAGGCGATGAGGTCAGCTGTTATGTGAGCACCAGGGGTTCTGAAATTTCGGGGATGAGGACCCACTGGGAGGTGTTGTCTAAAGAAGCAATGTGGTAAGACCTGCGGGTCAGGACAACCGTTATGGCTTGGTCTGGTAAAAGAAGCTAGAAGTGAGGAGACCAGCGAGGACACTGTGGGAATAGAGGTGGTAAGGGCTGAGGCAGGGCAAGGTCACAGGATGGATATAAAACTTTTAAATAGTCAAGAAATATTTTAGAGGGAAAATGAATTAATAAAAGGATACTATCAGTAGCTAACACCTACATAGCTGATTCTATGTGCAAGGCTCTGTTCTAAGTGGTTTATAGACATTAACCCATTCAATCCTCACAAAAGCCCTGCCAGGCAGGTACTGTCATTATCATCTTTTCCATTTTAAATATTTGGGAACCAAGAAACAGGAAGCTTAAGTGACTTGCTCAAGGTTACAGTTAGTAAAAGGCAGAGCCAAGAGTTTAATCTAGGCCTCTGGCTCTTAACTACTACTTACTAAATTGCCTCTGGTATTGTACCTACACAAAGGTTGTGTTTTTGGTTTGTTTTCTTTTTTAAGGTTTTGAGCCCTACATTCTCAGGTAGAGCCTTGGAAATACCTTTTTTGTTGCTGTGAGACTTTTTCCCTTACAACACATGAAAAACTTAGAAAAGGGAAGCAGCTCGAACATCTTTCCATCCCATACTAAGCATAAGAATTTTACCTAAGACCTCCCAACAACCTGGGGCTCCATAGCATCAGCCCCAAAATATACACAAGGAGACTTGAAGCTCAAAGGAAAGGAGTGACTTGGTCAGGAACCAGCTGACCTCATGGCTTGCAGCCTTCTAATCCCAGCACAGTGGGTGGTCCCATCTGTCAAATCACTGCCCCCCAGCAGAGATCAAGGCCCTGTTTCAGCACCATGGACAGTGACACAGGGCCAGGCTCTGTCCAACCACCCTCAGCTGCCCTCCGGCTTCAGCCCAGGTGGCCCCTACCCCTTGGACCCCCCTCAACTATCCAGGGCACCAGCACCTTGCTGAACTCGGCCATAAGCGTGCTGTTCTGCAAACGGAAGTCCTCCTCCTGGCTGTGCAGCTTTGCCTGCAGCATCTCATTTTCACTCAGCAGCCCCTCGACTTCCTGCAGTGGCAGATGTGGGCCAGGTCTCCAACAGGGGTAGAAAGGATGGGGCAGTAGGGCAAAGAAACAGAGAGAGGGAGAAAATGACATTGGGGGAGAACATAGGGTACAGAGAATGAGATGGGTGAAATCAGGAGATACAGGGGGAAAGACAGACATAGGAGGGATAAAAGAGGAGATAAGGAGGGAGGAGAGACATGGGGTAGAGAGAAGGGAAGATGTGGAAGGAGAAAGGGATGAGGGGAGACAGTGGGAGGAAAGAGAGGGGTATATAGAAATAGGGAAGAAAGGAAGCAGAGAAAGATGGGGAAAGGGGGTTAGATAGGGAAGGAGAGAGGGATGGGATGGGGGAGAGAGAAAAAAAGAAAAGGTAGGACGGCAGAGAGATAGGAACAGAGAGATCAACAGAGGGAGAACAGAGAGAAGGGGTCAGGGAAAGAAATGAATCAGGAAGAGAAAAAGGAACAGGAGAGAGAGGAACGGGGAGAGAGGAAAAGGGGAGGGAGAAACAAGGAGTCAAGAGAGAGGAAGAAAGGGAAAGAAGAAAAGAGAGAAACGATGGCAGAGATAGGAACAGGTGGGGGAAAGAAAAAGAGAAGGTTGGGGAGAGAAACAAGAATCCGAGAGGAACAGAAAGACAGAGACAAAGAGAGACTCAGAGAGGAGGACACAGAGAAAGAAAGGGAGAAGGAAAGACATACAGAGAGAGGTGCAGAGTGAGAGACAAAACAGGAGAACAAAGATAGACACAAAAACACATGGCAGGGAGGTAGTCACAGATGCAAGCACACACACAGAGAAAGAAAGGCCAGTACCAGGAGATCCCAGCATACAGAAATATCCCCTCTAAGACAGTCTCCCAGACACATTTACCCGCCAGGGGTCCCCTTACCTGAGCTTTCTTGCTCTTGCTCAGTGCCTAAAGGTGAGGGAGGTGAGAAGAGAGATAAGGTGACCAGAGATGGACTCCCTCACTAGGGTATGGAGATACTGTGGCAAGTGTCAAGGGGGGACAATGATAACAGGGGGTGAGGGATGGGGGTGTCTTTAACCACAATTTGTAGCCCACAGGAATGATGGAGTGAGTGGGTGAATGAGGAGCACCCTGCTTACATCCTTTCCTCTAAGCTCTTGAGGCTTTTCATGGGTCTTAGTATTTAACCCTTCATAGGCTGGATCTCCGGACTCAGAAATTATGGCTTCACTGTTCCATCTGTCCAAACACATCTATGTGGATCCCTCCCATGCACCGTGGAAACTGCTGTTCCCCTGCTGGGCAGCTGAGGGCATTGCCAGGTTGGGAAATCAGTACCCTACCAAAGAGAAGCCTAGCTTTCTGACTGCCAGACTTTCTGCATTCTGTGTTCCTTCATCTAACAAATATATATGGAGAACATACTGCGTATGACATTGTACTATGCATGGGGACAGAGCAGTGAAGAAAGAGACAAAGAAGGGCCTTGAATGCCTTGAGGGGCCATGATAGGTTATATGCTATCTCATCTTCAAAGGATTTGAGAGGTAGGTTTAGTCTCACTTTACCAACAGGACCAGGACAGGGGTGGGGAATAGGAGCACAAGGCAGGAGTATGAGTGGGGGACAGGAGGCAGGTTCAAGGCAGGTTTACTGATAGATTTGATTATTTAGTTAGAAATCAGTGAATGAGAATGAGTAATTGAAATTAAAAATGAATTAAGAGTAAATGAAAATTAATTAATAAATTAAGCAGACCTAGATAAAATTACCAAACAAAGGAGACTTCCATGAGAAATTTTTGAATGACTAGTGACAGCATGTAACATTAGGTCTGGTTCACTGTAGGTGCTCACTGGACAGATGAATGAGTCAGATGGCTACAGGGAACACATGGGTGGGTGAGTAGGTGGAAGGAGGTACCTTCTGAGCTTTGTTGAACTCCTTATCCAGGTAGGCGACCTTCTGTCGAAGACTGGTAAGTTCTGGTGTGGGGAAAGCAGGGAGTCTCAGCCTCAGTCAGCGGTAAGGAGCTGAAAGGTCCTCCTGCCAGGCCTCTGAGATTTTTTCCCCTTGGCCTCTGTCCTCCAAAGCCACCCCCATCTAATGAGACCCTCTTGGCTCACCAACACCATTCTTGCGTAGTTCATCTGAAAGCTGGTAGTTGTTTGTCCGGAGTTCTAGGAGCTGAGCCTTAGGGGGAAGCAGGGAAGGAAATGACTTGGCAGAAATGTGCCCCCTACCCTCATGAGGAGAGAACCAATCCCCTGAGCCCTACAGACCCTGCTGCCCTCCATGCGCCTCTTTAGTCACTCCTAAGACCCGTGCCTGCTTCATCCCAAATGAGTCCAGCCACTCAGCCTGTCCCACCTTCTCCAGTTCTACTTAAACACAGTCAGCCTCACCTGTCTCCCTGCTGCCTCTATCTCTCCCCTTCCAATCCAACTGTGCCCTCAGGCCATGACAGAGTGCTGACCCATTCAGTTTCTTGCTCATGTGTGTTCCATGCCCAAAGGATAAAGTCTGCCTCTTCATCTGGACTGGCCTCGTCACACGCTAAACACTGTTCTGTCTTCTGTCAGAGGTGTTCTCTATCCTCTTGGCCAGAGTAGGGGGCAGGGGATTGCCTTCCTCCCTCTTTCCCAAGGGAAGAGAGCCTGGTATTATGACCAATTTCACTGAGTAAAAGGGGGTTTCCCAGGGTCCCCACCCCCAAGGCTCTCAAAATATGTCCAGACCCCTTTCAAGAATTGAGGGAAAGTGAAGTATGGGCCATTCCAAACAGCATATCCCTACCTACCAGCCCTGTAGGTGCTGAGGCCAATTCTTCCCAGACCACCATCCCTTACCCCACCAGGACCTTTCCCTCTCTCCCATGGCACCAGCCTCCATCCCTGGGTGGTCTGCTAAAGGTGAGAGGGCTTGGCCTCTACAGAATCTTTCCTGCCCCTGTCCTCTCCCAGACCCAGTGATCTGTCTCCCCCAGTCCTGATCCAGTTGGAACACCCCTGGCACCCACTTACAGTGTCTATCCATCAGAGCCCAATGGTTTTCCCTTCACTCATGACCAATAGAATCAATCTTCCTCATTCAAGGATCCCCTATACCCCTCAAGATCTCCCCAGTCATAATCCAATGGGATGACGCTATACCCTTCAGGGTTTTTCCCCCACAAGGCCTTGGGTGGGCCAGTTGGATTACTCTTACTCACATGGAATACTTTGCACAAGTTACAGGGGCCTTCCCCTTTTTTGGTCCAATTATCTCAGTCTTCCACCCTCAGGGTCCCTCACATAGCGACAACTGGTTTCCTTCATTCAAGAATGAATGGATTACCTGCTCTCACTCGGAGTTCCTCCTGTCCTCCCACAGGACCCTACGCAGGGTTTCCCCCTTTCAGAGTCTCCACACAAAATCCAATGGTCTTCCCCAGTAACGAATTCTCTCAACAAGGGCCCACTCTGGCCTTTCATCCATCTCAGAGTCCCCCCAAAAAGAATCAAGTGGTCACAGTACTCAGTCAGGGTACCTCTCCACAGACCGGTGATTTCCCCTCCACGCAGTCCAAGGTATCACTCTTTCACCTCCTCTGGTCCTCTCTCCAACAAGGATTAATCGTATTACCCATTCAGGGCCTTCTTCACCCCACATCTAATGGGATCACCCGTAATAATCCAATGGTACTGCCCTCTCTTGGGATCCGCTACCACCCCTCGCACAGGAGCTCCACCTCCCAGGAACAATGACATGTGGGGTCTTTCCCCAGTCCCCTGACATAGTGGTATCTCCCACAAAAACGTCCACCTCCCACCGATAATGGTATTGCCCTCTCCAGGGCTCCCCCCACCACGAAGCAAACAGCCCAACACCCGCTTCCTTCCTCTCCAGGCAAAATGGTTTCCCCCTCTCAGGATCTCCTTCCCTCAAAGCCCAGCATTACCGTCGCCCACCCAAGGTGTCCCCCGCATGGGCCCAAAGGTCTCGTCCCCTCCAAGTCTGAGTAAGGTGTCGCCCACGCTAGGACTCTCTCTTCCGCCCACAAGGCTAACAGAATCCATCCCCTCAGAACCCAATTGTATCTCGGAATCCAGTAGTCTCACCACTCGGAGCCTCAGTTTCCCTTCTCCAGACCAACCCCTTAGGCTCAAGGTCCATCCCAACCAACCCCTGCACAAAGCCGGTGGGACGATCTTTCTCTTCCCCGCCCTCCCGTCGCCTAGCCCGGTGGTCTTTTCCCCGGCGAGCGGCACCTGCATCCGTTGAAACTCCTCCTCAGACAGAGCTTGCGCCATGTTCCTCCCCCCCCACCCCCCCAAGAGCTTTCTGCGCAGACGCAGTTTGTCCCTCCTGTCAGTAGTATTAAGGTCGGACCAAACCACTGGGCAGGAATAGAGGGGGGAGGAGTCTACTCCGGAAGTTCAGCATTTTGGAAAACAAGAGAAGGAAACTGACAGGTTAGGTGAATTGCAATGTAATATTTTACCAGAATCAAGGTCATTTGTTCTGGCTTTTGAGCTCTCATAGACTACTCATTGTGATGCGACACTATGGCATCCCTGTGTCATGGGTGGACTCGTCGCTAGGGATGCGTTTGCCGACCGAAAATCACGCTTCTGTGGTACTCCTTTAAGGAGAATGGTTGGCTTTACCGTAGAAAAGAAAGCGGAAGCTTTCGCAAGTCTTGTTCCCGCCCTCCTCCGGGTGACCCCAAAAGGGAATTCCGCCTTTGGTGAAACCGTTGGCGTTTTTTTTTGTTTGTTTTGTTTTGTTGTTAAAGATTTGACGCTGATTTTCTTAACATGAGCTGTTGTTAGATAAAGGGCCTAGCCACCAATAAATTTAAAATACCTGTGAGGAAAGAATGGCAGTGACTCAAACGGGAAAGCTGCATTTAAAAAACAAAAATAGGATGACGAAACACCGGGAACATTCAAATAAGTATTAAAATGCATTATAAGCCTCTCTTGTGCTTACTGGCCACCTCTGCAAACCCTGCCACCCAAACAGTAGTTTTTATGTGGGAAAGAAAAAAATTAGAAAGCATGTTTAGCAGCAACATATCTCTACTAGGATAC
>NW_021703779.1:42757200-42792138 GCF_005190385.1 Monodon monoceros
GGGGGGGGGGAGAAACTTAATTTTGATGCCATTTTAAACGTACAGAAAGACAAGAATGGTACAAGGAAATTCCCTGTACCCTTTTGCCAGATTCATCAATTTTTCACATTTTGCCACCTTTGCTTTATCATTATCTCTCTCTCTGTCTCTAAATATAAAAATTTTGAACCATTGGCTTCAGCATCCATCGATTATTTTCTAACACCAACATTCTTTTGATACTTGTTAGTTACTCTTCTACTGTAAGGAAGAGCTTTCTCTTCTTCCCCATTTATGTGTTTATATCTGTACAGACTCGTGTTCTTATTTTATTCAATACATTATAATCAATCACTACCATTATTTCCTTTGACGCTCAAATTGTCCCAGATTTGGCCAGTGAGAGCTCCTTCAAGTTGACTTTTGTGTCCCTTTGACATGACCCCATCATTTTTTTTTTATAATGGGACGATTAAAGATGATTCCTGCAAAGCACCCAGCCATGTGTTCAGCACAGAGGAGGGCTCAGGAACGATAATAACAAGAGCTGGCGCTTACTGTGCTGAACCCTTTGCCTGAAGTATCACCTTTTAACCCTTATAACCACCTCAACAGGTAGGTGCTGTCAGAGGCTCAGAGAGGCTGAGTAACTTTATTTATTTATTTATTTATTTATTTATTTAGGGCTGTGTAGGGTCTTCGTTTCTGTGCGAGGGCTTTCTCTAGTTGTGGCAAGCGGGGGCCACTCTTCATCGCGGTACGCGTGCCTCTCACTATCGCGGCCTCTCTTGTTGCGGAGCACAGGCTCCAGACGCGCAGGCTCAGTAGTTGTGGCTCACAGGGCTAGTTGCTCCGCGTCATGTGGGATCTTCCCAGACCAGGGCTCGAACCCGTGTCGCCTGCATTAGCAGGCAGATTCTCAACCACTGCGCCACCAGGGAAGCCCCCCCATCATTTTTTTTTAATGCACTTCCTTTCTGGCATTACAAGATGCTCCAGACTCAACATTATTCCTTTTCAGCCCCAGTTGAGAAAGTATTCATTGCTACTAGGGTGTAATTGTTTCTAGGCCCTCTCAGTGTACAGAGCTAGAAAATACATGTATATAGTCTAATCCATGTAAACACACATCTATATTTATATATTTTGCTATAGGTATATATACTTTAAAAACATAAGTACACTACTAATACCTTCCATTTCTACACAACAACACAAGATTCATTCTAGTTTCCTCACTTTTCATATTTGTAAATCCCTTCTCCAACAGAAAGAAACCTAGCTCCCAATATCCACAATAAATTTACTTATTTGTGTAACCATATAATACACATTAACTCCAGAATTGCTAACCCACAAGACTGTGAAAAACAAACCTACCAACTACAGGTCAATACTTTTTTACAGCTTCTTTTGTCTTCAGGTTCCTGGTGGTCTGTAGTCAAAATACTGTGTTTAACAAGCCTATTGTAGCTTCAATATTTGATGCAGTTCCTTTTTGTTTTTAATCTGATGGTAGTCAAAATACTGTGTTCAAAAATTACTTGGGGAACTTCCCTGGTGTCGCAGTGGTTAAGAATCCGCCTGCCAATGCAGGGGACATGGGTTCGACCCCTGCTCTGGGAAGATCCCACATGCCACGGAGCAACTAAGCCCGTGCGCCACAACTACTGAGCCTGAGCTCTAGACACTGAGAGCCACAACTACTGAGCCTGAGTGCCACAACTACTGAAGCCTGCGTGCCTAGAGCCCATGCTCCGCAACAAGAGAAGCCACTGCAATGAGAAGCCCGCGCACCGCAACGAAGAGTAGCCCCCGCTCGCCGCAACTAGAGAAAGCCTGTGCGCAGCAATGAAGACCCAACGCAGCCAAAAATAAATAAATAAAATTAATTAATTAATTAATTTAAAAAATTACTTGGCTTAGTTCTCCCTCTTCCCACCACCCCCCATGAGGCTGCACGATTCATTTGAAATATTGTTAGGTTCCTTTGTTTTCGTTTGAATTCCATTTTGCCCTCCCCTCCATCCCCTTGTTGAGGTAACTAATCTATTTAATTTCTGGTTTATCTTTTCTGTTTCTTTTCGCACAAATGAACACATATGAAGGGGAGCAGAAATGCCACACCAAAACATGCCGCTTTGATTTGCATTTCTCTAATAATTAGCTATATTGAGCATCTTTTCATGTACCTGTTGGCCATCTGTATGTCTTCTTTGAAGAAATGTCTACAAAATGTTCCACTTTGGCGTGTGGCTTATTTTAAGCTGAAAACAATCAAGACCCAGCACACTCAAGAAAAACGTTTACCTCTCTTTTAACTGCTTAGAAGAATTTAGATAGGGGTCTGGCCCAGAAAAAGAGCTATATCAGAGATAACTTTTTATCTGAAAGACTTACCCACATGGCAGGGCAAACATTTGACTACCAAACATCTGCTCTTCTCATCATCCTGTGAATTGCCCTCCTCCCATTTGAAACCCCTTTGAAGCCCCTATTCCATTCATTAGCTCAGGATGGCATATAAGCTTCAATTGCCTAACTACCTTTGGGTCTCATATTTTTATGGGTATCCTGTACATACGAAATTAGTTTTTCTCCTCTTAATCTGTCTTATGTCAATTTAATTATTAAACCAGCAAAGAACCTAGAAGGGTAGAAGGAAAATTTTTTCTGCCATGACACATACATGTATATTATCTTATTTATCCTACATTAAGGGTAGCATCCTATAACTATTCTTTTACACTTTGCATTTTTCATTTGATAATATCTTCTTTCTCCCTCTCTCGGTCTCAGGTACATAGTACCCCATTTTGTAGATGTGTCATAATTTAGCCACTCTTCTATGTTTGCCCATGTAGGTGGTTTCCAATATTTTGCAATTATAAACAATGCCAAAAAGAATAACCTTGTACCTATAGGTATTTTTTTATTATCTGAGGTGTATCGTCAGGGTAAATTCATAGAACTGGGATTGCTGCATCAAAAAGTGAATATCTGGATTTAGTTGATACTCCCAAATTCCCTCCCAAAAGGGCTGTTCCAAGTTCATTCCCACTATCGACGTGTTTGAGTGCCTGTTTCCCCACAGACTAGCCAATAGCCTGTGTTGTTGTATTTTTTAATTTTCTCCAATCTCAGAACAAAGAAATGGTATTTCATTGTAGTTTTTTTTCCCCGCTCATTTTCATCAGACCAAATGATCTGCCTGCTGTGGGAAAATGGTTTCAGCCAGGGCTCTTTTTTTTTTTTTTCCTTTTTCAACGTATGAACTTTATTGAGATATATTCTCTATCTGTATACCCCTCTACCTATTTCAAGGGTACAATTCAATGAGTTTTGACAAATACATACAAAGATGTAACCACCACCGCAATCAATATATGGAAAAATTCCATTACCCCCAAAAGGTTCCTTAGTGACCCATCCCAACCCTCCACTCCATCTTAGGCAACCACTGATTGGCTTTCTGTCACTGTAGATTATATGTGTTTTTGTAGGGTTTCATACAAATGGAATTAGACAACATATACTCTTTTGTGTCTGGCATCTTTCACTCAGCAAAATGCTTCTGAGATTCATCCAAGTTGTGTGTACCAGTATTTTCTCCTTTTTATTGATAAGTAGAATTCCATACTGTGGATATACCACAATTTGTTTATCCATTCTCTTGGTGTAGTTTTAATTTGTTTTTCTCTAATTATGAGTGAAATTACGCTTTTCATATAAGTTAAGGCCATTTTAATATCCTTTTTTAATCTGTGAATCGCCCACATCTTTTGCCCATTTTTTCTAGTGGCTTTTTGGACTTTTTTCCCCTTAATTTTCAAGAGTTCTTTGTACATTGGAGATATTAACACTATATTGCAATATATGTTGCATATATATTGTCCCACTTTTTCAGCTGTCTTTTGACCATGTTTATGATCCTAGGAGCTAGAAAATCGATGTATGCATGCTAACCCATGTATACACACATATCTATAAGTATTTCTGTATCTATTCATCTCTCTATATATATATTTTAAATAAATTTATTTATGTATTTGTTTGTTTTTATTTTTGGCTGGGTTGGGTCTTCATTGCTGCGCACGGGCTTTCTCTAGTTGCTGCGAGCAGGGGCTACTCTTGGTTGCGGCACGTGGGCTTCTCATCGCGGTGGCTTCTCTTGTCGCGGAGCACAGGCTCTAGGCATGCAGACTTCAGTAGCTGTGGCACGTGGGCTCAGTAGTTGTGGCCTGCAGGCTCTAGAGCGCAGGCTCAGTAGTTGTGGCACATGGGCTTAGCTGCTCCGCAGCATGTGGGATCTTCCTGGGCCAGGGCTCGGACCCATGTCCCTTGCATTGGCAGTCAGATTCTTAACCACTGTGCCACTAGGGAAGCCCCCATCTATATATTTTGAGATAAACACAAATTCATACTGATATTCCAGTACCACGTAGTACATTCTAGCCTCCCCTTCTTGCTCATCTGTAGCCTTCCATTCCAACAGTGAGAAGCCCAGCTCCAGCCATCCACCACCCATTTACTTAATTGTTTGATCCCAGTGTATATGTATAGCAATATCAGAATTGTTAACCTGTACTCCTGTGGGAAACAACTTTACCAAATTGGAGTTAAGTGCTTTTCTATGGTTCCCTTTGTCTTTAGCCTTGGAGTTTCCAGTCAAAGTACCATTTTCCAAGGTTACTTAGATCAGCATACCTTCTCCCCATGCTCTTCAGCAACATTATGTCATACGTTTAGAATAAAGTTAGATTATATTGTCACAGCCTCCATTCCATACTGGGATTCCCTGACCTCCTGGTTGATTTTTAAAGTTTTTCATACATTAAGATGCATTTGTGTGTGTGTGTGCTGTAAAGATCTATGGGATTTTTTATTATTATTATTTTATTTTTTAACATCTTTATTGGAGTATAATTGCTTTACAATGGTGTGTTAGTTTCTGCTTTATAACAAAGTGAATCAGTTATACATAAACATATGTTCCCATATCTCTTCCCTCTTGTGTCTCCCTCCCTCCCACCCTCCCTATCCCACCCCTCCAGGTGGTCACAAAGCACCGAGCTGATCTCCCTGTGCGATGCAGCTGCTTCCCACTAGCTATCTATTTTACGTTTGGTAGTGTATATATGTCCATGCCACTCTCTCACTTATGTCAATTGACCATATATGTGTGGGTCTATTTCTGTTTTGTTTTGTTTTTTTTGCGGTACGCGGGCCTCCCACAACAGTGGCCTCTCCCGTTGCGGAGCACAGGCTCCGGACGCGCAGGCTCAGCGGCCATGGCTCACGGGCCCAGCCGCTCCGCAGCATGTGGGATCTTCCTGGACCGGGGCACGAACCCGCGTCCCCTGCATTGGCAGGCGGACTCTCAACCACTGCGCCACCAGGGAAGCCCGTGTGCGTCTATTTCTGGAGTTTCTATTCTCCTTCATTGACATATTTGGTTGTCTCCCCCGCCCCCAGTTTTATTGAGATATAATTGACATACAACACTGTATAAGTTTAAGGTATACAGCTTAATGATTTGACTTACATACATCATGGAATGATTACCACAGGGAGTTTAGTTAACACCCACATCTCATATGGATACAAAAGAAATGATTTTTTTCCCTGTGATGAGAACACTTAAAATCTACTCTCTTTGGGACTTCCCTGGGGGCTCAGTGGTTAAGAATCTGCCTGCCAATGCAGGGGACACGCGTTCGAGCCCTGGTCCAGGAAGATCCTACATGCCGCGGAGCAACTAAGCCCGGGCACCACAACTACTGAACCTGAGCTCTAGAGCCCGCGAGCCACAACTACTGAGCCCACGTTCTACAACTCCTGAAGCCCACGTGCCTAGAGCCCGTGCTCCGCAACAAGAGAAGCCACCGCAATGAGAAGCCCGCACACCGCAACGAAGAGTAGCCCCTGCTCGCCGCAACTAGAGAAAGTCCCTGCGCAGCAATGAAGACACAATGCAGCCAAAAATAAATAAATAAAATTAAAAAAAAGAATCTACTCTCTTAACAATTTTCAAGTATATCATACAGCAGTGTTAACTATGGTCATCATGTTGTACGTTACATCCCTAGTACTTATTTATCTTAGTACTTATTTATCTTATAACTGAAAGCTTGTGCCTTTTGACCACCTTCATCCAATTCCTTCCCCCCCACTTGGCTGTCGTGATACCAATGCCACAGTATCCTAATTATTATAGCTTTACAGTAAGTCTTGACCTCAGGAAGTGCAAGTCCTCCAAATTTGTTCTTGGTTTTCAAAGTTGTTTTGGTCCTTTACATTTCCATATGAATTTTAGAATCTACTTGTCAAGTCTAGAAAGAAAGAAAGGAAGGAAGGAAGGAAGGAAAGAAGGGATGGAGGGAGGAATGAAAGAAGGAAGGAAGGAAGAGAGAGAGAAAAGAAAGAAGGAAAGAAAGAAAGGAAGGAAGGAAGGAAGGAAGGAAAGGAAGGAAGGAAGAGAGGGAGAGAGAGAAAGAAAGGAAGGAAGGAAGAAAGAAAGGAAGGGAGAAAAAAGGAAAAAAACCTTGCTGGGATTGTATTGAATCTATATATCAATCTTGGGAGAATTGATGTCTTAATAATATTGAGTCTTTTGATCTGGGAACATGTGTATCTCTCCATTTATTTAGATCTTTAACTTCTCTCAGCAAAGTTTTGTACTGCTGAGACCTGTACTGTGCGTACAGGTCTTGGGCGTGTACTTTCATATTTTTGACACTATTATGAATGGTATTTTAAAATTTCAATTTTCTATGGGTCATTGCTAGTATCTAGAAATACAGTTAAATGTAGTATATTGATCTTGTATCCTGCAATCTTGCTAAAGTCACTTATTAGCTCTAGTAGCTTTTTTGTAGACTTCATACGATTTTCTACACAGATGATCATGTCATCTCCGAATAAAGACAGCTTCATTCCTTTCTTGCCAATCTTCATGCCTTTTCTTTCTTTCTTGCCTTATTGCACTGGATAGAACCTCTAGTACAACGTTGAACTGAAGGGCTGAGAGTAGACATCCTTGCTTTTTTCCTGATCTTAGGGGGAAAGGCATTCAGTCTTTCACCATTAAGTTTGATGTTATTGTAAGTTTTTTCATAAATGCTCTTCATCATGTTGAGGAGATATTACCTTTTACTTCTAGTTTTCTGAGAGTTTCTTTTTTGTTGTTTCTTTCTTTCTTTCTTTTTAAGCCAGGAATGGATGGTGGATTTTGTCAAATACTTTTTCTGCATCTTTGAGATAATCACATGTTTTTTCTTGCATGGGGTAAATTCAACTTTGTTTTGATGTATTATCTTTTGTATATACAATTGGATTAGATCTACCAAAATGATTAAAACTTTTGCACCTCTGTTTGTGAAGAATGGTTCCATATGGTTTTCTTATACAATGTTCTTTGGTTTAGTATCAGTGTAATGCTAGTATCATAGAATGAGTTGGGAGGTATCCCCTCCTCTTAAATCTTCTGGGAGAGTTTGTGTAGAAGTGATATTATTTCTTCCTCAAGTATTTGGTAGAATTCCCCAAGGAAGCCATCTGGGCCTGGACTTTTCCTTGTGGGAAGATGTTTTATTACAGATTCAATTTCTTTAATAGATACAAGGTTATTCAAGTTTTCTGTTTCTTCCTGAGTAGGCATTGGTATTTTGTGTCTTTCATGAAATTTGTTGCCAGAATTATTGTCATAAATATGCTCATAATATTCTATTATTCTCTTTTTTAAATTGTGGTAAACTATGCATAACAGAATTTACCATTTTAACCATTTTTAAGTGTACAATTCAGTAGCACCGAATACATTCACAGTGTTATGTAACCATCACTATTGTGTATTTCCAGAAGTTTTTCATCATCCCAAACAGAAACTCTGTACCTACTAAGCATGAACTTCCCATTCTCCCCCAACCCCCAACCCCTAGTAACCTCTATTCTACTTTCTGTCTCTGGGAATTTGCCTATTCTAGATACTTCATAAAAATGGAATCATACAATATATGTTCTTTTATTTCTGGCTTATTTTGCTTAGCAGAGTGTCCTCAAGGTTCACCCATGTTGCAGCATGTGTCAGAATTTCATTCATTTTTATGGCTGAATAATAATCCATTATATGTATATAACATATTTTATTTATTCATTCATCTGTTGATGGACACTTGGGTTGTTTCCACCTTTCAGCTATTGTGAATAATGCTATGAATGTTGGTGTACAAGTATTCCCTATTATCCTTTTAATACATGTAGAACCTGTGATGATGTCACATTTCTCACTCCTGATACTGATCATTTGTATCTTCTCTCTTTCTATCCTGATCAATCTGGCTAGAAGTTTATCAATTTTACTGATCTTCTCAGTAATATTGGTTTCATTAGTTTTCTTTATTGTTTTTCTGTCTTCTATGTCATTGATTTCCACTCTCATCCTTATTATTTCGTTTCTTTTGCTTATTTTTCTCTTATTTTTCTTTTTCCTTAAGGTGGAAGTTGGGGTATTTGATTTTAGATCTTTCTTGTTTAGTATAAGCATTTTGGTACTATAAATTTTCCTTTAAGTATTGCTTTAGCTGCATCACATAAATTCCGATATGTTTTCATTTTTTTCAGATCATTTTATAATTTCTTCTTAAAATTCTCTTTATAATTTCCCTTTTGATTTCCTCTTTGACCCATGGGTTATTTAGAAATGTATTATTTAGTTTGCAAATATTTGGGGACTTTGTAGATCTACTTTTCTTATTAGTTTCTAATTAAAATCCATTGTGGTCAGAGAACACAGTATGACTTGAATCCTTTTAAATTTCTTAAAACTTGCTTTATGGCTCAGAATATGGTCTACCTTGGTAAATATTCTATGTACACCTGAAAAGAATGTGTATTCTGCATTTGTTGATGGAATCGTCTATAAATATCAGTCAGGTCAAATTGGTTCTAATTCAGTCTCCTACATCGTTACTGATTTTCTGACTGATTGTTCTACCATTTATTGAGAGAGGAGTGCTGAAATCTCTGACTTTATTCATGGATTTGTCTACTTCTTGCAATCCTATCAGTTTCTGCTTCATTTATTTTGAATCTCTGTTATTAGATTATTGACATAGTTGGGTTTAAATCTACCATCTTACTATTTGCTTTCTATTTGTCCTATCTGTTCTTTGTTTCCTCTTTTTTGGCCTTCTCATGGATTTATTGAGTGTTTTCTATAATACCATTTTAGCTCCTATGTTGATTTATTAGTTGTAACTCTTTGTCTTACTTTAGTAATAGTTTTAGGGTTTAACTTATTTTTAACTCATTATTTATTCATCTTTAACTTTTTTTTTTACAATATGCTGTCCAATGATAGTGTACTATTTCATGTATAGTATAAGAAACTTGTAATAGTGTATTTCCATTTCTCCCTTCCCAATATTTGTGCTATTGCTGGCCATACATTTTATTTCTTTTCTTTTTTAAATAAATTTATTTATTTTATTTATTTCATTTTTGGCTGTTTTGGGTCTTTGTTACAGTCCGCGGGCTTCTCACTGTGGTGGCTTCTCTTGCTGCAGAGCACGGGCTGTTGGCACGTGGGCTTCAGTAGTTGTGGTGCAAGGGCTTAGTTGCTCCGCGGCGTGTGGGATCTCCCTGGACCAGGGCTCGAACCCATGTCCCCTGCATTGGCAGGCAGATTCTTACCACTGTGCCACCAGGGAAGCACCCCTTTACATTTGGCACTCAAGACAAGTGCCTCACCTGCTTGTCCCTAATCCTAGCTCTGGTTAAGTCCTGCTTTTAATTTTTCTGGCCTTAAAATTCTTGCCTTTAGGGAATTCCCTGGCAGTCCAGTGGTTAGGACTCTGTGCTTTCACTGCTGAGGGCACGGGTTCAATCCTCGGTTGGGGAACTAAGATCCCACAAGCTGTACAGCACAGCCAAAAATAAATAAACTAATTAATTTTTAAAAATCCTTGCCTTTAATGGGAGCTTTTAGTCCATTTACATTTTATGGAATTATTGATATGGTCAGATTAAGCTCTATCTGGTTATAATATGTTTTCTATTTGTTCCTTCTGGTTTCTGATCCTCTGTTCCTCCTTTCCCATCTTCTTTTGAGTTAACCAAATATATTTTAATATTCCATTGTTATTCTTCTATTGGCTTTTCATCTGTACCTGTTTTCATTATTTTCTTTAGCAGTTGCCCTGGTGATTACAAAATGCATCCTTAATTTATCCCAGTTGACTCAAAGTTAATATTTTACCATCTCATATGAGATGGAAAAACCTTGCAAAAGTATAGTTTCATTTCCCAAATCCTGTCCTTTGTGTTATGGTTATGTATGCTATAGCTATACACATTTTATGTTACAATTCAGCTTGATCCATTTGAAGCATGTTTTTAGGATATTTTGGAGAAGATCTACAGTAACCCTTACTCTAGGGCTGAAGTAGCCTACTCTTAAGGCATGGTCTTTCTGGAGTGTCTGTTTCTCAGTGGGGTATTGGGTGAAGATTCTGCACTCAGGCTGGTCAAAATCCGTGTCTCCCAGAATTGTGCAAGCATCGATTCAGTTCACATTAGCCCAGGACTGATCTCTGCTTGGCCTCGCAGTGTCTCATTCTAAGCCTGCACAGCCTAGTATTTGGCCAAAGACCTAAAGCAATGCCTTTGGTGACTTCTGGAAGTCTGCCTCTACAAAGCTCTTTTTTCTCCAATACCATGCCTGCTAGACCGAAGTCCCGAAATCTGATCTCTCCCACCCGGCTCAGCTATATTGCTATTCTCTTCCTAGGCTCCACTTCCCTCCAAGGGGCTCCTGAAACTGACCCAGGCAGAAAGAAAGTACAGTCTAGGCTTACTGTGTGCTCACCTTAAAGTTTTGCCCACTAACTTTATTTTATTTTTATTTTAACATTTTTATTGGAGTATAATTGCTTTACAATGGTGTGTTAGTTTCTGCTTTACAGCAAAGTGAATCATATATATATATATACACACACATATATATATATATATATACATACATACATACATATATCCTCGTATCTCCTCCCTCTTGGTCTCCCTCCCACCCTCCATACCCCACCCCTCTAGGTGGTCACAAAGCACCGAGCTGATCTCCCTGTGCTATGCGGCTGCTTCCCACTAGCTACCGGTTTTACATTTGGTAGTGCATACATGTCCATGCCACTCTCTCACTTTGTCACAGCTTACCCTTCCCCTTCCCCATATCCTCAAGTCCATGCTCTAGTAGGTCTGTGTCTTTATTCCCGTCTTACCCCTAGGTTCTTCATGACATTTTTTTCCTTAAATTCCATATATATGTGTTAGCATACGGTATTTGTCTTTCTCTTTCTGACTTATTTCACTCTGTATGACAGACTCTAGGTCCATCCACCTCACTACAAATAACTCAATTTCGTTTCTTTTTATGGCTGAGTAATATTCCATTGTATATATGTGCCACATCTTCTTTATCCATTCATCTGTCGATGGGCACTTAGGTTGCCTCCATGCCCTGCCTATTGTAAACAGAGCTGCAATGAACATTGTGGTACATGACTCTTTTTGAATTATGGTTTTCTCAGGGTATATGCCCAGTAGTGGGATAGCTGGGTCATATGGTAGGTCTATTTGTAGTTTTCTAAGGAACCTCCATACTGTTCTCCATAGTGGCTGTATCAATTTATACTCCCACCAGCAGTGCAAGAGGGTTCCCTTTTCTCCACACCCCCTCCAGCATTTATTGTTTCTAGATTTTTTGATGATGGCCATTCTGACTGGTGTGAGGTGATACCTCACTGTAGTTTTGATTTGCATTCCTCTAATGATTAGTGATGTTGAGCATCCTTTCATGTGTTTGTTGGCCATCTGTACATCTTCTTTGGAGAAATGTCTATTTAGGTCTTCTGCCCATTTTTGGATTGGGTTGTTTGTTTTTTGGATATCGAGCTGCATGAGCTGCTTGTAAATTTTGGAGATTAATCCTTTGTCAGTTGCTTCATTTGCAAATATTTTCTCCCATTCTGAGGGTTGTCTTTTGGTCTTGTTTATGGTTTCCTTTGCTGTGCAAAAGCTTTTAAGTTTCATTAGGTCCCATTTGTTTATTTTTGGTTTTATTCCCATTTCTCTAGGAGGTGGGTCAAAAAGGATCTTGCTGTGATTTACGTCATAGAGTGTTCTGCATATGTTTTCCTCTAAAAGGTTTATAGTGTCTGGCCTTACACTTAGGTCTTTAATCCATTTTGAGTTTATTTTTGTGTATGGTGTTAGGGAGTGTTCTAATTTCATTCTTTCACATGTAGCTGTCCACTTTTCCCAGCACCACTTATTGAAGAGGCTGTCTTTTCTCCATTGTATATTCTCGCCCCCTTTATCAAAAATAAGGTGATCATATGTGCGTGGGTTTCTCTCTTCTGCCCACTAATTTTAACATTTAGCGTTTAGCTGTGGATCCACTCCCCAGTATTACTGTGGTATTCTAATGGTAATTTTCTATTTATCTCATTCCTTCTATATTTATTATTTGGAATTCTAATGCAAGCAAGAGTTGTCCCATCTCCAGCATTTATTTACTTACCCAATTATATCACTGATATATATAAGCATGGAATCATGGATATTTAGTTTTTGGACTACAATACAGCACTATCATTTTTTTGTTGCTCAAATTGCTCCATATTTGGTTATTGGGAGTTCTTTCAGGTTGGCTCCTGCATCTTTATGACACACTCCCATCTTTTTTTGTTTAGATTCTTCCTTACTTTCTGGTACCACACAGTGCTCCAGGCTCATCATGTGTTTCCCTTCCCCGGCCTTAAAATCAGCCATTTCTCCAAGGATCCCTGGTTCCTTTCATTGGAGAATGGCATTTAGAAACCAAGATGTAGGTACTAGATGAGCTTGTTGCTTCTGGAATAGCACAATGTCCTGGCCTTCTCAGTGGGCAGACAGAAACTGTCCGAGGAGACCAAGAAGATATGACAGCTCAACCCAATGTGGGAGGGAGCTTCTAAGATGTCCCCCCCAGTGGTCCTACTGCTATTCATGATCTTGTGTAATCCTCTCCCGTGAGTAACTTGCTTATAACCAACAGAATGCCTCAATGGTGAGGGTATGTCACTTCCATGATTAGATTACAAGAGATAGTAACTTCTGTTTTGCTAGCAGACTCTTCTATTGCTGACTTTGATGAAGCAAAGTACATATGCTGTGAGCTGCCTCATGGAAGGAAAGGCACACATGGTAATGACTGAGTGCACCTCCAGCTGACAGCCAGCAAGGAACTGAGGCCCTCTGTTTAACAGGCTGCAGAGAACTGAGAACTGCCCCAAACAGTTGCATGTGAGTGCAAGTATGGAGCAGATTCTTCCCCAGTCTGGCTTTCAGATGAGTCCTCAGTCCTGTCCACACCTCCCCTGATTGTACCTTCTTGAGAGCCACTGGAGTAGAGGAGCCAGCTAAGCCAGCCTGGCTGCCTGACCTGCAAAAATTGGGAGATAATGAATGCATGATTTTTTAGCCACTAAGATTGTGGTAATTCGTTACACAGAAAGAGATAACAAACAGAGTATCCTTATTTGGATCCTAGAACAGAAAAAAAGACATTCATGGAAACACCAGTGAAATCCAAATAAAGTCTGGAGTTCCTAGTACTGTGCCGATGTGATTTTCTTAGCCTTAATAAATGTGCCATGGTTATTCAAGCTGTTAACATTAGGGGGAGCTGGATAACAGGTATGAGAACTCTCTACTGTCTTTGCCACACTTCTGTAAATCTAAAATTATTTCAGAATACAAAGTTAAAAAAAAACACTTCTGGGTATCACATGTTATCTTTGTAAAATAAAGAGAATATATCCAATTTGAGGAGAAAAAAAATAAAGCTATCAGGGAGCCACCAGTCTGGTGGTAGAGGTTCAGCAACCAGGCCCTAGGGCTCACAGTATGTTAGGCTAGAAAGGGGCAGGCAGCAAGTGTGGTGGTCACAGCCTGATGGGGGTGACACAGGACCAGGCCTGATACCTGTCCTGGGAGTCAGTTCAGTTGAGAAATTCCGGGAATATTTTTTCCCCAGCCTAAGATACTTGTGTCTGTTCACTTCCATTTAAATTCCCCACAAATGTCAACACCTGTTCCAAAACCGAGTTGTTTGCTTGTTCCTCTACCTTTACGGTTTTTGTCTTTGCCATTTCCACCATCTGGAATACCTCTACTGTCTGCCAGGAGATATCCTCATATACTTCCTTATCAGCTTCAAAAGTGAACTTGCGGGCTTCCCTGGTGGCGCAGTGGTTGAGAGTCCGCCTGCGGATGCAGGGGACACGAGTTCGTGCCCCGGTCCGGGAAGATCCCACATGCCGCGGAGCGGCTAGGCCCGTGAGCCATGGCCGTTGAGCCTGCGCGTCTGGAGCCTGTGCTCCGCAACGGGAGAGGCCACAACAGTGAGAGGCCCGCATACCGAAAAAAAAAAAAAAAAAAAAAAAGTGAACTTGCACGAAAACCTTCATTGGCCCGTCTGTCCTCAATGACATTGTTCAAACCAGAGCCCTCACTTACCTAACTTTACCATTTAGCGCTTCATCCATTTACCAGCTGTATATCGTCAGATAGTTACTTAAACCCTGTTCTATTCGTGTTTCTTCAAACGTGAAATAGGAGTAAGAATCAGTACTTTCTTGATGAATATTCCTTAGAATAATAAATTGGGTAAAACAGTTAGGAGGCTGCCTAGCAGATAGTCAAGGACTGATTGCTTTTGTTTGTACACTGTTTTCTCCAGCCCCTCTATCTAAATCCTTGTACCCATCCCACTCAAATCTGTTTCTTCCAAGAACCTCATGAGCCATGCTCATTGCACAGACAAAAAGCAAGGACAGGAGACTCTTTGCCAAAGTTAAAAGCGCATCAAACACGCCTAGCATTTATTATCTTAATCACAAACCTACAGACCCCTTAGTACACCCTCCTCGGGGCTCGGCCCCAACAATCCAAAGCTGACAACCTTGGGTGTATGGGGTAGGAGGGATGGGGATGGGCAGGGAGTGTCTCTTGATAACTCTGAAATGGGGAAGATTTCTCCAAATGGAGAACTAGGTGGAGGCCAGAGGTTGGGGGTGACCTAGCTTCTGAGTAGGGGGTCAGTAAAAAAATCTGATAAAGAGGGTGTATATATGTTTTTGCAATCCTCCCCCTAAGCCTCTGCCTTGGTGAGACAGGCTTCTACTTGTTCCTGGGCTGGGGAACTCCCTGGAAAGGCCCCTTCCTTTATCTTGTTCCTCTACATGTTGAAAAAGAGTACTGGGGTGCTGGTTCTGGGAACATGGACCCAGTACCCCCTTATCTCCATCACCTCCCCAATCTACCCTTCAAGGAAGGAGGTAAAACTCTGCCCAAGTGTGGGGGTCTAACTCTCACTCACTCCTGATCTAGGTCTGGAATGTCAACCCACAAGATTTCAAGATCTGCCCCCTTCTTCAAGGGCCAGGTCGGCTTAGAGCTCTCCTAGGTTAAGTCACAATGGTCCCAGGTTAAGGCGGGGGAGCTTAAGTACCACTCCTCCCTGCAGTGTGGAATGATTGGATGGGATGTTGCTAAGAGACGAGGGCTGTGATCTCCACAGAGTTGCCTGATCTTACTGACTCCTCCACTGAAATACCTGCGCCGGGCTGTTCCTATAGGGAAAGGGCGGGGCCTGACTCCTCCATTGCTAGAAGGCCAGGACTGAGTTCCCAGGTAAAGGGGTTGGCTCTCATCCTCAGTTCTGTTCCTTGCCTGCGCAGGGCAGGGTTCATGGGGAAGGGGCAGCGCTTAAACCCCCAGGGTGGGACCTCCATTTTGACTCCTCTTCCTTGCCAGGATAGACTAGACTGTTGGTTCCAAGAGAGGGAATGGAGCAGTATCCTGACACTCTTTATCCCAGGAAACATGGCTAGGACAGTCCCTAGGGGCCAGGGGCTTACCTCATCCTGTCTCCTTCCCTCACCTGGGCAAGGGCAGGTCCCACAGGGCAGGGGTGAGGCTGCGTTCTGCAAGAGACAGGCCCTGATGCCCCTACCTTCTCCATGTCTGAAATACCTGCATTGGCCTGTCCTGTGGGGAAGGGGTGGGGCCTCATCTGACTCCTCCTCCTTGCCTGGTTATAGGGGTGGGGCCTCATCAGTCTCCTCTTCTCCCAGTACACCTGGGCAGGGCAATCTCATGAAAAGGTGGGGGAAAAGGCGGGGCCTCATCCTGACATGTCCTCCTTTCCTGGGTGGGGAAGTCCCAGGGGAGGGGTGAGGCCTGATCAGGACTCCTCCTCCATGCTGAAGCTGCTGCGGCGACTGCTGGCCTTGGAGACTGCAGGGGATACTGAAGAAAGCAGGGGATCGGAGGCAGCCCGCAGTGGGGACAGGGCGCCCCCTGACAGTCCCCCCACCACCCCCTCCTCCTCCTCCATCAGAATGTCCTCCAGCCCCAGGTGGAAGGGGTCCCCCAGATCCCCCAGGTGGTCGCTGGGAAAGTGCAGGTCCAGAAGGGCATCTGAGGGTGGCGCTGGGGGCTGCTGATGGGGAGTACTCTGGGCAGGTCCCCCCGCTGCATGAAATGTTGCTGTGCCTGGCCTGCCCTCCTCTTCAACATCCAGCTGCTCTGGCTTGAGACTGTCAGAGGCTGAAGTTGTGGCCAGTGAGAGCAGCCCTGGGGTGGGAGGCACTGGCAGACCATGGATCTGGGCCTGCAGTTCTAGCTCCTGCAAAACGTAGGGGGGTGGGTGGTGGGGGTGGGATAAGATGGAGTTCAGAGTCCCTCAGAGGCAGAGGATATAACAGTTAAAAGTGTAGGCTGCGTGGGTTCGAATTCAGCCTCTGCCATTCACTAGTTGCGTAACTTCAGGCAAGTTGCTTACCGTCTCTGAGCCTCAGAGTCCCAACCTAGAAAGTGGGTATAATAATGGTCCCTGTCTCACAGGATTGTTGTGAGGATTAACTTAGTAAACGGAGATAAGGCTCTTGTCATAGTGCATGGCACAAGATAAAACACTGTGTCCATTAACCAATATTCATTATTATTCTTGCTAACGTTATGATTACTACTTAACATCATCATCATCATGTGAGTCAGGAAGCCTGGGGATCCCCCAAATATGCCAGAAGGAGAAATCCTAGCCTGTTCTCCCTCTGCCTCTGCCTCCAGGAAGCCCCCCTCACCCCTGCCACCGCCTTCTCCTTCCAGACCTGAATTCGGAGCTGCAGGCTGCGGTTGGCTTGCTCCAGGGATCGCTGCCGGCTCTCCAGGTCTTTGGAGCGCTGTTGCTCCTTCTGCAACTTGCGGATGTAATCCACAGAGGCTTTCAGGATGGTGCCCTTGTTCCAGCGCATCTCCCTGTGGGGCCCAAGGGGGAGGAAAGAAGGGAATGCTGCACATGGAGTCTCTCGGGAGCTGAAGGGGGCGATTGCACCAGGTAGATGGAGCACCCCGCCACATGCCTACAACTTGAGGCAGAGGGACATCAAGGGTACAGAATGCTCGGATGAAAACCACCTGCCTGGAACCTTCCAGTGATGCCCCATCACACCCCGAACCCAGAAAGCCCTCTCTGACCTGATCCCATACTGCTCCTCTTACCCATGCCCATCTGATTCATCTCACTGCAGCCACACTGGCTTCTCAATGCTCCTAGAACATGGAAAATCATTCCCACCTCAGGGCCTCCATCCCAGCTCTGCCCTCCACCTTGAACACTCTTCTCTCAGACACCCAGATGGTTCCTGCCTCACCTCTTTAGGCTCTTTATTCAAGTATTTCCTCATCAGTTGAGGCCTGCCCTGTCCCCACCCTCCTCACCCCAAACTGTGACCCTCCCCAATATCCCATCTTCCCTCCGTTCTTGATTCCTCTCCACAACACTCATCATAACCACCGGAGTTTACATATTTATCTTCTTTGCTGTCTGTCTGCCCCCACTAAAACATCAGTTCCATGAGGTCAGGGATTTTTGTGCATTTTGTTCCCTCTGGTATCCTCAGGGCCTAGCATGGTACCTGGCACAAAGCAGAAGCAGCTCAATACATTTTTTGAGTAAATAAAGGAGGTACTAAATAAGCGGAAAACTGTCTATGTCGTACAGGGGGGCAGATGACGTGGACCATAATGTCATGGACCATAATGTCATGCACCTAAAATTTTAGATGGGAACACGGTGAGGGGCTGCCACCCTGCTCAGGGTGAGGAAAGCTGGGTGAGAAAGGGGCAAAGGAGCAGGACTGCCTGGGTGGTTCCCACTTAGGGCGGGCCCACCCGGGAATGACTTTCAGGGAGTGGGGCCCCCACCCCACCTTCCACCGGCCTGGGGCTCCTGGCCCAGACTCACGGGTCACTGGACTTGGGGATGAGGGTGCCCAACTCCTTGATCCTGTCGTTAATGTTGAATCGCCTGCGACGTTCAACTTTGAAGGCGAGGGAGAGAAAGAGAAAGTGGGAAAGAGTCGTCAATAGGCTGAGAAGCGAAGAGGAGAAACTGGGGAATTGGGAGGCTGCTGCAGGGAGAGGCCCCCAAGGAAGGCCGGGCGCAGAGTGAGGCTGGGCTGCACAGCACGTGGGCAGGAGCACGCGCTCTCACTCACTCAGGTTGTGATTGTCTTTCTTCTGCCGTTCCTTCAAAAGGGCCTTGGCCTCTGTCTCTGGAAGAGAGTGCAGGAGGTGGTCAGGGCCTCTGGGCCTGGGAAAGATGACAGACGACGGTGGGCAGCATGTGCAGCCACTGGGGTAGGCTTTGGTGGGCGCAGGCAAGGGAAGTGCCACCATTTTTACAATTTTTAAAGAAGCCATGGTGACAGGCCACTTGTTAAACCCAAGAGGAGAGGGAGTGGAGTGAAAGCAGGACCACGGGCCATATGGACAAAGATGGCAAACAGCCCCCATTTCTGTCTGTTTAAACCCTCTTCCCTTAGAATCAGGCCTGACCCCCAGACCTGGTAGATATGGGGCTCACCCTGGGGTATATGATAATTGCACGGGGCCAAGACCCTAGTCCTTACCAGAGATCTCCCGTTTGATATTTGGCAGCTCAGCTGGACAGGAGTTGCTGACAGTGATGGCTGGCGTGGCCACGCCCTGACTACTGTACACATCAAGCAGATTCCCTGACACAGGCAGCTGCAGGCAGGGAGAGCAGAAAAATGATGGTTGGAAACAGACCCCAGGCTCGGCCCCTTCTTCGACCAGGTTCCTGACCCTCCACACACCCCAAAGATGGGCCCCCTCATGCAAGGATTGGCTGGCCCAGCATGGAAACCCTTCCTTCTCCTTCAAGGGAATTTCACACAGCCACTCAACAGGGAAGACAGGGTCAAGGGGACCTACCCTGCTTTGCTGGGGGACTAGAGCCTGCCTGGCCTGCTCATCATGTCCCCACAGCCCCTCGAATCCCCCAGTGACTTCTGAAGCCCTTCTCCCAAACCCCGGCACTGGCTCTGAGAAGTGCCAGAAAACCACCCTTCTCAGGTCTTTGTCAGCTCCAATGCAACATTTCAGCCCCTCCTAGAGCTACATTCCAACTCAGCATTCTTGGAACACTCCAACCCAGTCTTCTCAGACCTTGGGAAATTGTCATGGCAACATTCCACCCAAAATCTGGCCTTTCGGAGAGTTCCAGCCCAATCTCCAGTCTTTTGCTGTGACTGCGTTGCATATAGTCTCCGGCTGCCATGCACCGAAGTTCTGATCTGGCACCCTCTTGCACATTCTGATCTCTCAGGATTTCTCGTCCAACTACTCAACAAGCACTGTTTTTATGTCAGCCTAGTTTTTTTTTTTTTCTCTTTCACACTCTCCTGGATACACCCTAGGGCAATGAACTAATCCATAAGTAATCAGTCCCACCTCTTGATGAGTTTTCATCTCCTGAAACCCCCACTAGACTGCTGGATCCATCCAATCTCTAGCTGTGCCCAAATCAATGAAAAATCCTGATAAATTGGTACCATTTTTACATGTGCTTCTATCCTCTTGATAAGTTGGAAAGAAGTAAAGCTATAGGCACTTGGTATGTCCCAAAATGAGTTATGAGACTCTTGGAATGTTCAGAACCAGAATGTTAAAATTCATTGGTGCATCTCCTGCTCTAGAAAGTTTTATCAAGTCTTTACAAGGACCCAGCCTCTCGGCACAGTTCACTTTAAGAGATGTGGTATGTTCTAGTCACTTCAAGGTCCAGCCACATCAAATCTGGACACCTTTGGCATATTATGTTCCAATCACTTCATGGTCTGCGTGTGTCTTCATGACCTGAATGTCCTGGTACATTCAAAACGCTACAAGATAATCTGTATAACAGAGAGCTTCTCTGTTAATTTTGGCCTATGTTGTTAGAATTAAGATTATACCTTGCATGTTTAGAATAAGTTTCTGTCCATCTCTGCACTAAAAAATTTAGAGAGTTACAAGCTCGAAAGTGCTATAGAGAAACATCACTTAGGGGAGGAAGGTGGAAGTGTATTTATGTTGGAGTGTAAGCATGTGTGGAAGCCTCGCAGCACCAGGACTTGGCCCTGTTCTTAGAGCATCCTCTATCCATTCTCTACCTGTCCTGCTTCAAGAGTTCCAGCTGGCCTGCTGTGAAGCCAAGAGCTACTTTGGAGTGCTGGCTGCAGGATTAAGCCAATTCTTACGCAACTGACTCAGTTCTTAATGGCCATTTCTTCTAAAAAGTTTCTTTTGTGTGTTGGGGAGGGTGTGGGTCTTGGGATAGGGGTGAATTTGAGGTTTAAAGTTTAAACTAGAAATAAGATGGTGTGGTCTGCTTGCTCTCTGTTTAGATAGGCTTTAAGACCAATTGGATTTACATGGAGGCCAGGCCAGAGAATGGAAATCGATGACTTGTGTGCAGACAAGCATTTATCCAGGTTGCATTGTCCAAATTGGTTTTTAAAGCTCCAGGTTACGTTCTTACACAAAGAAAAACATTCAGTAAACATGAGACAAGTTTAGGAAAACTTAATAAAAAGAAACCTGTCTTATACTCAAAACAAACAAACAAACAAACAAAATGCTACAAGAGTCCCACCTCTTGGTCCCTCCCACAGTGAAGCTTCAGTGCTTCGGTATGCCTTAATAGCTCCATGAAGTCCCCACCGTGTAGATATCAAAATCTACAAGGTTCACCTCTCCATGCAGTGCAACATGGCCCCAGGGCACTGGTGTGCCCCATTCTCAACATACAGCCTCTATTTCTATCTCAGTACAATCCAAGGTGACAGTCTCTTGTGTACACAGCTAGCCTGCCCGGGTGTATATAAGATATCCCTCAGTGATAGACGGATGCAATAATTTTTAGACCAACCTCCCATCTCAGGGCCTCACCGTGCTGGGGAGCTGCAGCCCCGTGGTGCCTCCAGGCAGATAGCTGAGCATCTCATCGTTGTAACTGGACTCCAGGCTGATGATCTCATCGATGACATCATCAATCTGGGAGAAGAAATATGGAAGAGCCTTAGAAGAAGCTGGGGCAGGGGGAGCATGGGAGGGTCGTCTGCAGCCACTCACCTCCTTCTCTGAGCTAGACCCGATGGTAAGCAGTGCCATGGGGCTGTTGGGAGCACTGCCAGTGGGGCCAGTAGCATGGGCAGCCTCAGGGGCGGGAAGTGGCTGGGCACTAGCAGCCCCCGGTGGTGGGGTGAGGGCCTGGGACGCCAGCTTGGGCCCAAGTGTGGTGGACAGGTACTGCTTCACCTGCTGCCGGCGCGCCTGCTGCAGGTGGTAGCGCGTTGGGTTCTCCAGATGGGTCTGTACCTGTGGAATGTGGGGGAGACAGGATGGGAGGGAACAAGGTAGAACAGGGCTCAGAGGGGTGACTCTGAGCCCCAGCTTGCCCCTCAGAAGTCATCTGTTCCTAGGCTCAAGATGGCAAACGAGGCCCAGAATCTGAGAACCCTCTCCCACACCCAAATACTGATTAAAGTCTCCCCTAGGACCCAAACTCCCTTTCTCAGAGATCCTTCACAGCCCTCAAGATCTACCCATGGGTGGCAGAATCCTTCACAGTTTCTGGAGCACCCTGTCACAGTCCCCAAGAGGCCCCCCGCAAAGCTCGTGACCCCACCTAACAGACATGGGAACTATACATGGCTTCCCAAGACACTCCAATGGCCAAAGAATTCCTAATGCATAACCATATGTGAAGTGCTTCCTACAAAGCCACTTCACAGACTCCAGGGCCCACTCAGGGCACTCATGAGCCTCCATGATCCACCAAGACATCCTATGGCCCGCAAGAACCCCTCACAACTCCACAAGAACGCCTTGGAAACCCTAAACACAATGGGATACTAGCACAGCCCCCTTTTAACAGTACCTGAGACCTTCCTTAGAGCCCCTAGGACCTCGTCCCAAAGCCACCAGGACCAATCCTCAGTCACCAGGAGCCCCTCCCAGGGCCTCTGGATGTCACCTTACCTTGAGCACCTCCCTGGGCACCTGAGCAGGGGGAGGACGACCCAATGTGTGGCCCCCAGCAGAGACGCCGACCACAGAGATGGCAGGAGAGGCAGGTGCAGGACTAGGGAAGGGAGAGGCTGCAGCCTGTTCCCGACGCTCACGCCTCTCCTGCTCCTGGGCCTGGGCCCGCATTAGCTGCTGCCGCAGCAAGACCCGCGATGACGAAGACGACGACATGGCAGGGGTCCTGGAGCCCCCTGCAGAAGGTGATGCAGAGAGTGTAGCTGGGGTGGCTGGGGTGGCCTGCAGTGATATTGGGAGGCTGTGGAATGGGAAATACGGGGCCACAGGTAAGCTAAAAGTCTCGGCCCAAGCCTAAGGAGTCACCGTGCGATGAAGCAGACATAGGAACCTGGCCTGTTCTCTGCCTTAGAAGCCACAACGTGGAGGGGAGATAAAGGAACCAGACCTGGTCACAACCCTCAGGGGTCACAGTCTGGTGGGGGAACTTTAGCCTGCAGTCCTTATGGTGAAGCCTGGATTTGGGCCTGTTCATATATCAAGCGGAGATACCATTGTTCAGCTCTGCGAGCTATTTACAGGAGAGCAGAAGGAAACAGAATTGAGGTTGTGGGAGTAGATACGGACACGGAGGGCTCATTAAGCTCAATTTGGGGCTGGAGATGCTCCCTGAGCTCCTGGGGGTGGGCATCAGGCTATATGGGCAACCGCAGGCCCTTCTTCCTCCCCTGCCTGGGCCTCTGGTCCCAGGAGCTAGTCAGTCTTGAAAATCTCAGAGATTTCACAATCCTCCCTTCCTGCCCCTCTTCCAGGTCCCCTCCCCTCTCTTAGAGCCCAGGCCCATGACTCAGCACATTTAGACTTTCAAGCTTGGGGGAAAGAAGAGACAAGCAGGGGTTCTTCAAGGGCTGGGAGTGGGTGAATTTGTTGAGTTGGGGGGAGGGTGACCAGGGGTTATGGGAACGGCTCCGCCTACTTGGGGGCTGGGCCTGAGCAGGCCACGCCCTGTGTCTGGGAACTCCAGGCACGCTGCAATTTTTATCTATGAATGGATGTGCAGGTGGGGGAGGAAGCAGGGGAGATTTTGTCCGAGATACTAGAATCCTAGCTTGGCCTCCTGCTTTCCACATGCTCTTTCTGGCTCTTAATTTTACTATCTGAAAAATTCAGGCTGGTGAGAGAATGGGTTGGGCTGGCACTGAGGGCCTCTGCCCATCAAGAGGGGATGCAGGGGCCTGAGGAACTGGGAGGGGAGTCAGAGAGAAGAGACATACCTTGAGCGTAGCGATAGGGGCTGGCTTTTGAGCTCGTAGAAGCTGTCAGGATCAAGGACGTTTTCTAATTCGATGTCAGCAACAATCCCGGATTCCGGAAGCAAAGAGTTCAGGCTGAGGGTGGGGGGAAGGCAGGGTGATGGTCAGTGATTGTATGGAGACGTCATTCCCCTGAGAGAGACAGAGACAGAGACAGAAGAGAAAAGAAGAGGAGAGAAGCATACGCCAGGAGAGAGGAGAATAGAGCGTATCCCTCACATTCAGCCACTTTGCTGAAACCGCCACCATGAATCCCCACGTCTTCTCCCCTCTCCACTCTCTTTTGCTCCGTGTTACCCATAGTTCCTTAAGATTAAAAATAATAAGCTTGAACCCCAGATCCTCGATCTAACAATCACCTGGGTGTACAACCTGGGTTTCAGGAGACTAGAAACGAAGAATTGAGGAATGACAATTCACTTTGTGGGATTCCTGACTTTGCATTCAGAGTTCTCCCAGCCCCCACACCCCCCATTGTTTTCCTGGCTGCTGAATGTGAGACCACATAGGTCCACAGGCATACTGCACGGTAGGGGCTTCCCTCGGCAGAACAGTCCATTGTAACACAAACTGAATGCATCACAAAGAGAACTGGGGTAGCTGATTCACTTTACTGAAGGATCCACTACTTCCCAAAAGAGCTCCCGGCCACCAACCCTGCCCCAGCCAGAGTTTGTGGGATGTGAACACGCATCCAAAAACAAGATGGAAATAACAAAGGCTCCCCTCAGTCCAACAATCTGGATTGACAAGAGGGAGAATTTGGGTGGATGATCTGCTTTATAGGAACATTCTTTTCTTGGTCAGAGGAGCTTACCCAGCACTCTCGTTTTTTCGATACATCAAAACACAAACACACCTCCAATACCAACACCCACTGACACACAAACTAAGAAGCCATGTACACCAGTCCCTTTCAACTATCGCCACTACTGTGATGATCTAGGTTGCTATAAAGGTATCAGGAGATGGTAAATTCATATATTGAAAGGCTCCTGCTCAACCCTCCATGCTGGCTGCAAGACCCTAGTGTGTAGGGGACATTAACATGCAGGCAGATAGATATGCATCCTTGAATTTAGTCAAAGATTTAGAATCCTGGAATTGTCGTTGAATTGCCCCTCCCCAAGAATCTGTCTTCCTCCCTTTCCGCACTCACAGACGGGGCCCTAAAACCACCCCAGGAAGTCGGGAAGAGGAAGCTGGGGAGCCGCTGAGCTCAGCACAATCCCACGCAGAAAGTAGGCGAAGCCCCCTCCCATGCTCACACTTCCATTGCACAGAAGTTGGAAGAGGTGGGCACTGGAATGAGCAGGGTATGGACAGAGAAGGCTGGGGCTTCCAGGCCCACTGATGGAAGTGAGGCTAAGAGGTCAGAGAGGACCCACCCAGGCAGGGATGGTGCAATTGGTGCTCATTCCAGCTCTAGGGTCAGATTCAAGATTGCCCCCAGGGCCTGAGAGACAGACTGGGAAGCTGAGATAAAAAAAAAAAAAAACCTCTGTGTCTGTGTGTGTGTAGGGGGTGAAAAGAGCTGGCTGAGAGGCTAGGGCAGGTGGCAACAAGAACAAGACCCTCCTCTGGGTTCCCAAATAAGGTCTGAGGCCTTCTCTGGGCTAAGAGGTAGCACCATCTCCATTGCCTGTCTGTCTGACTGTTTCCCATTCAAGCCCCTATGGGGTGTGGGAAGAGGGCTTTTCCACTACCCAGCTGGATGGGTGGGCAGGCGAAGGGATTATTCTGATCAAGTCTTGATGAATGTTGCTTTTCTTGTTCACTCACACACACTCACAAGGCTGGTCCCACGCAGTATATCCGAGATACCCCCAAATCCCTCCAGAGTCATTTTATCCCCAAACACAGCCTCCAGCAACCAGCCACTGGGAGTCACCAAGCTCCCAAGACAACACCTCTATCTCCCAGGACGCCTTCTCTGAGGGAAAAAGTCCCTTAAAAATCAGTGCCCCACCTACAGAGTGCCCCCTCAAATTCATTCCCCTCATATCTGACTCAAAGACCCCAAATTCAGCCTCTAGTCAGAGTCTCAGTCCCTGAAGTTCAGCTACCCTAGACTAGTTTTTGGACACAACAGAATCAGCCCCTCGAGACCGAGTCAAGGGCCCCCGCCAAATCTGAACTAGGCCTCCCTTACTGCACTTCCACGACTCCTTTAAGCCTCAGTCCAAGCAAGCCACCGCCAGATTCCTTAGGTGCCCCCCCAAGTCAGGCGCTCAGACGTCCTCCAAGACTAGGCCGGGGCCTCCAATCACAGTCCTGGGCCCCCGCTGCCCCCAGATAAGGCCCCCAGGAATCCCAGTTAGCACTACCGGTCCCAGGCGGTCCCGCACCTGAGCAGCTGGGCCGAGTCGGCCGGCCTGCGCTCCTCCAACAGCACGAACACGGCTCGAGGGCCCTCCGCGCTGGCCTCTACGCCGTCCCGAGCTGGCTCGGCCGCATGAGACATGACGCCCGGCCCCGGGCGAGCCCTGCCAGGCCGGTCGGGCCTCGGCCCGGTCCCCCTAACAAAATAAGAGTCCCCCTCCCCCGCTCGCCACCGCCTCCTCCGCTAAGCCATGGAGCGAGCTCTGCGCGGGCGGGCGGCGTCGGGGAGATGGGATGGGCTGTGAGTCATCCCCCGCCCAGAACGGACCAAACCGCCCCCCCAACCTAACCCCGGACGACCGCCCTCCTCCCCCTCGTCCTCTTCCCCCTCCTCCCTGGGCTGGGGAAACTCCACAGGAAGTGACCGCACTGAGGATAGACAGCTCGCTGGGCCACGCCCTCTGGGTGAGGCGGCCAATCGTTGAGGGGTGGCTCAAGGGCCCGCCCTAAGCTACGCCTCCGAAGCCGAGAGAGAACTGGATTCCGCAGGCCCTTATTCCGAGAAGGGGGCACCGAGGCCACGCCCTCAGAGACAGAGGCAAATCAATGAGAGGTAATTAGATTGAACCACGCCTCCTCTTCTCAAATTATCCCTCCGCAAGATATTAAACCGCTCCTTGGGTCTTCTGCGCCTGCGTACTGATGGCCAGTCTGCGCGCGGAGGGTCTCCAGGACATGCTTCTAGCTTCGGAAACGCGCCCTCTATAGGCCAATATTCATAGTATCCACTCTCTAAACCGCGCTACAACTTTGATCTAGCGGTGCCTCCTCAGCCAAAGCCATAGCCTTGAGGCCTAGGCAGCTACATTCCCGGAAGGTGCGCGCCAGAAACCCCACCCTTTTGGTACCTACAGTCCAGCCGCCCAGCTGGTTTTCCTGGAAGCGGTCCGCTTACTCTATGTCATTTAGAGCGGTTGTTGTACTAGGTCGTTGCGCTGCACTGTACGTGCTTAGTGAATCCTTGGCAGATGGATGCATAAGTGGAAGGATGGAAATTAGATCTGGCCCCTTCTGTGGTTGACTTCTGGAATTATAAAGACCAAGGTTTGAATATGGGCAAGGGACTTCCCCTCTCTGAGCCTCAGCTTTACTGGTCTGTCAAATGGGGGTCATAATACCTGTTTGACAGGGTTGTTATGAGGATTGGAGGTTGTTTTTGAATAGTGCTAGCAGGTTGTTTGACATACAATAATCTCTCCAAAAATTGATTCACTCATTTGAGCACTGATTTAACATTTATTGAGCTCCTCTGTGTGCTAGATACATGCAAGCCGGCTTGCACACAGCAGAGGGTCCCACCCATACGTTCAGATGCACAGTCAGCTCACAAAATACCCAGACCTACAACCTTCCCTTTATCCCTCCCAACATCCCGAGATCATGCCCATCAGTTGGACCACTGGGAACTTCGCTGAGCGCCCATTTGCCTTGCACCTTCCTGTATTGGCACCCTTATTTCCCAAGTTGGCTTGGTAAACACGCACATCCCCATACGCTCACACACAAACATTACCCACATAATAAAGACAATTCTTCCCAAAATTAATCTTTAAAAAATCAATACATTACCAATAAAATTTGCAAAATGAAACTTGTAGACCTGATGTTAAAATTCCTACGGTGCCTTAAATACACAAGAATATCTAATTTTATAAAAGAAAAAGAAAGAGGAGGGCGTCATCTTACCAGATTCAAAATATCTGACAAAGCTCTAGTTATTAAAACATTGCGGGACTTCCCTGGAGGTCCAGTGGTTAGGACTCCGCGCTTCCACTGCAGGGGGAGCGGGTGGATCCCTGGTTGGGGAACTAAGATCCCGTGTGCTGAGCAGCCAAAAATAATAAAATAAAATAAAATAAAATAAGCACAGGGAAATACAACCATAAAAAGAAACATCGTGATATGGGAGTAGGAATAGAAAACTAGATCAGTGATACAGAAAAAAAAATCCAAAAATCGACCTAGGTATTGTGGGAATTCATAAATGACAAAAGTGGTATTTCAAGTCACTGGGAGAGAGATGAACTATTTACTAAAGTAGTTTGGGGAGAAATGACTGTCTTTTGGGGGGAGGGATTAGATTCCTAATTTACTCAATTCAGAAAAATTAATTCCAGATTGGCTAAAGACCTAACCATTAAAAAAGAACCTATAAAAAATATCAGAACAGGGCTCCCCTGGTGGCGCAGTGGTTGACAGTCCGCCTGCTGATGCAGGGGACACGGGTTCGTGCCCCGGTCCGGGAAGATCCCACATGCCGTGGAGCGGCTGGGTCCGTGAGCCATCGCCGCTAAGCCTGCGCGTCCAGAGCCTGTGCTCCGCAACGGGAGAGACCACAACAGTGAGAGGCCCGCGTACCGCAAAAAAAAAAAAAAAATATATATATATATCAGAACAAAATATATTTGGAGACTATGTTTAAGTCTTTGGCAAAAAAGTAGGCCTTCTTAAACAGGATACAAAAAGCGAAAGCTATAAAGAAAAGTAACAATAAGCAACATTTACCGGTCATTCTTGGCATTTTATCTGTATTCATTCATTTTAATCCTCACAACAGACCTCTGAGGAGGGTTCCATTTATTTTCCCAACCTACAAATTAGGAAACCAAGGTACAGCAAAGTTAAGTCACTTGCCCTAGGTCACACCAGTTTATAAAACCTGGGATTGGAACCCAGGCACACTTTTTAAAAAAAATTTTTTTTTGTATTTTTCTTAGTTTGAATGAGGCTGCCATCTTCTTTTTTTTTTTTTTTTTTTTTTTTTTGTACGCCGGCCCTTTCCTGTTGTTGCCCCCGCCGCTGAGGGAAGGCTCCGGACGCGCAGGCCCAGCGGCCATGGCTCACGGGCCCAGCCGCTCCGCGGCATGTGGGATCTTCCCCGACCGCGGCACGAACCCGCCTCCTCTGCATCGGCAGGCGGACTCTCAACAACTGCGCCACCAGGGAAGCCCGAGGCTGCCATCTTTTTTTCCATTTATTTATTTATTTTATTTATTTATTTTTGGCTGCATTGGGTCTTCATTGCTGCGTGCTCTCTGTCTCTGTCTCTCTCTGGAAGCTGGGGTTTCATTGCAACGCAACTGAGGAGCGGGGTGAATGGGAGATATGTAGGGAGAAGAGAGGGCAGTTGGATGGTGAAATTGGGGATGTTTATAGAGAGATATGAGGGGTGATTGAGGGTGGTTTGGGGTGAGGTTGGGGTCTATTACAGGACAGTTGGCACACCACTAAAGGACCACCACGTCTTCAAGAGGAATGGGGCTGTTAGAGGACAGTTTAAGAGTGCAGGTGGCAGCTATTGGAGGGTAAATTGGGAATACTCTCTGGGGGATTGGAAGATGGTTTGAGATGCAGTTGGAGGGACTATGGAAGGTTAGTGTGTGGTCTTTTGTAATTTAAGGAGTTGTTAATAGAACTGTTAACTGTCATAGGATAGTGTGGTAGCCTAATGCCCCCCCAAAAAGATATCCATGTCCTAATCCCTGGAACCTGTAAATGTTACCTTATACGTCAAAAAAAAAAATGGTTTGCACATGTGATTAAATTAAGGATTTTCAGATAGAGAGATTATCCTGGATTATCTGAATGGAACCTAATTGTAACCCCTAATTGTAAGCCCTTATAAGAAGAAAGAAGAGAGACAGATTTGACAAACCATAAAGGAGAAGGCATTGTGACCACAGAAGCAGAGATTGTAGTGATATGGCCACAAGCCAAGGAATGCCAGCAGCCACCAGAAGCTGGAAGAGGCAACAGATTCTCCCCTAGAGCCTCCAGGGAGAGTATGGCCCTGCTGACTCCTTGATTTTGCCCAGTGGAATTGATTTTGGACTTCTGGCCCCCAGAACCATGAAAGAGTAGATTTCTTTTTTTTTTTTTTTAATTTTTGACCGTGCCACGCAGCATGTGGGATCTTAGTTCCCCAGCCAGGGATCAAATGCACTCCCCCTGCATTGAAAGTGTGGAGTCTTAACCACTGGACCGCCAGGGAAGTCCCATAGATTTCTTATATTTTTAATCCACCAAATTTGTGGTAATTAGTTACAGCAGCCACAGGAAACTAATATAGATTTTGGTACCTGGATATGTGATGCTGCAGTGTCTTAGTCTGCTAGGGCTGTCATAACAGAATACCACAGACTGTAGTATTAAACAACAGAAATTTATTTTCTCACAGTTCTGGAGGCTAGAAGTCCGAGATCAAGGTGCCATCTGAGTTGATTTCTGATGAGAGCCGTCTTCCTGACTTGCAGATGACTGATATTTGCTGTGTCCTCACGTGGTCTTTCCTTTGTGCATGTGCACTCCTGGTGTCTCTTCCTCTTCTCATAATGACACCATTCCTATTGGATAAGGGCTCCACCCTTATGACCCCATTCAACCTTAATCATCTGCTTAAAAACCCTATTTCCAAATACAATCATTTGGGGGGTTAGGGCTTCAACAAATGAATTGGGGGGGGTTGAACACAATTAATTCCATAACGTGTTGCAACAAATACCTAAAAAAATTGAAGTGGCTTTGGAATTGGATAGTGGGTAGAGGCTGGAAGAATTTTGAGGCACATGATAGAAAAAGCCTAGATTGCCTTGAATAGACTGCTAGGAAAAATATGAATGTTAAAAGCACTGCTGGTGAAGGCTCAGAAGGAAATGAGGAGCACAGTAGAGAAAGCATACATTGTCTCAGAGAATACGTATATCATCATAAACAGAATATTGGTAGAAATATTAATGTTACAGGTGCTGCTGTTAACAGGGCTCAAGGAAATGAGGAACATGTTATTGGAAACTGGAGAAAAGAAAATCCTTATTATATAAGGCAGAAAACTTAGCTGAATTGTGTCCTACAGTTGTGTGGAAAGCAGAGCTTGTAAGTGATGGACTTGAATATTTAGCTGAGGAGATTTCCAACGAAAATGTTGAGGTACTGCCTGGTTTCTTCTTGCTGCTTGTAGTAAAATGTGAAAGGAAAGAGATAAATTGAGGGAAGAACTGTTAAGCAAAATGGATCCAGGATTTGATAATTTGGAAAATTCTCAGGCTGTCCAGATTGTAAAAGACATAAAATTTAGGAGATTCACTGTCAGGAAAGTATGCTCTGGAGAGAAAGCCAAGGGTGTGGCTGGACAGCCTTTTGCTAGTACTAAAGAGATTTTGTGCGTGACTCATGGATCCTCTCAACCATCTCAGTAGAAGTCAGGAATAGAGATGGGATTATCCATGAAAATTTTGAGGAGGACCCTCTTGTCTAATGATGTGAATCCTTGTGCCTTCCATGGGAGATCCAAAAGATTTTTCAGAATGTTATACTGACGGAAACACTGCCTGATTGGCTTGAAAAAAAAAAGAGATAGGATGAAATTAAGGAAGGATTTTGGACTCCCAAAATTTTACTGGAAGGATACAGGCTAAAACTACTCAGCAGCAAACATGTGCTACCCTTCAAGGGAAGGAAAGAATGACTCTGAGGACACAGCCTTGAGCCCAGAGGTAGAGCATCAAGCCACAGAGGATTTATTATTCCCAGGCCTTGAAACTGAATGAAACTTGCCTTGCTGGATTTCACCATTTCCTGGGACCAGTGACACTTTTTTTCCTTCCGTTTTCTCCCTTTTGGAATAGGAATGTCTATAACTCTCATCCTATGCCTGTCCCACCACTGTGTTTTGGGAACAGATAACTTGTTTTCTAGTTCCACAAGTCCAGAGCTGGAGAGTAATTTTGCCTCAGGGTGGATCATACCCAGAGGCCCACTCATACCTGATTTAGATTATTTAGATGATGAGATTTGAAACTTCTGAGCTGATGATATTAAAGTCAGATTTTGAACTTGAGTAGATGCTGTAATGGGTTGAAATTTTGGGAGTATTGGGATAAGGTACGTGTGTTTTTCACATAGAGTGGATGTGCATCTTTGGAGGCCAAATGGTGTACTGTTGTAGGCTGAATGATGCCACCACCAAAGATATGCACATACTGATTCCTGGAACCTTTGAATGTAACTTAGATGGAAGAAAGAGAAGAAAAGAAAAAGAAAAGGGACTTTGCAGTTTGTAGATGTGATTAAGGTAAGAATTTTGAGATGGGGAGGTTATCTTGGATTATCCAGGTGACTCTAATCGTAACCATAGTGTCCTCGTAAGAGGGAGGCGGAAGCAGATTTGACAGAAAAGAAGGCAATGTGACAATCAAGCAGAGATTGTAGTGATGTGGCCACAAGCCAAAGAATGCTGATAGCCACCAAAAGAGGAAGAGGCAACAAGCAGATTCTCTCCTAGAGCCTCTGAAGGGAGCATGACCTGGCTGACACCTTGATTTTGGTCTTTTGGCCCCCAGAACTGAGAGAATAAATTTCTTATGTTGTTTTAAAATTTTTCATATGTTTTAAACCACCAAATTTGTGGTAATTCATCACAGCAGCCACAGGAAGCTAATATAGATGGCTTAGGGGTAGATTTGGGGTTGTTGGAGGGACTTAGGTGTGTGCTTGGAGGTGATTGAGGGCAGTTTGAGGGTATAATTGGGGCATTTGAAAGTGTTTGGGTACAGTTGGAGCCATCAAAGGGAAGACTGAAGTGGGGTTGGGGGAGTCACCAGAGTGTGGTTTGGAGGTATGGTTCTTGAAGGGTGGTTTGGGTGGTACGATTGGAGAAAATTGGAAGATGTTTTGTGGGTATAGTTGCATGTCCCTTAGAATCCATGGGGAGATTGGTTGCAGGACACCCCCATGTGTGAATACCAAAATCCAAGGATGTGCGAGTCCCTTATATAAAATAGCATAGTACAGTTAGCCATCCGTATCCCTGGATGTGGGACCACTGGATATGGAGGCCAACTGCTATTTAAGACAGCTATAGCTGTCATTGAAGAGTGGTTTGGAGGTATAGTTTGGGGCTGTAGCTGTGGGACCAAGGGAAGGTAGTTAAGGAGTATTTAGAGGCAGAGTTGGGGGCTCTCGGAAGGGAAATTGGGGGGACGAGGTTTGTAATTGTTGGAGAGTAGTTTGGGATTAGAGTTGGGTATCACTGAAAGGGCACTTTGGGGATATTCTTGGGATTTAGAGGGCAGTTTGAGGGTAAAGTAGGGTCAGTTGGAAGGTTTGGGGATGAAGGTGAGGACCTGGTTGGGTAGTTTAGTGAGGAAGTTTGAGGATCAATAGTGTGGTTTGGGGATATAGTTGAAGGTTGGTGGGTACAGTCTGGGATGCAGTTTAGCGGCCTGTTTTGAGGTCTGGATGTCAGAGGGATTTTATGCGTTATAGTTGAGGAGCTATTAGTGGGTGATTTGGGGGGCAGTGAAAGATCATTGGAATACTATTCTCAGCAATAAAAGGGACAAACTGCTGATACATGCTACAACATGACTGAACCTCAAAAACATTATGCTAAGTGAAAGAAGCCAAATACCAAAAATCCACATATTGGATTTAAAAGGCAAATCTATAGAGACAGAAAGTAGATTAGCAGTTGCCTGGGAGTGGGAATGGGAACAGAGATTTTTTTTCTTTTTTTAACATCTTTATTGGGGTATAATTGCTTTACAATGGTGTGTTAGTTTCTGCTTTATAACAAAGTGAATCAGTTATACATATACATATGTTCCCATATGTCTTCCCTCTTGCGTCTCCCTCCCTCCCACCCTCCCTATCCCACCCCTCCAGGCTGTCACAAAGCACCGAGCCAATATCCCTGTGCCATGCGGCTGCTTCCCACTAGCTATCTACCTTACTACGTTTGTTAGTGGGTATATGTCCATGACGCTCTCTCGCCCTGTCACAGCTCACCCTTCCCCCTCCCCATATCCTCAAGTCCGTTCTCCAGTAGGTCTGCGTCTTTATTCCTGTCTTACCCCTAGGTTCTTCATGACATTTTTTAAAAAATTCCATATATATGTGTTAGCATACGGTATTTGTCTCTCTCTTTCTGACTTACTTCACTCTGTATGACAGACTCTAGGTCTATCCACCTCATTACCAATAGCTCAATGTCGTTTCTTTTTATGGCTGAGTAATATTCCATTGTATATATGTGCCACATCTTCTTTATCCATTCATCCGATGATGGGTACTTAGGTTGTTTCCATCTCCGGGCTATTGTAAATAGAGCTGCAATGAACATTTTGGTACATGACTCTTTTTGAATTTTGGTTTTCTCAGGGTATATGCCCAGTAGTGGGATTGCTGGGTCATATGGTAGTTCTATTTGTAGTTTTTTAAGGAACCTCCATACTGTTCTCCATAGTGGCTGAACCAATTCACATTCCCACCAGCAGTGCAAGAGTGTTCCCTTTACTCCACACCCTCTCCAGCATTTACTGTTTCTAGATTTTTTGATGATGGCCATTCTGACTGGTGTGAGATGATATCTCATTGTAGTTTTGATTTGCATTTCTCTAATGATTAATGATGTTGAGCATTCTTTCATGTGTTTGTTGGCAGTCTGTATATCTTCTTTGGAGAAATGTCTATTTAGGTCTTCTGCCCATTTTTGGACTGGGTTGTTTGTTTTTTTGTTATTGAGCTGCATGAGCTGCTTGTAAATTTTGGAGATTAATCCTTTGTCAGTTGCTTCATTTGCAAATATTTTCTCCCATTCTGAGGGTTGTCTTTTGGTCTTGTTTATGGTCTCCTTTGCTGTGCAAAAGCTTTGAAGTTTCATTAGGTCCCATTTGTTTATTTTTGTTTTTATTTCCATTACTCTAGGAGGTGGGTCAGAAAGGATCTTGCTGTGATTTATGTCATAGAGTGTTCTGCCTATGTTTTCCTCTAAGAGTTTGATAGTGTCTGGCCTTACATTTAGGTCTTTAATCCATTTTGAGCTTATTTTTGT